>NC_054384.1:32170987-32770987 GCF_017654675.1 Xenopus laevis
TGGGGGCAGGCTAAAAAAAAGATATTTATTTTAATAAACAATATCTAAATAACACAGAAAGGATTTTACAGACACTGCTTTAAAGACATGTTTTTTGGGGCACTTTATGAATCAGCTCCTTGCACAGCCTTCTAAGCTCTCGCTGCACTGGGAACAACTGTTTTAACCCGGCGAACTTCTGATGAAAAATCCAGACAGCCAAGAATAGTGTTGATAAATGATATAAAACACAAACTGCTGGGAAAATGCCAAGAAACATCCAGAAATGCCCAATCCCTTTAGTCTAGGTCTCAATGTGTTTTAGACCTTTCTGGCATGTAAAACTATTAACGTTTGTTTACAGAATTATAAAGTAAAAGGTTTTCAGTGGATATAGAGGTTCAGAATTATTCTCCCCATTGTAACAAGGGTTCCAAATCCCCTTACATGACATGTGGCAGCCGAAATAGCCCTCAGCCACGAGGTTAAAGTCACTATGCAACATACTGCTTTTGATTATTGTTCTTTAAAATATCCATCAGCCTTTTCAGAAGTCAGCTTGTGTTACATAGTCATAGTCAAGTGGCCGACATTCGGGCAAGAACTGATTTACTAAAGACTCTGTATACAGTGCCATTTTGATCTTGCCCCTGTATCTTATAATGTTATAATCTTGACTTTTACTAGTGTCAGATATGATCAAACAGTGTTACTAAAGACACAGAAACACCAATAAACAGCTGTGTATGTGTTTGTTATGCACTGCCCTGTATGCTTTGGTGCAGAATGATTGAGAGAAAAAGAGAGGGCAATTGAAGAAACATGATCATTTATATATTTTTTTCTTTCACAGCAGATCAGTTGTTATTGAAACTGACAGACAGTGGTGTGTGCAGAGGAATCCCCCTTTATCTAGCAAAGTGTTCTCTGCATATCCATTATAGAAAAAGTCAAGGCCACTCATACAGGGTGTTCAGTGAGTATTGATTTGGTCTGCCAGCAATTTTAATATTTCTTCGGGGACTTTCTAGCAACGGCAGTTAATTCACCCTCCCAAATTGCTTATTCAATAGAATGAACATGACTCCTGAATAAAGTCCCTGAATTTAGTCAGGTGGTCAATCAATTCTTATGAAGCTAAGTTTAAATTAAAATGAAAACCTGGATACTTTTTATTTTTTATGTGTCTTAAGTATAGCTTTGGTGGAGAAATCTCCTTTTTTTCATTGTTAATCTTGCCCTTTATATTAAAAGAAAAACAATAATGGCGTGTATACGTTTATATTACCATTTTTTTCTGGCCCTTTGGAAAGTTAAGGGTAATGTTTCCCTTTTTAGCTGTTATCGAACTGTTCTTAGCTAGTAGGATCATAATGGGTCTTTTTCTTACTGACATCTGTTACTCTGGTTTTTTAGAACTAAGTAAGAAGTTCTTTGAAAGCAAGAGTTGGTATCTGTGCTGGCGGCCTGCGAAGGCCATTGTTACAATCAATTCACAAGAGACTGTAGGCGGAAGCTGGCAATAATAGGCCTTTGCTCTGCTGATTTTCACAAATACTTTAGATTTTCCTGGAAAAATATCAGCACACGAGACTGGAGGAGAAGGGAAAAATATATAAAATATATAAAAAGCCTCACGTTGGGCAACACAGGGAACTCTGGTCATTAATTCAGGTTTATATTACAAGTGTCCCTAGCATTTAGCCATACTTTGTTAATTTAGTTTTACATGACTTTGAGGTATTTGGAAGTATGTCATACAGTAATACTCATGCATTCAGCATGCCAAGTTTTGAAATAAAGGAGTATTTCTCTACATTCTAAATGTAATTGTCAGATACAGCGGTATCAGATACCGATACTGCGGAACTTACACCACCAGGCAAAAATTCGAAACTGTTCACAGGCTTAGACTTGTGTGCTTAAAAATACTGGCAAATATCTGACAGGACATCCAAGTTCCCCTTTACTAGTTACCAAATTATAGGCATAAGTATGAGGAAATCATTGTATAATTCCGTTTGCAAGTCAATCATCCGTACACAGAGACCCAAAAGAAAACAGTCGTCATTTAGTTCAGGTGGTTGACTCACAGAAATGTTTGTTTACATGGTGATATAGAGGGGTATTTCTGGAAGAAAAATGTAATCAAAACAAAACTGACAGTAGTTTCACAGCAATGCCACACACAGTACTTTCACAACCATGACACACATGTACAGGTTTTTTTTTTGCCAGTTTAATGAAAATAACTATTAGAAGAATGCCCTGTAGACTATAAGTACAAGACTAGGGTCTCTTACAAATAGGCGGCCTGGTGAATGTACTTGTTGCCCACGTGCAAAACTCCAATACCATGCCTGTAAAAGAAATCCTTATAATACTGTAGAAATTAAGATCCTCGTGCATTTAACCCCTGCATCTAACTTAGCTTAGTCAATGTAACTTCTCCAAACGCTTGGTGAGAAGCTCAGGGAACTAAGTCTTAACACATTAAGGATCAAAGTTAAATGTTTCTGGTGAAATGAAAGGGACAGTGTTTAGTTAAAAAAGTTACACCCCCTTTGCAGATCCCATTACATTTTACAAACCAAAGGTTCAGCTAGAGCTTTATCCTGAAGGCAATGAGCAGCTGAGGTACTTCTGCTTCCAGATCTCAGAAGTAATTATTAGTCCACAAATCTGCTTCCAGATTTGGGAAGTTAGTCTAGCAATGAGAGTAGGAAGGTCCATAGATATTGCACCATTACCGGCTCTTAAATGGGACAGGACAGGCAAATTGGGTGCAGTAATTCTCTACCTGAGGAGATGGAAAAAGGATTAACATTGTTGTGGTAGCCTGAGGTGTATTCTGTATTAACTTTTAAATATAAAGCACTAATTCTCCTTTGGTAACTTTGTTTCTATAGTGAGACTAGGCAATCTAGAATGGGTGAAGGGGAAAAGTGTAAAATTATCTACAAATAATATAAAAGGCACATTTCTTCTGCAAAGTATATGGTATCTTTCATAGCGGATTTGAATAATGCATTATTAAATATGTAACAAACTTGCATACCCCCTTATAGTGTTGCAGGTTATTTAACTTTGGGGCAGATTTATCAAGGGTCGAAGTGAATTCAAGGGAATTTTCGAATAAAAAAAATTTGAAATTCAAAGTAATTTTTTGGATACTTCGACCATCGAATAGGATACTACGACTTTGAATTCAATTAGAAGTAAAATAGTTAGAATATTCGTCCATTTGATAATTGAAGTACTGTCTCTTTAAAAAAACTTTGACTTCAATACTTCGCCAAATTAAACCTGCCAAAGTGCTATGTGAGACTATGGGGACCTTCTACAGCTTTTTTCTAAGTTTTTTTTAAGTCGAGTAAAATCGTTTGATCGTACGATAAAATCGTTCGAATCGTCCGATTCGATGGATTTAATCATTTGATCAAATGATTTTACTTAGACTGCAGAATACCCAAATATTCGAATTTCGAAGTATTTTTTACTTCGAAATTGGACCGTTGATAAATCTGCGCCTTTGTGTTCCTAGAGCTAAATGCTTTTCAACAAAAATGCTGCTGTATACTTATTCCACTTTTATATTAAGGATTGTATGTGCATGATGAAATAAAATTGCATTTTATGGGATTTCATACATCCTGAACTTGCAGCTTTGCCAATATGCTTTGAGATGTATGAGCTATGAGCTGCAATCAATAGGTAGATAAATATTAGTAGCTTCAAGCATTGATATAGCTGCCCGGTATCACTTGTTTAGCCTCTAGGTTGCTTTGGCCCTGTAGGTGTTTGGTTCCATCAGACATTTAACCTTTTCTACAGAGTCATCAGGCTAAGAGGAATCTAATAGTGACATAGGACTTGTGCTCAGCACTCTGACACTATTGCTTTACTGTCAGAAATAATTTATAGTTTTCTATTTACATCTCTTTGCCTGCACCCCATCCCCAACCTCTGGTTTCACTGAGGTGGTGAAATCAATAAACGCAAACATCCAGAATGGTACTTCGGGGTGTTTTCAGATAGAACGCTAAAGAGACTAGCTTGGGAATAAGAAATAGAAAGAAACTAAAAAATGGTCAATAGGAAGATTAGACACGGCGAGGAATTAATAAACAGAATTCTTTATGCTGAAATGGCTTCAGACCCCCTCCGCCCCAACGATATAAAAATGTTTGAGAACGGCATGTTTGTGCTGTGTAATTTTTAATTATTTAGCATTTTTACTTAAACATGAGTCTGCATAAATGAATTAATATTAGGTATTTATTTTACCCTTGCAGATTTTGCATGTAAATGACAGCACATGTCTCTGCTGAAGAATAACCAATGCCCAAACATTAAACTCAACCTTTACTAAGAATTTTGTTGACTAAGCATGGCTGGAAACAAAGTTTGCTGATAACTATGCAATGGGTAAAACTGTTGAGAAAACAGGCAACTGTAGTGTTATCATAACAAAAGCACATTATGCAATATGTTGGTAGCATTCAACAATTAAGCATTTGGAAATTGAAAGATGGGGTTAATCAGAAGCCGCCTATATTATTCTGTCTCAAATGTTCCAGGTCCTTGTTTTATATTAATATATTAGACTGTCAAATGCTCCAGGTCCTTATTGACCAAATGAACATAGACATTTGAGTGTAATTATAGGTTTGGCATGGCATGTATGGTAGTCATTGTCACATTGTGCCCTAAAGTGTGCCATGTCTTGGGAAATGCCATCTGAAAATGGTGACTAATGGCAAATTTCTAAAAGGTTACCTTCCATAGTGTCCAAAATGAAAACAATTAAAATAGTGCCAACAAACCTAGTAGTGTTTGATAAGGGATCTCTACAATATTAAATACAGTAAAAGCCATACACAGGATAGTAAAGATTTTTCCTGTGTCTGCACTTATTATGTGTTTGTTTAAGAAACAAGTCTGGTATCCTTAAAACAACCTTGTATTTACTAAAATAAACATACAAACGGTAAAATGGACGTAAATCGGTGTAATTCTTTAGCCAGGTGACATTTTATTGACAGTGTAACCTTTGTTACACAGGTATCAGGTTATGCATTGAGAACACATTGTAAAGTTAGTGTATTGAGACACAATAACTCATAAACTGGGCTTGGCGGGGGGAATCTCTGCCTTTGTGTTAAAAATCACAGCTTTTGAGGTATGTACGTTTGAGTGCAATTCGCAGGTAATTCACAAAACAATGGTTTCACATCAAAGCAAATGTGTTCTCAGTGGAAGAAGATACCCAAAATTCTATGTATATGATGGCAAATTGTTTGCATGCCCAAGAAGGGAAACACATTCTGTGAACATAACATACAGTATATTGCAAGCCATTGATAGTAATATAATACAATGAGCCATCAAATCACAAGTCATCTTTCTATATAAGCAGCCCAGATACTAAGTAGTTTCCAGATTGTATTTTTATTGAAATACATAAATGACTGTTCTCTGATGCTCAATAACTATATATATATGTAGAGAGAGAGAGAGAGAGAGAGAGAGAGAGAGAGAGAGAGCGGTACCGGAGATTGGCTATATATTTAGTTGCCTATGTAGCAAACCTGTTAAAACAGTTCCCCAGTTCTGTTGTCCAGTCCAAATTCAGCCCTTTCCCTTTTCATTTTCATTACTCATTTTACAGCTTCATTGTCTTTGAAACCTTGTTATGACTTAAAAGGAATTGCCACCATTAATCTGCTTGAGCTGTCATCATGTCCCAAGTCATTAGTTATGCTTTAAAATGGAACACTTGTCTTTTGTATTAATTAACCAACTAGAGGACATGTATGAAGGAACAAAACCTCCTACCTCACTCAACACAGATGAGGTGTGGGAATAATCAAATACATGCTCAGTGTAGGCAGTATATAATTGTTTCTGTATAGAACATGCTGTCGATGAATTCTTCTAAAATGCTTATTTTTCATTCAGTATTTTTTTTGTCATCCTCCCCCCCCAAAGAACACTCCAGTATCCTTGGGTGTGGTTATTCTTTGGAAACTTCTGTATAATCCTTTACTGTAGTTCATGCGATGTTAGTCTTGTTATTAACTACTGATTCATTAAACAGACATCAATGACCTTGTGCCATGTTTGTTATGTTCATTCCCTCCATGAAGAAAATTGTAGTCTTGCGTCCACAAACTTATTTTGAAATGAATTATTTGTGTTAAATTTACATCATACAGATGAAACACAAGATTTTCTGAAATGCATGTGGTAAACATGATGTTCTTTTCCTACAGAATTATCAGAACAAAAGTCCAACAGCCGTTCCATCCAACACCTGATGGAACACCAGTCAGCACGCCTGGGCATACTCTCGGTAATTGAATTCAAATATTGCATAGAATTTAGAATTAAAGTTAATCTCTATCTATCTATCTATCATCTATCCATCCATCTATCTATCTATCTATCTATCTATCTATCTATCTATCTATCTATCTATCTATCTATCTATCTGTTGATTTATCTTTCTTGTTGGGTATCCATCTAACTTTCCATATTTATTGTGTTAAATTTATTGTGTGTCTTCTGCAAATTGGGAATTTATATTTACACGTGCAGTGGCTCATTTACTACCATAGCAGTAGTTTTGATCAGTTCAGAAAATGAAAGATCCGATCGATTGCTATGAGTATTTTCAACAATGCAAGTTAACACCTATTTAGTAAATAGACCCACAATCTCCTTTCATCAGTGAAGCCGTTTTTCCATTTTCATAATAAAATTCCCCAATGAGGTGCTGAGAAATCTCACTTTTGTATGGGCATGAACATTTAAAGAGAATTCACAGTATGTTATAAAAGTGAATGTTACTCTAAGACCAATATGATATTAAAATATATATATCACATACTGAAATATGATCTTTAAGTACCATACACAGTGAAGCATTCGTTTAGCAATAAGGTGCTCACTGAAAACATCTAGGGATAATTTACTGTATAGAAAGGCAACCTTCAGCGCTCAGGAAATGATAGAGCTCTAATTCTCAGAAACCCTATGTCATTGAGCTGCTAGAGTAATGCTAAGAATTATAGGCCGCAAGAGCTGTGGCACCAAAAGTGGCTAAATTTGGATTTACAGCATTGCCAGGAAAGGCCCCACTTATCTTTGTGGGTGGGAGATGTATACATCAAAGAGATGTACAAAGAGATGTACACCATTATTTAAGCATTGCCAGTGCTACATGCATGCAGAGTAATGCTCTGTATTCTGGAATACGGAAACTGGCATGATATGTGTATTTTGAAGTTTCTATCCAGGTGACCTGATTTATTGTTTGATCCTGTTGGTAGAGGTATGGAATTTATTATCCAGTAACCCTGTTATCCAGAAAGTTCCCAAGTACAGCAATGTCATCACCCTTAGTGTGCTAATTAAAGAAACAGTTTTTTTTCACAGATTGTCTTTCTCTTTAAAATTAAAAAAGAGAACTTTGTGCTCGGCAAACCAAGATACCATGAACCCACATTGGTGTCACGATTATCCTATTGTTTTTTTAATTATAAAATAGATTTGTAGCCCCAAAGCAAGATGCTTTACATTATGGAAAATGTGAAAAACTGCCTGGATAGCAGTGGGACAAACAGTAGTGATTTAAATATAGTGGTGGTGATGAACTTCAATAATACCCAGTGGGTTGCTGCAAAAAGGTGCTGTTTATTTAAACACTACATGTTTCGAGCATAGCTCTTTGTCAAGTGTGACAACAGTAGTAATGTCTTTAACCAAAATGTCCACACAGGATGAGGTTATTACACCAAACATTCCAGATAATAGATTCATACCTGTATAGGGCTTGTTGTTATAAAGTCTGAAGAAACCTTTGCTTAGATTGCCCCTATGTATTTGTTAAACCCTAACACTAGTTGACCCCCTCATTGGTGGTGTCCAAAATTTGAAAGTTGACCCCTAGAGGTTTGAGCACACAATTCAGTGTTAGAAAAGAGTAGTGGCCGATGTATGGCTCTGGATAGACATGATAGAGTGGATGGCATTTTTGTGGTCTTACAAGCAACGGTGTCATGGTATTTAAAACAAATCAAATTATGTATATTGAAAAGTTACTTACAATGACATTATTTTTCTTTCTTTATGGATGGGCATCTCCTTCATTTAGCTTATAAATTCGGTTTATCTCATACATTTTTTTTTAAAATTTACTCCACCTTAAGCTATGGGCTTGCAGCTATGTTGTGTAATTAAACTATACAGTGCATTTCAGATTTATAATGGATCACCAGCATGGCATGTTTATGTATGCAACCAGTTAGAAGATGGTGATTGGATACAAATGGACCCTGGAGTGTAGTGGAATAAAGGGACCATTAAGATATTGAATAATATTTCACGCAGAAATTAAAGCTCAGTGATATTATCAATTTATTAAGCTAGAACTGTTGTTCTTTATGTTTCATATGGATAACAAGACAGGCAATACGATAGTTTTAAAATGCGCTTAACATAGGTGACCACAGTTTCTGGAATTCTTCCCTTTGTTCCGACTCAGAAAACCCGTTCCTCCTCGGGTAAAACTTCAAATATCAAAAGTCCTTTTGAGTCGGCGCTAAAGTGAAAGCTTAGGGAATAGAATAAAGCAAGAAGACAATCTAAGTGTAGTATGTTTTACAATTGTTGCTGTTCAACGATAACCCACTATTACCATAGGGTGTGCATTTAACTTTATATGGATCACCTTAGGTGGGCATACGGGTGGGTACTCACAAGCGTTTGGCTTTAATATGCGCTTATCTCCATTTCCTTGTGTAAACTCCAACTGTTCTGCGGTTAGGCTCCGACCAGCGTTGCCTCCACATTCAGTATGGCACTTCCGGGTCTCTTAGGGATGATGTCAGGTTGCTAGTCGCCTTACGCGTTTCGTCGCATACACAACTCTGATGAAGTTGGGTATGTGACGAAACGCATAAGGCAAGTAGCAACCTGACGTCATTCCTAAGAGACCCAAGTGCCATACTGAACGTGGAGGCAACGCTGGTCGGAGCCTAACCGCAGAACAGTTGGAGTTTACACAAGGAAATGGATTTGATGTGCCTATAATTATTCTACACAAATCACAATACAGCCTGGAAAACTACAGACCCTGCAGATAAGCGCATATTAAAGCTAAACGCTTGTGAGTACCCACCGGTATGCCCACCTAAGGTGATCCATATAAAGTTAAATGCACACCCTATGGTAATAGTGGAATACGATAGTTCTGGCACAATTGTAAACTCTGCAGAAATGATTAAAGTGTCATGTGATAAAAGTAGGGTGTATTACAAGGAATATAAATGAAAGAGATTGTCAAATTATACATATAAATATGGGGTAGATACTTGTACCCTGTAACAGTTAATTGTTAGATTCATCAGAAAAGCAAGTGAGAAGAAGAGGACATTCTTCTCCTTACCAAAACAATGACCTAACTGGAACAGAAATGACTTGTTTCATCACATTGGCACAGCTATTCCCATCAGCAGAGTATGAATCATAGGCATTAAGCAATACCTTTACTGCTTGGGGATTAATAGATAAACCAAGGGGACTTTATAGCACTCATTGTATAATAAGCTTAGGGGAATAGTGGTATAGTGAGATGCACAGGTAACACATATGCTTTATACCTTGTTATATACATCATTGCTATTTGATATTATTGTGCCATTGCACAAAAGCTTTCAGTTTGTTTCCTTGTGACGTGTCCTTCTGCTTAGTTGGTGTAAGCTTTCTGAATGCAATGAAAGTGTGAGAAGATAAGCCCAGTTGTGTTATGTTTATTAGGATATGTCAGAGTTATGTTTCAAAGTTAAACTACAACTCTCATTGTGGGCATTTCCTAGAGTGCAGAATTTTGAGGAGTGCTGTTTCATCACAGCCTTTTTTTCTCCTTTCTCATTTTGTTCAGTTCCCAGTACAGCATCTCCACCTGTCTCCAGCGCATCCAATGATCCCGTAGGCTCTTATTCAATTAATGGAATCCTGGGTATTCCTCGTTCTAATGGCGAAAAGAGGAAACGCGATGAAGGTAGGGAAAAAAACGAGAGAGGCTCTTCCTCTGCTCTTTATTATGTGTCTCGTGCCAAAGGGTCTGGTTTCAAGAGTGTGCACACCAGCTGTTCCGAACCCAGATCATTTGTAGTAATGGGAAAGACTTCCATACAACACCATTTGACTTCAAAAGCTCCCATTCCAAGCCTTTTATGTTTTGGTCATTTGCTGATATCAATAGGCGAGTCTCTCTTCAGCTTCATACTTAATTTAGTAATTTGGTTGCTTGCATAAACTATGTAAAGCATAATATATGACTGAAGTTATATACAGTAGATATTCACTGCAGGGCAAAGCTGCTGTATTTAACCCCTTAAAGGAAAAGGATAGATTGCTTATATGGAAAACTATTATTTGTAAATGTAAAGGGAAATCTAACTGTACCTATGTTTTAACATAAACCAACAGCATATATTGGATTTTTATTAGTAATATCAAATGCTATGCAATTGAATCATGGGAAATATGGGGCAACAGTTTTACTTGTTAAAATCTGTTCTTGGTAACCCTAGCATGAGAGAAGTTTTAAGGCCCATGGCATATAGATTTGTGGCTGAGAAGGTGCCTGTCATTACTTTTAATGGAAACCGGGTGGCAGTTTTCAACCAGGCACCAGACATTAGGGGCAGTGCATGCAGAGGCAACAAAAGTCATCTCTTTGCACCTATTGCCTATAAAGTAAATGATTCACGTAAAAAGTTTCACATGATCAGCACACATATGCTGCTTACACGGCATCACTCAACATACTTTATTAACATTATACACAGATACAGGAGCTGCCATATTACTTTCCACAGCTGTCACATTCTTTTCAGACAACAATTCAAACAACCATAGTGGTTATAAAACAGTGATGGATGCATGTTGAGCTGTGAATACATCATTACTTAAATCCATGAGAAAGTGTTATGGTGGGAAAGCAATATGGCAGCCCCATTCTTATGAAAAAGAGGAATGCAGAAAATGTTTTGTAGGGATGATTTAGGAATAAAGGTACTAAAAGTAAATTGCATCCAATCGGGTTTCCATTTGTACTCTATTTTCTGATGGTTCTGTTCATATATCAGCCAATGGCTGCCTATTTCTTCTCTTTAGTCTCTATTTAGAGACAACCCCTATTTGGAAAAATGATTTATTTGCTGACAGGTCATTTGCACCACTTTTTTTCTTTATAATGAATGCAAAAAAGGCGTTTTGCACTGCTTTTTTTTTTACCAGTATTACATCAAAAGGGTGCCAAGATGTCATCATCAACTACCGTTAAAAACAAATAGAAAGCACAGCTGATTAAGCAACTAAGATATTATTGAGCACACTGGAGGCAAACAATATGGCAGCTTCCCCTCAGGTTTATATACACACTAGCAGAGAAGCGGGTGCTCTATTTCTGCAATAAACAAAGTCATTATATTTTAGAGACTTTTTAAGGTTGAAACATTTTAATAAATAGTGTTTATTCTTCCTTTAAGAAGAAACTACTGTAAGTGGACAAATAGTTGCTGCTGGAGCTTCCTCTCGGCCATCTTATAAAAGGTGAAATATCTTTACCTCTGCCATCCACCTTAAACAACCTCCTCTGTCATCTTTGTTGCTGCTTTCATTAGACAGTAGCAGGGCCATGGATGATTAAGAAGAGGAGAGATAATTATGTGTCAGGATGATGTAGTCAAACTCTCTGGTTGGGTGAAGGCAACGGAGTGATTCACAGCGCCAGCTCTGCTCGACATGTTTGAAACAATTCTATTCTCCCAGGTTTATTGAAAGAGTTAAGGGGAATCAGGCAGATTGTTTTCCTTTGTACGGTTTGGTGGCTGCCGTTTGTAGCGATCGGTAGCCACATGACAACATGTCCGTGCAGCTAATATTATTTTCATGATGTTTTAGCTCATAGTTTATATTCTGGGATTTACGGCCTGCTTGGTTTGCCGTTGGGGTTATTATGACTGACTGGCGAAGCATCATTAAGGGCAACAGTTCTGCCATTTCTGTTTTTATAGATTTGTTAGTTTTTTTCACAGTGTTGACAGGGTACAAATAGCTTTGCTTTCAGGTGTTGCAATGTCTATAATGTTAATAAATTGCCTGTAATGTTTGGGAGTAGAAGCTGTAACCCATGAAATATTGGTCGGCCTTGAATCATGGTCCAGTTTAGAAATGACCATACTTCGGCCTTCCAGCTGTTATTGGGCTACAAGTACCGGTATCTGCTGAAAATGGATTCTGGGAGTTAGGAGTTCAGGTAGAGGCCTGGATATAGAACATCCATATTTATTGCATGCTAATTTATGGTGAATAGTACACACTATTTATATGATTTTATTACGCCCTCTCCCAGAGAGCTTACAGTCTAAGGTCCCTATTACACACACACTATGGTCGCCTTTATTAGAAGCCATATGACTATGAAGATTTTCATTCATCCAGGTCATGGTAGATTTACCTATACTAGATATTTATTAGAAGCTATTTAACACATCTCTGTGTTTTTGGAGCATGGGAAGAAGTCTACACCATTCCGCACCCAGGTCAGAAACAAACTCATGGTATATTTAGAATGGCTCAAAACAGAAGGTCATTGGTCAGTCCCTCCACCTTTCTGCTGCTTTCTATTTATTAAAGTTCTGTACAGTGTTGCACTGTAAGAGATTTATGAGCCCTTGGGGTTATGTATTTATGAAAGTTCTGTATAGTTGTGTAGAAAAGTTTTGCACAGTAAGAGGTCTAATGGTCAGACCAACGCATTTAACCCCTGTAACACTGAACAACACACCTATGATATGACAGTAACGTAACAATTCTTGAATAGAAGTTAAATCAGTGTATGATGTCATGCTGATTATACAATCTGTATGATGTCATGCTGATGACTCAGCAGTGAATCCTATGGCTTTATTTAACCGATTAGTGGCCCTTACATTTTGTGTTAAAAGGGAAGTCTGTTGTGTTTTTATATTGCTTATCAAGGATTTCTACTTACTCAAATCCAGGGACACATCACCACAGTTTGCCATAGTTCACCAGAGGACTTCCCAGCTTTTATGGGAATTTCAATATTATCTGGGATATTGTTTGCCACCTTGTAGTAAGTAAACATGTACTCAGCATTCTCCCAGCAATTAAACATTATTAGAAATCACTTTGCCCTAGTTATAGAACTGATGGATTATTCTGACTTGAATTATGGAAGTTTTGTGTTTTTGACTGCCAGATTATTTTAAACCCCCACACAAGAGCTAGAGCTTTCCTGGGGGTCCAGCTCACTAACACAAAAATTTATAACAAATTAATCCAGATTTCTGTCTGAAGAATAGTGGTGGTGCTGGGCTGGCACTGGCTTTGCATGCTAATAAAAGCACCGTTTCTTTTGTGTGTCTGGCACTTTCTCTCTGGCACTGGCTTCGAATGTCATTTTGGCACTTCCACTTTCTGGCAAAATAAATATTTTATCCCAGTGGTGTTTAAAGGAGCCCCCTTGCTGTTCTTGCAACTCGCTTTCCAAAGCGTTTGTCTCTCTGGCATCATTAATGTCCCTCAATGGTGCTCCTTGTCTGTCTCCTGAATCTTCTCTCATTATATAGTTGGAAACATGTCTGTGTATGTTTGTTTGCCATTTCTTGTTTTTAATGGGCCCTGTAGAATGAATTTTGTGCTTTTTGGGATTATAATGATGTCTGTTTTATTTTGGGGGTTAGGAGATCTCACAAGCACTATGTGTATCCTTGCAATGATAGGAAACATAAATATGTGTTGATGTAGGGATGGGCGAATTTGACCCGTTTCGCCAAAAATTCGTCGCCAAAGCCCATTTAAGTCTATGGGCGGCAAAAAATTTTGTTGACGCGCGTCTTTTTATTTTGACGCACAACGCCATAGAAGTCTATGGGTGTCATTTTTACTGCGAAACAAGGCAAAAAAATCCGCCCATCCCTATTTTTGAGTTGTGTATCATAGATCATTTATTGATGAATTTACTAGTTCATATACTAAACAGATCAGAGGAAATTTGGGGTGTATTCTGAGTCCATTGCACTCAATGAGAAAATAATTTTCTTGATAATGTAATAAAATCTTTAATAGTTGCACAGTCTGAGAAAAGCAGTATGGCAGCTCATATACATAAAAAGAAGCATGAAGAGGAACGGTTAATACCATATGCATGCAACATGCTACTATTGTGCTTTCATTTTAAGGGCAACAATAAGGGGCCCATTTACTTAGCTCGAGTGAAGGAATAGAAGAAAAAATACTTCAAATTTCGAATGGTCGAATATGGCTACTTCGACCATCGAATAGGCTACTTCGACTTCGAATCGAACGATTCGAACTAAAAATCGTTCGACTGTCCCCATAGGCTTCCTAACAATTTTCTGATCAAAGGAATATCCTTCGATCGATGGATTAAAATCCTTAGATTCAAAGGATTTAATCGTTCGATCGTAGGAATAACGCTAAATCCTTCGAAGGATTTACATTCGGCAGTCGAATATTGTTGGTTAATTAACCCTAGATATTCGATCCTATGTAAATCTGCCCCTAAGTATCTTGATCGCATCTTGGTTAGGGCAGCAATAAGGGGCACATTTACTTAGGGTCGAATATTAAGGGTTAATTAACCCTCAATATTCGACCGTAAAAGTAAAATCCTTCGACTTCGAATATCGAAGTCGAAGGATTTACCGCATTTAGTACGATCGTACGATCGAAGGAAAAATCCTTTGAATCGAACGATTCAAAGGATCAAACGATTTTCCTTAGATCAAAAAAAGCTAGGAAAGCCTATGGGGACCTTCCCCATAGGCTAACATTAATGCTCGGTAGGTTTTAGGTGGCGAAGTAAGTGGTCGAAGTTTTTTTTAAAGAGACAGTACTTCGACTATCGAATAGTCGATCGATTTTTTGTTCGAATCAAAGTCGTAGTCGAAGGTCGAAGTAGCCAATTCGATGGTCGAAGTAGCCAAAAAAATACTTCAAAATTCGAAGTATTTTTTATTCTATTCCTTCACTCGAGCTAAGTAAATGTGCACCTAAGTATCTTGATCCTATCTTGGTTAGGATTTGCACATAATTTGAGAGCTGAGCCAGGATCTTGCCAAATATGATGGTTTCTGTGTAGTCATCTGACGTCATTGTTGGTGCCCTTGACAAATGACTGTTGTCACAGTTTGGTTTTGTCTGTGACCAAACTATGGGTTTGGCTATATGAGCAGTATTGATGGTAAATGTATACTGTTCCAGTTCCCGGTACATTCAAATATAATGAGATGTTTGCAAATACTTTTATAAAAACTTCTGTAAAATGTACATCTGTGCTTGGGCCTTGGGTCATAGGTTTGATTCCAGTGAGGGGACTCTCTCCAAGGAGTTTGTATGTTCTCCCGATGTGTTTGCTCCGGGTAGCCTGGTTTCCTCCCACACTCCAGAACATACAGGCAGGTTAAGGGGCTCCTCATAATATTGACCACAGTATGTGGCAGTGTGATTAGATTGTAAGGTGCTACTGGTGAATGATGTATAATCTCTGTATAACAGCATGAGTTCCAACTAAACAAACATAACACAGAGTTGAACTGGGAAGTTCATTCCAGCACAGAAGGGATTGCCAACCTACCTGGTGGTCAGAGGATGCAGGGATTGTAGTTCTGCAGTTAGATGGCCTAAGGCTGGCAGTGCATGCACTCTAATATGCAACACACATAATTTCAGCAACTACAATTCCCATAATTGCATGGCTGCTGTTGCCTGTCAATGGATTGTGGGAGTTGTAGTTGAACACCAGCCTGCAGGTTGGTAGTGATACCAGTGAGCTTAATAAGAACTATGTTCATGTGAATAGGAGCAAGGCAATTATTTACACGCAATTTAGCACACACTCACTCTAATATGTCTAAATGTTTATCCCTTAGTATTTATGTGCGTGTACCACTTGCAACAGCTGCCTGTCCCTCTGGCATTCTCTCTGTCCTTCTGTCTCCCTGGCACGAGCATTCACTTCTCCCTGTGCCTTGCTTTTGTATGACTAAGCTAAAGCTTTGCTCTTATGTCTGCTCAGAGGAGGCTCAGTTAACCCTTGCCTTCCAGAGGTGAATCAAATAAGGGAACAAGAGTATATATATATATATATATATATATATATATATATATATATATATATATATATATAAATATAAAGAGTGTGGAGGAATACTCAGTCTAGATAATATTGCATAGGGCAGAGAAAGGAAGGAAATGTATACCTGCAATTATGGCCCTGCTGTTGAGGAGCTATAATTATCATCATACTTCGGCATTCAGTGGAACTTTTAATCTGGCAGATATTGACGGGCGCCTTTTGTATTTTTCATAGTTTTTGGAAACAAATTGATGACTTTCAGTGTGTCTCAACTTCATTCTCCAGGAATCTCTATCACCCACTGGACTTGGTGCTATTGCTTCAGTGTTCAAGTCTTCTTTTAACCCATAAACCAATCGGCTGTCATTCCTCCACCTTTTGTGTTACTACAGCCCCCCAGCATCATTACGACCATTAGCAGTTTCTGGGAGTTGTAGTTTATCTAGAGCTGCAGGTGCATTCATGAGACGTCCCTGTTCTACATCATGGAATCTGGTAAAAAGTGACACTGAATAAATTGGGGTGTTGAGGGATAAGGAAGGGCAAGAAGGTAGGTGATAAATTGCAGTGTTAACAAAACGCATCCTAGCAGCAGCATTAAAAAAAAATCCAGACAGACCTGGCATGTGACAGCATTAATTCATCACAGCCCTGGTTCTTTCTTCATGTTCCTATTATATTTGTTTGTAAAAGTGGAAATCAATTTTGAAGGTAATTTTCTGGAAAGAAAGAAAAGGAGGTGGGAGGGCAGACAGAGAGGGCAAGAAACATAGGAGATATTTAGGCCAGGCACAGCCCAGGGGCAGCTCTTGCAAGGTGAGAGAAAATTGCATATTTAATCTCTATCTATGAATCTCTTATTCCTGCCCGCCTCCTGCCAGAAAACAATGAGGGTTTTTTTTCAGTGTAAACTATGCAGTGGTGGTGCACCAGAGCAGACTATATCTTCAGGGTCACTCACACAAAGAAGGCATGTTGGCTGAGGATGCTGGGAAATGTAGTCCTCAGCAACCCACCTAGATCACTGTTTGCAGAATTTCCTCTATTTGTGAGAAATAGATAAGGTAAATCACTTTCCTTCTCCGCTGAAAAGCAATGCACTTTGAATTATGATAAATGCAGTTGAGCTGCCTGAACTTTTCATGCAGATTTAGCAATACTAGCAAGAGCTTTTCAAATAATCAATCAAACCATTTGACCTCTTCACTTTCTTCCAGTTGTAGTAGTTAAGGTTGAAACAGCACCCATCCATTTAAAGAGATACTAACATAAAAAAAAATGTTTTTATTATCTATCATAACATTGTCTTTGAATGTAATTTTGCCATAAAAGTATATGCCTGATGCTTTTACATTACCTTTCTTACCCCCATGTTCCTCTATGAGGGGGCTGTCATATTTGTGCAGCAAGAGTCCATTAACATTAGAAACTCTAACTGACAGGTTAAGAAGGGACAGTCAGGTTGGCAAAACAGTCAGGTTTAGGAACTTCAAGTGACAATTACTTACAAAAACAGACCTCTCAGCAAAAAAGATCAACATGACCTATAGGTGACTTTTAACGTAGATTAATATTTTGAAAATATATTTTTTAGAGTCAGTATCACTTTAAGTCTGTCCATCGTCAAAGCAGAAAGCAATATGCATTCCATATAATCCCAGAATCCCTGTTCTGTTCTGGGAGGAAAATTGAGTTTTTTTGTCCAGTGCTGGCACCTTTAAAAAAAAAAAACACTTTGTAATAATTGAGACTGGGTTGTATACTGGTATTTGTAATTCAACAACAACAAATACAGGAGGGGCTAGCTTTTATTCTGGCCCAGCCTTCCTACACTCTCCAGGTCACCCTTCATTTCTGCTTCCAACCTGCCTTTTATTTCTTCCTGCTCCACACTGAACAAAAACTTTGTGTTGATTCCTTCATTCTGATATTGGGTATCACCCTCATTTAATAGCTGCATTTACAGTAATTCCTCCATGGGAGGGGGAAGGTATAGCATTGTGTGTGCATCTTTGTGTATGAGTGGGTGGGAAGCAAAGTATACTATCTTGTCACTGATTCTTCTGCAGGCCAACCAGGACATCGTCGTGCGAGGTGACATTTGAATTTACAATTCCGCTGAGAAAAGCTATTAATTCACAAATTAACATTTTCCCTCTCTCTCTCACCATCTCTGTGTCTCTCTCTCTCATTCTCTCCCTGAAACTCTCACGGATGTGCAAGCAATTGAAAAGACAAAGGAAATAGCCTTAAGGAACTGACTTTACTGCTAGTCTGTCTGTGCCGAGATTGCTACCAGTGCTTCTAGATATATAAACCAATTACCTGAGAAGCTCTGTGCAAGGCAGACTCATATTACCTCCTTGTGTGGGCTGAGGAACCATCTACAAAAATAACCTACTGCCTCTAGTTAGTAGGAGCCAGTAGGGCCCATCTCCTAGTCTAGAATCACAGCATATTAGCATGCATTCTTCTGGTCATTTGGACCTTATACAATAGGGTGGTGGTTACATAATTAATAATTTGCCTTTGTTTACCAAACTCTACCCATATGAAAACTACAGCTTGTGTTGGGGTATAATGGTGTGACGTGACTCAGCATGGTACAACATGAGACACACAAAGGGGAAAAAATGACTAAAGGAATGATATGAAACAATTTGAGTAAATGGCTGTAAAGTTAAGTAACCTAGTTCTGCTAAATTTAATTATGATTGGCCACCAGAGGCCACTGTTTACTGGAGCCAGCGGATGTAAATTTAAATATTGTTGCTTTGATGAGAAACAGTATGACAGCTCCAACTCATGTAAAGAGTCTTTTTATTTGTCCATTTAAATGGCTCATTTAAGAAGCAAGTACAATGTTCAAGATACTACATATACAACAAAATGTTTTTTTACTCACAATACAGCCTAGTTGCGTTTATTTCCAGGGTAATTTAGGGGCGCAGTTTACCAACGTGGATGCAAATATGCTGAATTCTTATTGAATCCATGTGTGCTTGGGTGGTATTAGGATGAGATTTGTTAGGTGCAAGTCAGTTGTGGGTGTAGGTGCAACATGCTATATTAGCCCTGGGAGGTACAGCTCCTCAAGGAAGGTGCTAATCCTAGCATGCAGCCTCCTTTTGACCAGTTCCAACGCTAAAGTTTTAAGTGCAGAGTGGGAGAGGGGGCGGCATCAGGGATGCTATCTCAGGTGGCAGAAGCCCACAGATCGCCCCTATGCACTATATAATACATAAGCACTCATAAAGTGAATATGAATCCTGTTATAAAGGATACATAGCTGGTTATGTATTTTACTGAAAAAATATTTTTTTTATCTTTTCCTTTTTCGATAACTTTGCCATCAAGGGCAATTTTGGCCTGCCATGTGGCAGGAAACGCTTGTTCCTTGCCCAAGAAAAATTAAAAGGTTATATTTCATTTTCCTTGTACTTTATATAACTCTTTGGATTTATTTACACTCTGGCCTGGCTCACCCAAATAATAATTGTCTTTTACTTCAAGTGCTCTCATTATCTGGGTATTTTCCCTATCTCAATAACACAGTTAACTTTTTTTTTTTGGCTAAGAGATCTGCATCAGATACTTGATTAGCACTTGATAAAACTTTAATAGTCTCGATGCCACTTTTCAGGAGCTTTGTAAGCAGAGCCCATGGGATCTGCAAGTTTCCTTTGGCCTTGTCAAGTCCTAGTCATTAGACGGGAGTCTCGCTTACTAAAAGGAAATCTCTCCAGTTCCCAGGATCACCGGCATCTCAGACGTATCACTCATCAAAGCCCAAAATTATTAAAGCCCCCCCCCTGCCTTTTAAAGACTTGCTTATTTGGACTCTTTGTGCACCTAAGAAACCTTGCAGTTCCAGTTAAAGGGGAGGCAGAGGGAGACAGTTTATTGCAAACTCATTTCACATGAAGTTTTTGCAACCCATTTCCCTTCTCTGTGCGTCCCAGTGGTTGGTTACGGGAAAGGAAAAGGCTTGTATTGTCTTATGACTACTTGTAATAAAAACTCACCTGCTATTTAGCTGAGGGAAGGAGTGCTAAAGGGGGGGAGAGACCCTCCCACATTCCTGAATATGATGTTGAAGCTCTGAGATCCCCCCTGACTTAGGTGAGTTATCTTCCCATCCCACACACTGGAAGAGATGGATAAAAATCACCAAAGGAATCAGCAGGCAGTGCCAGTAACTCAAAACGCTCTGACCGTTCAGTGAACCTAAACCTGGTGACCTTGACAGCACTGCAAGGCGGCCTCAGAAATCCCAACCTTTTCAGAGATGTAGACTAACCGGGGCTCGTGTTCCCTCTTTAAGAGAACATCACAGGAGGCTCCGAATCAGCCTGTAGTTTTCCATTCCTATTCCCAACGTGCCTGTTGAGGTAAATATGTATTCATAGAGCTCAGTAAGAACAGGCTGAAACTGAAATGTAATCGTACAGGAAAAAAATGAAAAGTGGATATTGATTCGCGTCCCCAGATTACATCTTTATTTACCACTTGGAATTAGTTATAGAATGACTGGAGTTATTCCATTAACATATTAGTGAAATTGAATTTCATTTATAGCTCTTATTATTATCACACCATGCTCAAAAATGAAGAATTGCTTCTTAAAATATGCTTTGACTATGGGAAATGGCATTTCTGTATTGCTGGAACTTTTCATGGTTTGCAGACCCAATACCTGTATATGCATTACTTACATTAAGTAGGGGTTGATTACCTTTAAATGAACTTTTACTATGACGTAGTGTGTGATATTCTGAGAAAATCTGTAACTGGTTTTCATTTTTTATTATTTGTGGTTATTTATCTTTTTATTGAGCAGCTCTCAAGTTAGCAGTTTCAGCAATCTGGTTACTAGGGTCCAAATTACCCTAGCAACCATGCATTGATTTGAATAAGACTGGAAAATGAATAGGAGAGGCCTGAAAATGTGGCAACAACAATACATTTGTTGCGTTACAGAGCATTTGTTTTTTTAGGGATCAGTGACCCCTCTCTATTTAAAAGCTGGAAAGGAAGAAGGCAAATCATTTAAAAGCTATTAAAAAAATGAAGGCTAATTAAAAAGTTGCTTAGGATTGGCCATTCAATAACATACTAAAAGCTGTCCCTACCTATAGAGGTTTTTAAAAGTTTAGTTATACTAAATGGCATATTCAGAGGAATACTGCCATATGCATGGGTAGAATCTGAGTGAGCACAAAATGCAAACTGCACACTAATAATTCAAGAAAAAGTTGATATTTGGAATGGGTGTGTAGAATACTGTGATGTGTATCCAACAAGCTATTTCCGACAATAAGACTTACTTTTGTACAGCAGCTGGTAAACTGATTTACTGGCAAAAAGGCACGGATAAATTGTAATATTAATTGGCTCTGTATAATAAAAAAGAGGCAGGGATGCAAGTGGTTAAATATAAGTTGATGTCATACCAGTCGGATACAGCCTGAGATGCTCATAAATATAGTTCTACAAATCCCATTTAAACACTTCAGGCTTTGTTGAAGTCTTGCAGATATCAGCTGCTCTTGGGGTTTAATGCACCAGTTTGGGATACTATTAAGTCATTCATACAAGAAGTATTGGGCTCAGGGAGTCCACGTTGACCCAATGCTAATTGATATACAAAACTCTGTCGCTGGGTTCTCAGGGAATATTGAAGGGTAGGTATCCATAGGGATATACTTGGGAAGAGTTATGAAAGTTATATAGTCTACGTCTGCCTGAGCCTCGCTTTGCAGGGGAATGAAAAGGTTTGGAAGTTGGAGAGCAGGACATGCTGGCAGCATTCCATTCTGACATAAAGTACAGAAGAGAGATTTAAAGATAGCCAGTTATGAATTTTGAGGTTTTTTACACGATAAGGATTCAGTATCTTGTGTGTTCAGTTCAGAGATGACAGCAGACCGACAGAGGGGATAGCTTATGATTGAGGATCTTGTTTGTTTTCTAAAGCAGAGAATCCTTTATGACTAAGAGATAACGTACATAATCATAACTTCAATTACAGGGTAACTCCTTTGTAACAAGGGCCTGCCTCACGGTGTGTTTCATAAATTCAACTCAGTGCTAAGGGAAGCAAATCTTATCAATCTTATTTGCTGTTCTTCAGAAGAAAAAACTGTTCCTGGGTTCCTGTTGTATTATCAGTGTCGGAATGGGACACTAGGGGCCCACCCAAAAACCTTTGACTAGGGGCCCACCAATTAATCTTAGACCAGGGGCCCACTCTTAGAACTATTATTCTTCTTCTCCTCACTCAACCTCTATTCTCCTAGTCTGTTTTCTTTACATACTATAATACTATAATCTGTTATTCCATCTATTTAGCCTCTTTGTTCTCTTAAAAATAGGGAATGGCCATGAAATAGGTCAAATGTTTAGCAGCATAAGGGCCACTGACACCTGGGCCCACCGGGACTTTTCCTGGTATCCCTGTGGGCCAGTCCGACACTGTGTATTATTGGTAATTTTTGAAGGCTATTATTTTCAGAAGTCACTAACAAGCCCTCATCTAGTTCCGTATTATTGTAGCAAGCATGGGTAGGAAGAAGACAGACAACCATTTATATAGAAGCACAGTATAGTAATTGCCTATGCATTCACACATTACTATTTATTTAAAGGGTCAAAATCTGGCAAAATCCCTTTCTCTTAGTGTGATATTTTTTTTTTTTTCTTATTTATGCAAGACGTAGAATGAGTAGACGTAAGGCTAATATTAGAGAAACAAAAGGATTTTTGAATTGGGCTTGAGCACATAGAGTCTGCATTAAATATCAGAGAGGCAGGAGACTTCATCTATTTACTGGGCCTCATGACTTGCTGTGTATGTCAGACAACCAGAATGAAGTGCTGAAAAAAAATGAAAGTGTGGTAGTGTCAGCTCTCGCCGTTGTTCGACAGTGTAAAATTAAATTAATAAAGCCCCCAACACAGGAAAACATAACAGGAAATTAATGGCCCCTACTGTCGCTCCTGATGCAGTCATTTGCAACCCTGCTTTCCGCACCAAAGACTTCATAAATGCAAGCAGTTTCTCTAAACAAGCATAGTTAGAGCTGCATGCTATGTAATTTTTCGCCTTCTTTGTGTCTTTGCAGCTAACGAAACTGGCATTTTGAGATTGGCTTGTGAGGTGCTTTCAGGCTTATTCGTGTTCCACAGTGTATAGGCCTGAAGGTGCATAGTATCTCAACCTCATAGTTACATAGTTACATAGTTAAATTGGGTTGAAAAAAGACAAAGTCCATCAAGTTCAACCCCTCCAAATGAAAACCCAGCATCCATACACACACCCCTCCCTACTTTTAATTAAAATTCTATATACCCATACCTATATTAACTATAGAGTTTAGTATCACAATAGCCTTTAATATTATGTCTGTCCAAAAAATCATCCAAGCCATTCTTAAAGGCATTAACTGAATCAGCCATCACAACATCACCCGGCAGTGCATTCCACAACCTCACTGTCCTGACTGTGAAGAACCCTCTACGTTGCTTCAAATGAAAGTTCTTTTCTTCTAGTCTAAAGGGGTGGCCTCTGGTACGGTGATCCACTTTATGGGTAAAAAGGTCCCCTGCCATTTGTCTATAATGTCCTCTAATGTACTTGTAAAGTGTAATCATGTCCCCTCGCAAGCGCCTTTTTTCCAGAGAAAACAACCCCAACCTTGACAGTCTACCCTCATAATTTAAGTCTTCCGTCCCTCTAACCAATTTAGTTGCACGTCTCTGCACTCTCTCCAGCTCATTTATATCCCTCTTAAGGACTGGAGTCCAAAACTGAACTGCATACTCCAGATGAGGCCTTACCAGGGACCTATAAAGAGGCATAATTATGTTTTCATCCCTTGAGTTAATGCCCTTTTTTATGCAAGACAGAACTTTATTTGCTTTAGTAGCCACAGAATGACACTGCCCAGAATTAGACAACGTGTTATCTACAAAGACCCCTAGATCCTTTTCATTTAAGGAAACTCCCAACACATTGCCATTTAGTGTATAACTTGCATTTATATTATTTTTGCCAAAGTGCATAACCTTGCATTTATCAACATTGAACCTCATTTTCCAGTTTGCTGCCCAGTTTTCCAGTTTAGACAGATCACTTTGCAAAGTGGCAGCATCCTGCATGGAACCTATAGTTCTGCACAATTTAGTATCATCTGCAAAAATAGAAACAGTACTTTCAATGCCCACCTCCAGGTCATTAATAAACAAGTTGAAAAGCAAGGGACCTAGTACAGAGCCCTGCGGTACTCCACTAACAACACTGGTCCAATTAGAAAATGTTCCATTTACCACCACTCTTTGTAGTCTATCTTTTAGCCAGTTCGCTATCCAGGTACAAATACTATGTTCCAGGCCAACATTCCTTAATTTAACCAGTAACCTTTTGTGTGGCACTGTATCAAATGCTTTAGCAAAGTCTAAGTAAATCACATCCACTGCCATCCCAGAATCGAGGTCTCTACTTACATTCTCGTAAAAAGAAATTAAGTTAGTCTGGCAAGATCTATTACGCATAAAACCATGCTGGCACAAACTCATAGTATTATGATTTGCTATGAAGTCCAGTATCTTATCCTTTATTAACCCTTCGAAAAGCTTTCCTAATACTGACGTCAGACTAACTGGCCTATAGTTTTGAGGCTGAGAACGGGATCCTTTTTTGAATAGAGGCACCACATTAGCAATTCGCCAGTCTCTTGGCACAATACCAGATCTCAATGAATCCTGAAAAATTAAGTAAAGAGGTTTGGCAATCACAGAGCTAAGCTCGCTAATTACCCTGGGATGAATACCATCTGGCCCTGGACCTTTGTTAATCTTAACCTGTTCAAGTCTCTTTTGAATTTCTTCTTGTGTGAACCATGCATCATTAGTTGTATTACTAGAATTGGGAGTGTTAAGAAGGAAACCTTCACTTACTGGTTCTTCATTTGTGTAAACAGATGAAAAATACGAGTTCAGAATCTGCGCTTTTATTTTGTTTTCATCAACCAGCTGATCCCCCTCTGATAGTAAGGGTCCCACCCCTTCCTGCTTCATTTTTTTACTATTGACATATTTAAAAAATAATTTGGGATTTTTTTTACTGCTTGCTGCAATATCCTTTTCTATAGCAATTTTAGCTTGCCTTATAGCTTCTTTGCATGATTTATTGGCCTCCTTGTACCTTATAAATGTTTCGGCTGTACCAGCTAACTTGAAAGCCTTAAAAGCACGTCTTTTCTTACCCACCTCAACACCAACGCTTCTATTGAACCAAAAAGGTTTTGCTTTGCAACGACGTTCCTTGCTTACAAGTGGAATATACTGACAAGTATATTTATTAAGCAGCATTTTAAAGACTTCCCATTTTTGTTCTGTGTTTAACCCTGTGAAAAGCATTTCCCACTTAATGGGTCACAGACCAACTTTGCTTTCCCAAGCGCTCTGCTAACTGACACAATTCACCATGGATATTTACTTCTTTCAAAGAAATTCCCAGAATTCCTTGCTGGATAATAAATATTTTTTCTGATATGGGCATTCCAGTATATTTTCTTTGCTTGATATACTCTAATGTAAAGGCCACTCTCATTTATACAGTGTTTTTAATTTTTATTTGCTAGAATAAAGCACCTGGCTGCATGATTCTGGGCAGTTTTTAGCAGTGCTACATATATATACATACCTGTTACACATTAATGTCAGCGCTTGTTATGTTGAATGGATCTGTAAAGTGATCCCAAGAGATCATCTGGTACAAAAGTGACCAGCATCTCAGTGAGCCAAAACTGTATATATGTGTAATGGGGGATTGGGGGTTTTGGGGTTGGTTTTCAGGCCAAACTGTTGGATTTAGTGTCATTTAAACCACATATTGAAAATCATAAAGTATTATTTAACCACACACTTGGCAAGTTGCCTTTGGAATGAACATGTGCCCCCATGTTACTTAAGGTCTTCTGATTACCCCAGTATGAGGGATAAGAGGCATGGGTGATGAAACTGTAGCATTGGTTTGGAAGAAAACAACATTGAAACATATTGTACATTGTAAAGATGCCTTATATGTTCATTGTCTTTTCAAAACACATCTGCTGGTCAACTGTTTGAAAACAAAATTGTTTGCAATGTGTTTCTAACCTGGGGAAAAATTTTCACCTTATTCTCTTAATCGGTTAAGTGATTGCTGCAGTGTCCCAAAATAAACTTCTTTATAGCCAGTAATGTAACTATCCTCTGCCAGGTGCAGGACCCCCCTTCCTCCAGACCTGCATTTTCTTTAACGCTTTTGCTGCGATTTGGTCTCCAGTGGGCTCCGAGGGGGAGCTGCTCCCATGGTAGTTACTCCACTGTCTATAGCATTCATAAATCCATTTGTTCCATGAATTTATATTTTATTTCTGGTTAGAACTGTATTGATGCTGCTGGTTTTTAAACATTTTTGTCAGGCTTGCCAGCATTATACATAACCATAAATGAGTAGAAAGGGATTAAATAAATGGATGGTTATCACAGAATGTCTTGGGGCTAATGTTGATTCCACCTGCGCTATTATTGCTTATCCTGAAGATATTCTCTATAAGCGAGAAGGTGCCACAAAGCCCATTATTGTAGTGGGGTGGAGTTTCTGCATATCTGTATTACAGTGACTATAAATATATATGTAGAGATAGCTAGATAAGGTGAAATTAGGTAAAATGATCAATTGTACCCTAACCCTTTAGTTTGTAAGCAAGTAGAGTCTGTTAATCCCATTGTACTCTTTAAACCTTAGTTTGTTATATGTTGTTTGTTACAAACTAATTTTAAGCACTATGATGGTAATGATGATGATCCTATTTCAAAAATGTGTATTTTCCTTTTAAGCCTGTTGTCAATTCCTTAAACAAATAGAACTCCTTAGAAATCAAGTGCTCCCGCGGCTGAATTTTGTGTCCAGGTTCCCTTTTTATAAAAGTGATGGAAAGTACTGTAGGCGCTGATGCACCATTTGCAACAATGAAGGATAGAAAGATCAAGACATGTCGGCCATCTGGGAACATCTAGATCACGTTGTTGACTCTAATTGAATGAGTTTATAACTAACCGCGCAGATAAAGAGAAAACCAAAAGTTCAAACACTGGAGCAGCGAGTACTTGGGTAAAGGGATGTCACGGTTCATTGGATTTGAACTCTGTCCTTGAATTAGACAACATGGTTACTATAGAAAAACAGGGTTATTTTCCTTCAATTTCTCATGTCTACTTCTCATCTACTTTTTATGCTGTTGTTGTTTATGGATAATGAACTTCATCCTGTTATTGACGATAAGCATTTCTAAGGGAAGTTTGTATTTCAGTAAGTTTAGCCTATAGTTAGTGAAGCTTCCCTTTGTTTGTTCAGCTTCCTAGGTGATAGCATACAATTTGTCTTCATGCATAACTTATAAGGTTTGTCTGCTCACTAACTGTGGGACTTAGTGTATTCTCTTAAGCGTCATCACCACGCTACAAAGCTGATTCAATCTTGCATGCAAAGTTACAACTGGATCTAGCCTGAGGCTTGTTTTTGTATTTAAATTTATGTTTGGAATTTTGTGATGTTTGTTTAGTATAAATGAAAAGATGATCCACTCTTTGTTACTGCCACTGTCTCATAAGAAACCCATGTCAATGTTAGCATGATCCCCAGAGTTTGCAAAAACAGGCTTAGAACTAAACCACTTAAAACTATTCTGGTAATATAGATGAGCCTTAAGAGTATTAAACAAGTGAGTAGTTTGTTTTTAATTAATTATTTATAGCATAGGATTCATTACCCTATGAACTGTATTAGTAATGCTTTTATACTATAAGGGCAGAGACACATGGTCATATTCGGGGAGATTAGTGGCCTGGCGACAAATGTCCTCTTTTCGGGGCAACTAATCTCCCCAAACTGCCTTGCCACTGGCTAGAATGCAAATTGCCGGCAGGATGGCACTCGGAGTGCTTCATTTTCCGAAGTTGCCCTAAATTGCCTCACAAGGAAACCTTGGGCGACTTCGGATAACGAATTGCCATCCCGCCTACGATTTGCATTGTAGCTGGCGAGAAGGCATTTGTCACCGGGCGACTAATCTACCCGAATCTGACCGTATGTTTCTGCCCTAATGCCCTGTTGGTATTGCCAGAATATTATCTCATAAATGAACCTTAGATCTAAAAAAAATGATTGAGCTGAAAATTTTTTTGAAAGGTGAACTTTACTTGGTCAGGTAGTTTGGCCAATTTGCCACCTTGAGTTTGTAGTTCGTAGAGACCATCCTGAAATTATAAGAGAAATTATATTTGTCTGTCCCAACAATCAGTCTGTCCATTGTTGGGAAAATTGACCAGAATGGAACAATGCAGTTTGGTGGGATTACTGGAGATTCAGCCACTATATGGCCACCATACCATTGCTTGGAATTCATCCATGGTTGTTTATATTGTTTGTGAGATGTTTAAATGCATAAAGCATCTGGTAGACTTTTGTATAATAATTTGGGCCTTGTGCATTCTATTTCTTTTTAAAAGTCAAATTAAGGCCTACAATATAGATTTCACAATAGGAAATGGTCAAGAAGGCAGTTGGAAAATAAGTCTTCCCTTTTTGAAGGACAAGGACAGGTTTGCTCCCAGTCTTGAGCATTTAAAGTCATGATTAATGAATTTTCTATTGCCAGTACGTTAATAAAAGCAGTTGGGACTCCACCGCATCCTCCTGCATGTTGCTGAGCCAGTGCATTGCACCAGGGCAGAAGAGTGATGGTTAATGTCAGATTTCACAACCAAAGCTTCCTACATCTTTTCTCTGCATGCAGCATGAAAAGAGGAAAGTCATTTTCTGTTTTTGAAGGAATGAATTATCTCTGTGAAGAAAAACACTGCTACAGTATTGATGACTAGTATTATGATTATATGATGTTGTTGTGCTCTGTGCGGGTATTGGTTTAGCTGTTCTCCTGCTCGCTCGCTTGCTGCTGTGAATGACAAACGCTGGGTTATTGATCGCCTTCTGAACTCAGCCCAGCTGATATAAGGTAATTAATGACTCCATTTGCCTCAGTACCGACGAGAACAATTGAGTTTGAAACTGCAACAACTGCCAGCGCTATCAAAAGCCCCCAAGGGGGTGTCCAGGAAAGATGCCTGACACTGTCAGGTCTCAATGGGAATTAGGAAGCATGTGGTGGTAGGTGAAGGAGGTATATGCCTGGAACTGTAAACACCAGCGGAACAAGGCAAGACCTTACAATCCGATTAATAATTAAACATAAAAACTTGGGAAATGATGAAGATTTTATTAAATGCAGAAAAATTAGCAGCACTTGCAGAACCTCCTCGTGGGACTTACATTAAGTCGCAGAAGAAAACAATATGAATGCACTAATCCTCCACTGCTCTGCAGTGAAAACATACAAAGATGTGTAACAAATTGTTTTTTGTGGTACCAAGTAAATGGCACCCCACTCTTATGATATAAATTAGATGGAACATAATAGCTAGATTATTGTATCCTTTTGCAGGGTGGCAGGCCTTAGTCATCAATAAGCCATTGTCTCTTTATACATGGAATAGAAAAGGCTAGGCCAGTGGTCCCCAACCAGTGGCTCGTGAGTAACATGTTGCTGTCCGACCCATTGGATGTTGCTCCCAGTGGCCTTAAAGCAGGTGCTTATTCTTGAATCCCTAAACTAATGGAATGTTTTAGTTGCATAAAAACCAGGTGTACTGCCAAACAAGAGCCTCCTGTAGGTTGCCAGTTCACATAGAGGCTGCCATATAGCCAAATCAAAGCCCATATTTGGCTCCCCCATGAACTTTTTTCATGCTTGTGTTGCTCCCCAGCTTTTTTTTACATTGGAATGTGGCTCACGGGTAAATAAGGTTGGGAACCCCTGGGCTAGGCTATCCACTCTAGGTGTTTGTTACCAATATATATAACAAACAGATGTCTATTGGTTTCCAAGTTGTTGAGGCCGGTTTCTGGTAGACTTGTGTTTTTCCTAATTTTTCTCACATACAGTTTTTTAAAACCAAATTAATCTGAAAGGCACAAGTTGAAAGTAATTGTGACTTTAAATTAGTAGATGACTTCAAGTATGTCATTTTGTTTGCAGTAGAAAAACATGATACTGATAGAGGGCATTTGTTAAGGTGCATTAGATTTGCCTGGTTCAATTATAATAAAACCTTTGTTAGTGAAGGGTTAATGACGATCTCTCTCCCCTCCTGCCCTCTCTCCCTTCATCCTGCATTGCTTTTTATATCCCTTCTTTAAAACACAGGCTCTATTCACCAGGTTCTCCCTTGCCAAAATAAATAAATAACAGGTCTGCCTACAGAGCAGCAATAAGCCCTAAATAGTACTATCAGTGGAACATGATTGATCAATTGAATTCCATAGCAGCTGAAAAATGTGGGATTAAGTAGTGTATTATACGCACAATGAGTTGAGGCATGATGTTCATTTCAAGTTCATTTCGCCGGCCCTCTGCCACCAGATCAGGCAATCAATAGGGCTAGCACATATCATATATCATCGCTCCCAGTGCAAGAAAGGGAGCGCCATAATCTCTCGCAAATTTAGACTGACAGATTTGTCGTGATCTGAAAGGGCTTATTGCATAAATGAATGTGAGTGGAAAAAGCATCTCATACAGAATAGCTTTAGGCAGGTGTATATGCATTATATATTATATGTATTATATATATATATATATATATATATATATATATATATATATATATATATATATATATATATATATATATACACACACATACAGTATGTATATATATATATATATATATATATATATATATATATATATATCAAAGTACGAGAAAGGTGCGCACTCCATCCAAGTTCATTTCAATTTCAATCTTAACGATCACATTACAGTAAATATAAATATATATATATAAATATATATTAAAAAAATATATATGTGTATATATATATATATATATATATATATATATATATATATATATATATATATATATATATATATATATATATATATATATATATATGAGAGAAGGGGCATAGATTGAAGATAGATTGCTGGGAGAGGGTATAGGTGTTTTGTGATAATTTGGAACAATGGATGCTGATATCGGTTGTTAATATTTAGCATCTTTAGCCAGATTTAATATGTATATAAGAAAAGGGTATTTTTTTACTTTTTCCTTAAGATGTTTTGCACGTGCAGGGATTATCATTAAAAATGTACTTCACTGGAAGATACCATAGAGGTACTAAATCCATGTCTATAAAGGTGGCCATACACGGGCCGATAAAAGCTGCCGACAGACCAAGTCGGCAGCTTATTGGCCCGTGTATGGGGGCCCCCGACGGGCTTCCCCGATCGAGATCTGGCCGAAAGTCGGCCAGATCTCGATCGGATGGGATTAAAAATCCCGTCGGATCGCGGGCGCATCTGTTCGTTGATGCGGTCCGACCACCCGTTTGCGAATGCTAGGATCCGATCGTTGGGCCCTAGGGCCCACGATCGGATCTGCCCGATATTGCCCACCTCAAGGTGGACATCGCCAAACGAGCGGATCTATCCATGTATGGCCACCTTTAGGCCTATTTAGCCAGATGATTTGGGGGTTACTATTGGAAGTCAGTAGTGAAGGGCAAATTTGACATGATTTGGTACGCCAAATATTTGCAAAATGATGAAAATTTGCCAAAATGCAGTCTGTGCTCATCAAAATTGGGGTTTTTTTTCGCAATACGGTGCAACAGTTTTTTGCACCCATTACAGTATTACAAATATTTACATACATCTGTAAACATAAGATCTATTAAGATAATATTAGAATTGTGGCAAAATCTTACGCACACCGTTGAACACAAAAGCAAAATAAACACAACCTTGAGCTTGCAAGTATATTTTGCTTTCTTTACAGGGGCAAGAGAAATGCTGTAGACTTGCACTAATCAATATCTGATATTTTACATTAGCTTATGAAGGATACTATTCCATGCTATATAATGTAATATTGATTATATCATATCCCACAATCACCTGCAAAAAAAAAGATTTATTGGTCTTAATGTAATCTCCAGGCCTTAATCCTGAAAGAAAAGATTGGGAACACAGCAGTGCCTCATGCAGGATTTGTGCTGTGAAATGGGTCTAAGAACAAAAGAAGTAAACATAAATGTTTTCTCCAGGTTTAAATATTATTTTTCTTATTTAAGACAAAATACAATTAAAACTGTTGCCCCTAAAATGAAACTATAAATGTTTAATTTGGGAGTAGTATCTAAATTAATGAAGGTGTCGAATTTTTTATCTGGCATTACCAAACATTGTAGTATTACGTCTCCTTATTATACTTGATGTGCACTTTATAATTGTTGCCTTTGCACTTTTGGATGCCACTGGGCAGTTGTAGCAGTTTTAGAAGAAACTAGAAAGGAAAGGTGAGCTCATTATTTTAATTTAATTTCAATATATATATATATATATAATATAGATGGATCTGATGGTTCTGGTCCAAATGGAGATTCCCAGAGCAGTGTTGAAAGTTTACGGAAGCATCTACGGGCTGATAACTTCACTCAGCAGCAACTGGAGGCATTAGATCGAGTCTTTGAGCGTCCTTCTTATCCAGATGTCTTTCAGAGTGCTGAACACATCAAATCTGAACAGGTGAGATCATTGGAATATATATATATATATTTAAGATAGTGGACCACAAACAAAATGTAGGGAGGCAAAGGTATTACCTTTATTCTAATGGTGTGTGTTTGCTCATTTTGAGATTATTTTTTTTCTTACTGTCATCATGCCCAAATGGCAGTTTGAGATAGAGTACATACTCGGATACAGATATCCAAACTTCAGAGGCCAGCACAGGCAAAATACAAACTACAAATTATGAAATACTGTATACACAGAGTCATGAACTGCAGAATTAATATTGTGCAGGAGATATTTGCTTATTACCCCTTTTAAAAATTAAGTTTTGATAATATTTAATATAAAAATTGTATTATAGTATTTTTTTTAAATGGTAATCAGTACTATGCCCTGTGAGTCATGGCCCTGAATATCATACAGAATGTGGCACATTAAATAAACTTCTCTACTTTTACATGATGGTAATTCTCTATTATCTGGACATTTTCTCTCCTTTGTTGTCCTTCACAACCAGAGTTCACTTAAATAGAATTGCTGCTACTGCTTGTTTCTAACATAAGCAGTAGGTGCTATTTCTTTAGCTGCTGGCAGGCAGGGGGCAGCCAGTCTCATTGTACTTGCTTGCATGGCAGACATTGTAGCTTGGGACTACAAAAACCATTATGCCCAATGAGCTGCCACAAACTGCACTTAGATGCTGCTGATCCAGTTAGTGATTTTAAGTAGGGAAGGTTTCCTGTGCCTGGATACACTTTGTTACCGTCTGGGTGCCCTCCATTGGTGTTTATATGGTATTAACATTATCAGCTCTATGTATGTTTGAAAATGCAACTCTCTTACATTTTTTTGTAATACTGACAAACAAGTGAGAGTTTAATATTCTTTCAGTAGCAAATACAAAAAAGACAAGATAGGATGGATTGATAATTGCACCCAGTTAATAAAATAAAGAGATGCAACCAAAAAGCCAGGCATTGAAAAATAATGGTAAAAACAAGCACATGTAATATCTTGTGTATTGCTAGAGCTTTGGCCTACATGTTTATACCATAACCTTTATCTCCCTCTAAATCCTATCTTTAAGGTTGTTTGTCTCAACAAAATATGAAATTAGAGAAAAATTCTTTTGAAACTGCCCAAAACTATAAAAGATGAAATGATGAGAAGGCACGCTTGAGATTGGAATTTCTCTTCTCCCAGAGTCCCAAAGTTTATTACAATGGATAACCTTTATTTACTTTCATTAGACTATTAAACGCCAGCAGAGTCATTTTTCCCCCTGAAACTTAAAGCAGGGCCCATAAAGCAAATCTAAAGCCTAATTGAGTTCATTTTAATTTCTCTCCGATCACAGAGAATTACTCCGGTGATAAATCAGGGGGCAGCTTCACCCCCAGTAGAAGGCCTAATTTGCAGCTAATTACAAAACTGATTTCAACAGGAAGATCAATACGAAAAGGAATTGGAAATGACTAGGCTATAGCGTCCAGGCTTAGAGGTGGGGGGCGTGGATGGGAAAAATGGTCTAGAAAAGCAGAAAATCAGTTTTAATTTAATGTAATATTAATCAGGCAGAGTTTTCTCCCCTTTTCTTCTCGGTTTGCCCTGTTTATTATCCTTTTGAAAAGGCAGCTGCAGAGACCAGGGTCTGCTTTAGTGAAAACCATAATAAAAAGGCAATTACGAGATTGTTTCAGACAGGACACCCTTTCAGATGCAATGACTCTTTCCCTCCCACCCTTCTGTTAACCATGTGCTGTGGCCCACTCCCCAATTTCATACCCGACTGCACAGGGAAAGGGGAAAAAGGGTGATGGGGGAGTGGTTCTTCCTTTGTATCTAATGTTTTTAATGGAGGCCATTATTCAAAATATCAAACGTCCATGATTTTGAAAGTGAGGTATATTTTTCCTGAATGCTTATATTTTTTAAAACCTGGGTATGCCTGTCCAGATTGTACTTTGGACTGGTTTATGTCAAATCCATGCAAACAGATTTTTATGTGATCTTCAATGTACATAACAGACAAAGAACTCAATAAATTGGTTATATAATACCCATTTTACCCCAATATCATGAGATTTTTTTTTTCTAATTTGCAATATGCTTGTAAACCATTTTCCCCATAAATTCTAAATCTAAAAATAATTTTTTTTGTCTATAAAGTCCATTTACCGACCATTATTTCAGAGTTCCATATTACCTGTGCAGTTAAATAGTACACCAACTGGTCCCACGCCAACACCTGGTTTAGCAGGTCTGTATATCATATTAATAGGATAATGTTACAGTGTAGGCACAATCATTTAATGAGTGACTGCAATCTACATTCAGACAATTTTCTTCCAGTATAATGTTTGGAAAGAAATTGAAAAGCATGGAATTTGTAATGATCTGAGTACACAGCTTACCAGCATCATCTTTCCTGTTAGGCCAGCGAATACTCCCTTCCAGCGCTCACTCCTGGTCTTGATGAAGTCAAGTCTAGTCTATCAGCATCCGGCAATGCAGACCTAGGAAGCAATGTGTCAGGACCCCAGTCCTACCCTGTAGTAACCGGTAAGCATTATAACTCTACTAAATGGAACTTGATCAATTCAGAGGAAATGTTGATTCTAATATAGTGCCTTGGTATATGTGTTATACATCATTTGTGGCAATGGTAAATATTTCACGTGGGAAAAAAATTACAACAAAGCAGAATTTTTTTTTTTCAAATGACATTGATTTTTTGGGTTTTAGTTGATGTGTCAGTAGTTCCCTCTATTTTTTTTGATAAGAGCACACACACCTAGAAAACAATTCATTCTCGCAGCATTAATAGCTTCCATACCAGTGTATTAAGGCACATATAGGGCAGTGTAATAATGTGCAAAGTTTGCTCCAGGTCTAGTAATCTATTGCAGCCAGGTAGCATTACTTTTTGAAATATCTGATTGGCTTTTGTGGATTACTAAACCTGGAGGGAATGTTCAACTTGTTTTTTAGTCAGCTTCAAATCCAAAAATGACCAGTGTGTTCGGATAAATTAAATCCGTTCCCTTAGGATCCAGTCCATTCTTGAATATTATATCAAAGTTATATTCAATTTTAAATAATGATTAATTAGTGTGGATTTGTCTTGCCATACAGACCTGCAATCCGATACCCAGGTTCTCTCAGCGAGATAACAGAAGTTTTAGTGACCATTTCAACTGGCTTAACTTTTATGTCTGTTATAAATGATGGTGGATTAAATTAGAATGATTTAAATTTAAATAGTACTAGGACTGTTATTAGAACTATATTATATACTGTACTGTAGAACAATCAAGGGATGCACCGAATCCAGGATTCGGTTGGGATTCAGCCAGGATTCGTCCTTTTTCATCAGGATTTGGATACGGCCGAATCCTTCTGCCCAGCCAAACTGAATCTGAATACTAATTTGCATATGCAAATTAGGGACGGGGAGGGAAATCATGTGGTTTTTGTCAGAAAACAAGGAAGTAAAAAATGTTTTCCCCTTCCCATCCTTCCCATATGCAAATTAGGGTTTGGATTCGGTTCGGTATTCGGCCAAATCTTTAGCGAAGGATTCGGGGGTTCGGCCGAATCCAAAATAGTGGATTCGGTGCATCCCTACATTTTATAGAACAGGGATCCCCAACCTTTTGAAGCCATGAGCAACATTCAGAAGTAAAAGTCAAAAGTTGGGGAGCAACCCTAGCATGAAAAATTTTCTTGGGGTGCCAAATAAGTGCTGTGATTGGCCATTTAGTAGCCCCTATGTGGATTGACAACCTACATTGAGGCTCTGTTTGGCAGTGCACCTGGTTTTTAAACAACCAAAACTTGCCTCCAAGCCTGGAATTCAAAAATAAGCACCTGCTTTGAGGCCACTGGGAGCAACATGCAACGGGTTGGGGAGCAACATGTTGCTCACGAGCTACTGGTTGGGGATCACTGTTATAGAAGGATAGAAATCAACATTCTGAAAGAAGACCTTTGTGAGTTTTATTTACAAATGCTACATGTTACTGCGGAAAGACATGTCAGCATTGATAGAATGTTTATTAGTTGAAGGTTTTACAGGGGCTGTTTAAGCACAAGTTCAGTCATTGACTGCATCCACCTTGGATTTACTGCTGGAAAGAGAGAGAATGCGTGTGCTTATGGGAGAAAGTAAGAAAGGTGTTATTAAAATTCACCTAATTATTCTGGAGACACTAAAGCAAATGTGCTGTTCACCGTGAAAGCAGAATGATTGAAAATTGTAGCACTGGGGATTGAAATGGTACCGAGGTTCTACGTGACTAGAAAAGTCTGTGTACTGGGTACGAGAGTGAAAACTGCAACTGAGGACCTAGACAATGGTCTCCTGTGTTTTAAACTAAAGTGTTGTGGTAGGATTCATAACAATATGAAAAAAAGAAAAGAAGCAAAACAACATGCTAATCATGAGAGCAGTGTATTCTGGGAGATTGTCGTTTTACCGTTTTTTTAACAATTTAATAACAATTCTTTGACAATTTAATAACATTATACATTTTATAAAATATATTTAAAAAAAACACCTGCATTTTGTAGAATTTCTTCATATACAGGACTCAGATACATTGTTTTCAGCCAAATTGATCCATACCCTTAATGTCATGTGACTTTTGAGTGCTATATGCCTAAAGGAAGCAAAATGTGAAGGATGTATATGACCAAACCCACCATTTATGACTTTGGTTCATGCCTGATATTTTTATTAGGAATTCAATTTTTGAAATTCTGAAATAATACTGGCTTGTGTTAAAATATTATGTTCTTTCTATGTATGCCACAGCTTACCATGCACACTCAGGTATCATTATTCGTCTCTAGTCAAGTGAATGGACAATTACTCCCAATAACACTTATGTCTCCATCACTATGGGGCAGATTTATCAAGGGTTGAATTTTGAAGCAATGGGAGTTTTTATAGAAACACCCATAACTTAGAAATTTGAAAAAAAAAGACCCACCAAAATTTCTTAAAAAAATCTAATTAAGATAGTATTCGATTGAATTCGATTCGATGTGTTTAAAAAAACAAAAGTTTGAGTCCAACAATTGACTCCAAATAGATTCTAGGAGGTCCCCCATAAGCTAAATCAGCAATTCGGCAGGTTTTAGATGGCGAATTGTTGCAGTCTAATTTTTAAAGAGATAGTACATACACAATATTTGAATTTTCAATTTTTTTTTCAAATTCAAATCGAATTTGGACTATTCGAAGTCGAAGTATACAAAAATATCTTGAATTTCAAACAAGATAAGACACCTGTTTATCTTTCTTATGGGTTATTTAATCTGGCCGGTCCATAATATTCATTGCATTGCAGTCTTTCAGGGCAGAAAGTCTGCCAGTGAACCTCACACGCGGCGCTTAGTTTTCCGTAGCCGCCCGAAGTTTCCAACTTCTGGCAACTTCAGAAAACGAAGCACCGCATGTGCATTGCGACAGGTGATTTTTATTTTAGCCGGAGTAGGGCAGGGTGAAGGCAGTTCGGGGAGATTGTCGCCCCGAAGAAGAGGCGATTTGTCGTTGGGCCGACTAATCTCCCCGAATCTGCTTGTGTGGACTGACCCTTATAATGGAGATGTCCATTGGCTGATCCCAAATGGCAGAGGCAGGTTGAACCACAAAGTGACATAGCAGCACTCTTTAGTGTTCCACCACCGATTCCCAGCAGAGCATCATTTTTTATATAATAAAAGCATTACTAATTTCCTAAATAGCTCTTAAGTATGTTCAACCAAAACTCCAAATTGCCTAAAGCCATACACCAAAACCAGGCCAATGCATCAGAAAATAAACTGGCATATTTTCTATTTATAGAATGTTAGAATAACTAAAATAGTCTTATTCATGCTTTGCTTGGAGTTGCGAGGTGGTGGAATTAGCTGCAAGAAAAGTGTGTTGCATAGGCAATGAAATACAACAATAAAGCCATGCTGTCTACACATGTCAAGCTTCTCTTTTACTTCTTTTCAATGTCGTTGGAAACATCTCTGCCGGATTCATCTCAGTCCAAGTGTGGGAAAAGTTCATTGCAGACTCAGCTTGACACTCCCAGGTGGCACCTTAACACTAACATGTTCATCTGTATGCAGGATTGCAATCAGGCAGAGAATAGAAAAGCACAGACAGTCATTAACACTCAGCGCTGTTTACTAACAGTAATGAAGGTAAATAGTTTAAAGGACAGATTAAATGAAGAGCTAAAGAAGAGGGGGGAATGATTTTCTTGCACTTAGGCCGTGCTCCAATTTTTGGATTAATGGTGCTATTACCCAAAAAGGCTTCAGATCATGCTCAATCTTAAAAACCTTTTTTATTTTCTTCTTGGCAGCTATTAAACGGCTGCTGTCATTGATTTTGTTGATTTTTGTGTCCTTTTTGCATAATCTATAAAAGATGAATGATTCTTAAGGTGACTATTATTGGAAAGTAAAAGCATCCCTGATAGTTTTGTCAAGGTGAGATCCTTTTTATATGATTTAGTGAGTAATTTGTTGAAAGAGAAGCAATCCAGTCATCTTATGCAATTAGCCAAGTTTGATTCTCATATATATATATATATATAATAGTCCAGTGAAAGCACTCACGGCATTAACTATCAAGCATATATGAAAATATTTTTATTCGTGCATGATGCACCATGCACGAATAAAAATATTTTGATATATGCTTGATGGCTAATGCCGTGAGTGCTTTCACTGGACTATTATTGATGAATTTGGTTAGCACCCGGCCGATAACCTTATGAATGGTGAATGCCGATTTACCCCACATATAGATATATATATATATATATATATATATATATATATATATATATATATATATATATATAAAATTATAAGTCCAATATGATTGAATAAGGGAACCAAAGATACAATTGTTGGTCGTTTTGGTGATACTTAATATCTTTACCTAATCATGACTTGTGAAGTCACAACTCTACTACCTCACTTGACTTTTATTTTGTTATACTTGTGTTTTTTTTTTTTTTTTTGTTTGTTTTGTTGTTATTTACATTATTGTACCTGCAATATGCCATTTAACATGTAACGCATATAAATAAATAAAAACATTATTGAAAAAAAAAAAAATTATAAGTCCAAGTAAGGTTCTTGTGCCTTCAGCGCCATAAATTGGCTTGCAGTCTTTACAGCAAGGGCCTCCAACCTTTTTTACCCAAGAGCCACATTCATATGTAAACAGTTGGAGAGCAACATAAACATGCAAAACGTTCTTGTTGATGCCAAATAAGAGCTGTGATTGGTTATTGGTAGCCTTTATGTGGACTGGCAGCATATAGGAGGATCTGTTTGGCAATACACAGTTTTTAGCCAAATTAAGCTTGCATTTAAGCCAAGAATTAAAAAATACGCACCTGCACCTGCCACTGGGAGCAAGGTCGATCCTAGGACTGCTGCTGCCTGAGGCAACAGCCCCAATGCCACTCCCTATCCCACTCCACGCTTAAAACTTTACCATCAGGTCGAATCAAAGGGGGGCTGCATCACTAGTGCTGCATAGCACTCTCAGCACTAGCGGAGCTGAATTAAAAACCAGAAATTCGGCTCTTAAAAATACTAGGGTGGTGGCAAAAATCTTGATACTTTGTACTTTTGGTTTCCTGAAGCACACCAAAAACATTCAGGAAACTTAAAGGGATACTGTCATGGGAAAAAAAAATGTTTTCAAAATGAATCAGTTAATAGTGCTGCTCCAGCAGAATTCTGCACTGAAATCCATTTCTCAAAAGAGCAAACAGATTTTTTTATATTCAATTTAAAAATCTGACATGGGGCTAGACATTTTGTCAATTTCCCAGCTGCCCCTGGTCATGTGACTTGTGCCTGCACTGTAGGAGAGAAATGCTTTCTGGCAGGCTGCTGTTTTTCCTTCTCAATGTAACTGAATGTGTCTCATAGGGACATGGGTTTTTACTATTAAGTGTTGGTCTAAGATCTACCAGGCAGCTGTTATCTTGTGTTAGGGAGCTGTTATCTGGTTACCTTCCCATTGTTCTTTTGTTTGGCTGCTGGGGAGGAAAAGGGAGGGGGTGATATCACTCCAATTTGCAGTACAGCAGTAAAGAGTGATCGAAGTTTATCAGAGCACAAGTCACATGACTTGGGGCAGCTGGGAAATTGACAATATGTCTTGCCCCATGTCAGATTTCAAAACTGAATATAAAAAAATCTGTTTACTCTTTTGAGAAATGGATTTCAGTGCAGAATTCTGCTGGAGCAGCACTATTAACTGATTCATTTTGAAAAAATTTTTTTTTCCCATGACAGTATCCCTTTAATTAATTCCTGATAATATTGCCCAGGAATTTATTGTATGCTCCACTGGGCCAGAGCCTGAATAATGTGTAATTGCTATAACGTGCCGAAGAGTATCTCAGTGCTATATAAAGAATAATAATATGATTATGTGTAAAAATCTGATTTCTTAACTTGAGAATATACTTTACAATGCGTACACATAAAGAACTTAATAGGGCCTGTTGTTGGTTGAACCTTTGTAAAATTGGTTTTCCCATACTGTATAATTCATTTTTTATAGGCTTCATCATGGTAATATCAGTTTAGACTATAGAATGATCTGAACGATCTAAACTGTGACCATTGCAGTCAAACAGACTTTATGCTTCCCATCACAACTTCATTTTGAACTAGTTTTTAAGTGAGTAAGTAGGAATTTGTATAGTTTGCATAATAACCGCCTTATAATTGCAAGTAGATAAGGAAGTGCTTTTTCCGTTGTAAAACCAAACAGTAGTGCATATTTTAACAGTTTTTTATAAAACAGGACTTTGTTCTAACAAATAACACAATTTGTGTCATCCTACACAGGGGGTGCGATGATGCAGCTTGCGTAACGACACAATTTGCATAATTTCTAATGACATGTCAGCATGTTCTTGCAATTTGAGTAATTAAAATAAAATGGAGTCTGCATGAGCATCTCCTGATTTGTTGCAAAATGTTCAGTTTATCAGTGCTAATAGTGTTTTCTAAGACCCAAGACCAATGTGATCAGCAGGCAATTTGCATTGCTTATTGTCTTCTGTAAGTCTCTCATTATCCAATTAGAATAAATGCTTTGAGGACAGAGGCCACCTTGTTTTATATATGGAACTTTGGTTTAATGGCTACTTGGATTTTTAAGTATGGAACCTGTTATCCAGAATGCTCAGGACCTTGGGTTTTCCATAACTTGGATCTTTATAGCTTAAGTCTACTTGAAAATCATGTAAACATGATATAAACCCAATAGGCTGGGTTTGCTTCCAACTAGGATTAATTATATCTTAGTTGGGATCAAGTACAAGCTACTGTTGTATTACAGGAAAAAGGAATTTCTTTTTTTAAATTTGGATTATTTGGATAAAATGGAGCCTATGGGAAATAGCCTTTACGTAATTTGGAGCTTTCTGGATAATGAGTTTCCGGGTAACAGATCCCATGCCTGTATAAATTTCCCATATTGTGAAAAACTTGTATATACATGCACACGTGTATTATATTGCAGTACAGGAGCAGAGATCTTACTTTGCTTTTATCTTGCTAGAGGGGGAGTCACGCAATATATTGATTTATCCATAAATTACTAATTTTGTTTTTTGTTTTAATTTTATTTTGTATTTTATTTTTATTGTTTTTATATCATGACCTGGATGAATCAAAAACGTTACAGAGACAACTTTGGTTATATTTTCTTATAATATTTAGAAAATACCAATACTAATACTAGAAATGTTGTATAGAGCTGGAGAGCTGGGTTCTGCAGCAGCTGGGGTGCCAGTGGTTTCCTGTTCCTTATTTATCCTGCATTAGTAGAAGTAAAAATCATCTTCCTGCCATAATCTTCATTTTCAATAAATTACATTTACCAAAATATAGCATCTAAAGTAAGTAGTGATGGGCGAATTTGCGGCGTTTTTGCTTCGCTGAAAAATCTGCAAATTTCGTGTGAAATTCATGAAACAGCGAAAAATTTGTGAAACAATTCCAGTGTCTCGTTTTTTACGCCGGCTTTTGTTTTTTTGACGACTGCATCCGTTTTTTTGGCGAAAATGCAAATTTATTTGCCAGCAGCAAATCGCGCAAATTTGCCGAATAAATTCGCCCATTACTAAAAGTAAGCTATTATTTCATATATATTTAATTTCACCATAAATAGGCTTAATATTTGCCTTCTCTGTATACATTGGTCACATGAATAGTTTTTGTCCTTGCACAGCACAATTAACTTGTGCTAACTTCTGTTTTATATGAATGCATCAGGTGGAAGTTTATTTTTCACCTTTAAACTTTCATTTAATTCTTGCTAACTTTCCATCCCATTATTTTTGTCTCTGGTGGGTTTTGTTATGTAACTGACTACTCGGCAGAGACAAAAAACATCATTATTTGTTGAGATTAGTTACACATAATGGACTATAATTGTACTTTGGCAAGGTTTAGTCCAGTATTGTCCATATGATTCATAAAAGCCATTTTGCTATGATGGCATGTTTTAAACTATTATAATGGATACTTAGGATTTGAGGTAGGCAAAAACAGTTTCTAATTCAAGCTAACTGTTCTTGTCCTTATTAAAGGTTAAGTCAATTTAAAAACCATTTTCTTTAGTCATTTTAAACTCTATATTTTTCTATTTTATTGTTTTTTCTTCATCCATTTACATTTATACATTTTATTTTTTTTCTTTCTTTGTTCTATCCAACTGTTGTTTGTCTGTCCTTTGTTCATCCATTCCCCTACCCTCACAGAGAGTTTCGCCTCTCACCTCTATTTGAAGCAAGAGCCTCACGAAGCTTCCCTAACTCCCTTCACTCCCTCTTCATTGGCCAGCTCGGGGCTGGCTGACATCCAGCCTTTCCAGATGGCCCTCACGGTTGATGCGTCAACACCTACGTACAGCTCCTTCACCCACCATGGCCCCCCCTATGGGCAGTTCGGCAGCCAGCCACTCATAGCAGGTACCAAATTTACCCTCATACATAACTCATCTAAAACCCAAGAAAAGTTAGAGTATCTTTCTTTACTAGACTCCATTGCAATTAAAAACAGGGCTCTCATAAATGTCAGCAACCAATTCCGTGTAGACTCAGTTAATTAGTTACTTATACCCGCTTTATGAACTGATGAAGAACAAGTGGCGTACTGTCTCTTTTACTCCAATTTCATCGTATGAACAAAAGACAATGACAGTGCCTCATACATTACTGCCAATAAGGAGACCTTTTAATAACCAAGGGCAAAATACTAAGTTAGTAGTTCCAGAGCATCCATTTCTAAAGCTAAAACATTGCACACATCCATTAAGATCAACCCTTTGAATATGTGAATTTATATCATAAAGAATGGAAGTTATTTAAAGCATTGACTGTATATATGATACTCAGATGAATATACCTGTTGGGCCTCATTAGCTTGAGTTATATCCTTTGCATGGAATGTAGAATTAAAAAAATGAATTGTTGAGTTGTAGCAGTTTCAAGTGTAACACATGTGATACTTTTTGCCTCTCTGAATAACTCAACCTAATCTCAATACCCGTTTCTTTATTGTAAATTTATTGTAAATTTAAAAAAGGTGCTTACCTTGATATTCTTATAAATCTGCACATTTTTTTTGGGGTATTAAAATACACCATGCATTATTAGAATACTTTTTATGCGTTGAATATTTTCCTCCGTGGACCATAGTAATAAGTTTGTATGTGGTCTTTACGTTGGAACATTCCAAGTATTTTGGTGCATTTTTTGTGTGTTTTAGGGGCAGATTTATTAAGGTTCGAATTGTAAATTCTAATTTTCAAGTTGGATTTTTGGTCAAAACTCACAAATTCGAGTTGGGAATAATCCAGACTCGAATTCAAATTCAAGATTTATCATACCTTGACTCTGGAAAAAAATGGAATTCGATTGTAAGCCACCTAAAACCTGTTCATGTAGTAGTCAATGGCAGAGGTCAAGTGACCCATCTGAAGATGTTAATAGCCTTCCTGACATTCGAGTTTTTTTTTTTCGGAGAAAAAACTCGATTCGAGTTTAGTTGAATTTGATTCTTGTTTTGGGTCGGTAATATTAATAAAGTTTTAGTTGTTCAAGTTTTTTCTTAAATAAGATACTATTCAAGTTTCGAGAAAAAAAATGGTTTAAAAAGTGCAATCTATTTGTCACTCATGCTGATTTAAGATGACCATATGCAACAAACAATAATTTATTCAGAACACCAAATGAGCCCCATGAAAGCCTGATGGATGTCTATATGATCCCTGATCAGATATTTATGAAGTGGTAATTGTTTTGGGTCCATACAGTATATGAACAATAACAAAGGCATCCACATTGTAGTAAATTTACCCCAATGTGTCCACTTTTCAAGTATAAAGAAACTACAGGTTTTGCATAAGATTCTCCAGTTTATTTACATATTAAAATAGTAAAACCCCTCCTCTGGGATTTAAAAAAAAACAAAACAACAAATAACAGTTTATATTTATATTATATTTTTCAAAATCATCTGACAGCCAGTCTGGTTTTATTCCAACCAATTTATACTGGTATCAAAACTCTCTTCATATTGTTAAACAAATTAACCTTGACTTGCTTTGCTTTTTGCAAATGTTATGTTTTCTGTCATAAAGTTTTGTTATATATCAGTGTGACTATATTTATTTGGGTAAAAATCCTTTCTAGTATTTTCGATTTTGAAAGAAAGCTTACATAGAAAATACAGGAAATAAAGCGCAGTAATACAAGAATACATTACAGGACTAATTAGCTCTGTTTAGCCTTGGTGAAACTAACAGGCTTTGTGAAATGGCCAAATCTCTTAAAGAAGGAAAATCAGTAGCACTGATGTGTGTTCAATAGCAGCCTCAATCCTGTGACAATCAGTCATACCTGGATAAACAGAGGATTTTCAGTGCTGATTAAATTCATTGTGAAATTCAGTTTTTAGCTACTGTTCATTAGAATTGAATGTATTCATTGTTATATACATCATGTCTGACAGAAGAAAGTCCACTCAGATTGTTGTAAAGCAAGACTACATCAAATTAGTAGTTAAAGCTTTTCTTGTTGAGACTTTTGGAAACTCTTGTTATCTACACGACCCACTCTGGAGGCTATAGAATTGCTACAGACAATTCTAGCTACATAACTCTTACTGGGATAAGCTTCCATGGTCTTCCATGATTATACCTTCTTCATAACCTTAAAGCAGTTTTGAATAATAAAATACATTATGTATAGAGTCTATAGACATTCTTGTAGAAACATAGGTTTAAAAAATGAATTGTTTGCTATGCAGATTGTTGCCTTGCTACTAATGAAAGCTGTGTAATTGCATCATTAGGCAAATGTATGTAAAGAAATATTCTTAAACGGGTATTTAGGCTGAGAAGTTACTTTAAGTCTGGCGTAGATAGTAGGTTTGCCACCTTTGCTGATGGCTAAACCTGAACACGGGGGCGGGCAGATAGCATTGGGGGTGGGGCAGTGATGTAGGAACAGGCATGATGACATCAGAGGTGGGCACAATGATGTTGGGGGAGTTATGACCCCGGGCGAGGCTATTCACTTAGATGCAAATGGCTGGATTTCTATCCAGTTTTCGCAATGTTTTAAAGTGTTGATGCCCAGTTCAAAACCACACAGGTGGCACCCCTATCTCTATCGATATTTTGCTTGACGAGTAAGCCCAACCCTTTAATTACAGGTATGAGATCTATTATACAGAAATAAGTAATCCAGAAAGCTCTGAAATACAGCAATGCTACTTTAGAAATAAACATATATTTTTGATTGATTTGCTTTTTTTCGTATCTGTAATAATAAGCAATTAAATGCACTTGATAGTAATGAAGTCATGTTGAGTTGAGTATCTTAGTATTTAAATGTTTTTCATGTATTGGCCAAATTATTGTTCGGGTTTCATAAGGCTGAAAACCGAACAGAAAGTTCAGACCTGAACAGGCCTTAGAAAAACCAGGTCAAAACTGAACAGGTGGCAACCCTAGTGGATAGCAGTATTCTAAGAATATTTGCAGCTCTCAGGCTTGGAATTTAACCTGCAATCTGGTTACTTGCGCATATTTGCCATGAGTAGAAACATAAGCAATACAACATAAGAATAACAATAAAACTGAAGTCTCGTCATCAAGTTGTTCAAGTAAGAAAGTTACTTAGAATAGATCTGTCTGTGACATGCTAAAGTTAATGTATATAAAATGAGATTTGGCTGTACACACGGTGAGCCAAACTGGCTGACCTTATTTGCTCATGCTTTTAATTAAATGTTGATATTATGCAAAGTTAAAGCACTTTATTATTATTTTGTATCAAATAGCATGCACCTTAACTTAATGAGTAATCTGTTTTGATTCATAGGACGAGATATGTCAAGCACCACTCTTCCAGGTTATCCACCTCATGTACCTCCAACAGGACAAGGCAGCTACCCAACATCAACTCTTGCTGGAATGGTACCTGGTAAGTTACTGCTGCTCTGGGAAATACTATTATTTGTAGTGACAATAGATAAGAAGAGTTTGTTTGTTAATGTGTGCAGTTAAGGGGGTTATTTATTAAACTCCGATTTGATCTCATATTTTATTTAAAAAAAACATGACCAAACTCCCATGCCGAATTTGACCTTCTTTATTAATTAAAAAACACAGAAATTAATTGTTTTGGGAAAAAAAATATAAAATTGAGCAAAAACCCAAATCTTCCTATTTTTTTAGACTTTTCTCCCGAATCTGTAAATTTTTTAGGATTTTTGCCCGAAAACCCCTAATTTTTCAGATTTGCAGGCTAAACTCTGAGTAAAGCACATTAGAGATTGGTTCCTCTCCCATTTACTTATACAGGACCTCAACAGGTCTGAGATTTTCAGATTCAGGCTTCTTGCAGCATCAGGGTATAATAAAGCTCGAAAAATGTGAGGTTTTTTTCCACCAAAATCCCCAGTTTTTACCTCAACCAGATAAATTTAAGGTTTAATAAATAACCCCTTAAATGTACTCTAAGGGGGTTATTTATCAAAGTCTGAATTTATCTCAATATTTTTTGCTACAAACTCCGATCAAATCCGCTCGGGTTTTTTACTCTTTATTATTATATTTTCCCGAAAATTTACTTTGCGGGGCAAAATAAGATTTTCAAGACTTTTTTCTGACTTTTTTATCCGATTTTCACTATTTTCACTATTTTTTTTGTCATTTTCACCCGAAAACATTGGGGTATTGCCCAAAAACCAGCACACATGAAAAAATCATTGCAACTTCTATGCAACCTTGACAGGTCTGAGATACCGGATTTTCAGATTCTGACTTTTCCATCCTAGGGGTTTAATAAATTCTGAAAAATTCAGTCATATTTTATTTAAAAAAAAACACAAATTTTTGTGAGTTTTGCATTTGGAGTTTAGTAAATAACACGCTAAGCATTCCTAGACATCACATCTATACAGTTACTTTAGGATCCCTGCTGATATTTGCAATGTACGGTGAAAAATTAAGATTTTTGAAAAAAAAATGCCATAGGGTTAAAGGGGTTGGATGTATGGTACTGTAGATGTGAGAAATTGGGATGCTCATGGGATATAACGGTTAGATGAGATGTAAAAATATTTTTACCAATTGATTTTCTTGTAATTCACGCACAAAAAATAAATAAGATCAGAACACATATATGTAGAGATAAACCCCCTACACACAACTGCAATACAACATGCACTCTTTCTCTATCTACATTCATGTGTGTGTCCTATACACTTTCTTTGCTCTTACTCTACATTTTATTTATCTGCATGTACATCTTTTTTGTTTATCCTATGCACATCTGTGTATTTTCGCTTTTATGTATCCTCTTTCTTCTTCACCTCTCTGCCTTTTCATTTCTCTTTCTTACCCTTTAGTCTTTCTTTAGAAGCACACACACATGCAAACACTTTGTACAGTAGCTCTTTGATAACATGCCAGCATTAGTTATTAAGCTTGGAGCTTGAAACACATAGAATGCAGCACTCCACAGGTCACTTACATGAAAGAGGCATCTCATTATCACTCCATTGACAGGCACCAACGTTTCGGTCCACCATTCGGTCCAACCTGTGGAGTGCTGTTCATGTCTTTCCAGCTCTAAACCATGTCTGTTTCACTGCAGGACTGGGAGTGGTGAGTCTCGCACCTTGTGCATATCTTTTTTCATTTATTTTTCTATCCTTCACTTAGGGGCAGATTTATCAAGGGTCGAATTTCGAGTTCATGGGAGTTATGTAAAACTCCCATAAACTCCCATGAACTCGAAATTCGACCAATCAAAATGTATTCAATACATATAAATTTTTCAAAGTCGGGTGAATAGGATCAACCTGCAAAATTCGATTCGAATTTTAAAAACTCGATTCGAGTTTTTTCTCCAAAAAAAAAAACTTGAATGTCAGGAAGGCTGCAAACAACTACAAATTGATCCCAGGACAACTTCCATAGGCTAAAACAGAAATTCTGCAGGTTTAAGGTAAAGAATATTCAAATTCGGGGTCATTGTATGATAAATCTCAAAAATCAAATTCAATTTTTTTTAAAAAAACGAATCGAATTTTAATGATTCCCTAGTCGATTGTGACAGTTTTGGCAATAAAAAAACTCAGATATTCAAAATCGAAATTCAAATTGGAATTTTCACTTCGAACCTTGATAAATATGCCCCTTAGTAGTGGAACCAAATATTATATAATGCATATGGCTGCTTATAATATTTATAGCTCTGATCCCATAGCATCCTAAATCAGAATTTTTTTTTTAACTTTTCAGAAAATTGCAAAAATAAAAAAGTCTTAGTAGCGCAAAAATATTTTAAAATTGCCTTGTATAATCTGGTTGGTGCCAGATATGTCAAATTATTTTTCATGGTTATTTTTACATTTATAAAAGCTTTTCCTGACATTCTAAAACCTTTCTCAACTGTTCTCCTAAACTGGAACATTTTTAACAATCTCACAATTCCCCCCCCCCCCCCGTAGGCCAAAAGCATCTAAGTCCAAAATGTTAAGAGAAGTTTTTCACAATATGGGAAATTTATACATTTATAAATTATCCGGAAACCCATTACCAAAAAGCTCAAAATTATGGAAAGGCCATCTCCCATAGACTCTATTATAATCAAATAACCCAAATTTTTTAAAATTATTTCCTTTTTCTCTGTAATAATAAAACAGTACCTTATACTTGATCCCAACTAATTTACTGTTAGGATCCCAACTTTATTTAATGTTAACATGATTTTCTAGTAGACTTAAGGTATGAAGATCCAAATTACGAAAAGACCCGTTATCTGGTGAACTCCAGGTCCCGAGCATTCTGGATAACAGGTCCCATACCTGTACAATGAAATCCCTGCAATGTTTTTGACAGCGTTTCGCTGGAGAACAATGATAAATCCAAGAACATTTCTAGACAAATCAATTCCTTCTTTCTACTAGTGATAGAATTTGAAAAGAAAGTTATTTTTTACCTGTGATAAGTCTGCCCCATAGATTTTTATTTTGCAAGCTCTTAAATCATAGCATTCAAGGCTGTTTTATGGCCCTCCAAGGTGTGTTAAGTCTAACCTAGAGCTCCTTTGGTTTCTGACCCATGGCATTAGTATGCTGACATCAGACCTACCATAGTTTTTACAGTTACGTTGCAGAAGATGTGCAATAGTGATTTAATATAACTCTGTGCCCAGTATGCTAGCATCATTGTTATTTATTTACCCCCAGAAACATAACATAAGTAAGGCTCAATGCTCCATTAGATGACATTACATAAAGATGTTAAACACATCTATATTTTTCAGACCTTACACTTTACTCCCTAACACATGTAAGGATTCGTTAAGGCAATATGTTAAGATAAAAAAAGGAGCCAAAATGTGTACAGTGAACTGTATGAAAGGGCGCGCAGACGGGTGAGCGGATAGGGGAGTACGTAAATAAAATTCAATGCTGATGAGGAAATTACACTTGTTTCATTAGCGATCAAGCAAAGAGATAGCTCAGTTCCTCTTGGTCACAGTTGAGCTCAAAATCTCATTATCCTCCTGCATGCTTGCTTTCACTTCTCGTCAATAAACGCTTTCCAATGTCCGCTGTTTTATTTTGCACCCTTTCATCACAAACCTATAAACACATGTAACAGGCAACGCTATGTGGATTGGATCAAGTCTTCTTATATCATCCATTACAAATTTGATTGGATTGAGTCCTTGTCCTACATAATGTGTATTAAGGATTGGGGTTCCCCCTGCTTTTAAAGTCTACAAGATAGAAATTCTGGATGCACCTCAGACCTAAATGTGACATAGTGTAGAGAGCAGCATACTGAGGTTCATCCAAAGGGTGCATGGACATATGAGATTATTCCTATTCTGCTCCAGAGTTCAGTCCAATCATTGTAACCCGAATCTGTCTAGATTCTAGATCGTGCCAATTATAATACATAATGCTCATAAAACACTATATGGAAAGACTGTTGTATAACATTTATTTGACATTTAGACTTTTCCTTTTATCACCTATATTGGCTTTCTAGGAAGTGAATTTTCAGGAAATCCTTATAGTCACCCTCAATACACAACCTACAACGAAGCATGGAGGTTCAGCAACCCAGCACTATTAAGTGAGTATTGCTAAGTACATCCCATAAGTCATGTTATCAGCTTGCCATGTTAATGTGCCCCACTAGTAGATACATTTTCTTTTGTGTCAAAGTGCTGTATTTCAGTATAACATTTAGCTATCATGCTGCTTTCTCATTGGTTGTACTCTTGTTGGAGAAGGCAAATTAGTTTGTGTTTCTTGTATGTCTCGTCTATTTGTGTTTCACATTTTCTTGAATGTAAATGTTCTGCTTGCATAATGTTGTAAGCCATAAAGCCAGCTTATAATAATAAAACTTTAAACATCTTGCTCTCTAGTATTTGCAAAAGCTGAGTTTGATAAAACAAATAGTCTAATAGCCAAATGGGCTGATTTGTTAAGTATATTTAACATTTTTATTAGTGATACCAATTCATATTGCTTGTAAAATAGTTAAAAGTATTAGATTTAACAATCTATTATCTAAGTCAGAACAAAATATATAGTTATCACTGTTTCCACTGTTACATTAGCCTTGGTAGTGCTTGAATGTTACTACCTTATCCAAGGCAGACTGCTCTGATTATGCATAAGACTCAGTTACACCTAGGGGCACATTTACTAAATCCTTCATATCGAAGTCGAAGGATTTATCGCTATTCGTTCTATCGAACGATCAAAGGAATAACTGTTCGATCGAACGATTAAATCCTTCGAGTTGAACGATTCGAAGGATTTTAATCCATTGATCGAACGATTTTCCTTCGATCAGAAATTGGCTAGAAAGCCTATGGGGACCTTCCCCAACATTGATGCTCGGTAGGTTTTAGGTGGCGAAGTAGGTGGTCGTTTTTCTTAAAAAGACAGTACTTCGACTATCAAATGGTCGAATAGTCGAACGATTTTTAGTTCGATTCGAAGTCGAAGCTCAAAGTAGCCAATTCGATGGTCGAAGTAGCCAAAAAAATACTTTGAAATTCGAAGTATTTTTTATTCTATTCCTTCACTCGAGCTAAGTAAATGTGCCCCCAAGTTTTGAGAGGGATAAGCAAGTTGGGTCGGATACTTTGCAAACTATTTTGCCACTAAAAAATTTATAAACATTATGTTAATTTTATACATAAAACCAGTGCAACATGTTAATGTGTGCAATATTCTGCATATAGTCAATGCCAACTCACAATCTAAGCTATCTAAGCAAATGTATGTGTGCAGTCTCCTCTCATTCCATAACCCAACCCACATTTCTCTGCTGAGATGTCCACAAAAAGTCAGACTCCCAAGTGGAAGCATGTACTTAAAATTGAGATGATCAGATACAAAGGTAGATAGATATTTGTAAACTGACCATGAAATAAGATGATTCTGGGTAAATATGGAAACAAGGCAGGACAATAATAATAATGATGATAATATTGCATTACTGCAGACAGAGATGATATACAATACAGTGTTTGGACACTTATTCCCATATTTAAGTCATGTATTGCCGTTGTGTTTTCTTTTAGTGTTTTTGTTCACTTTTTGTCCTTTCAACCAGTCCATTTTTCTCCTGTGTTAACTTTCAGGTTCCCCTTATTATTATAGTGCCACATCCAGGGGCTCCGCACCTCCCACTGCTGCCACTGCCTATGACCGCCACTAGTTACCATGGAAACCACATGAAACTACAGGGCGAGAACATAGGCCTCCATATTGTACCTGTCTGAACTATATTAACTATGCCATCGGAAGAAGAGTGGTCTACTCTGCTTTCCTTACTGACGTTCCTCAGCTGTAATAGGCTGCTTTTACCTCTGCCGCAAGCCTCTTTGTTGTTATTGTGCACGGTAGCTAGATGAACATCAAGCCAAGTCATCTGATTTCAGAACTCATTTCCAAAAAAGGCCCACTATTTAAGTTATGCAGTGAATTGTGGTAGGACACCACAGAACTTATGTCTTCGCCCTCAAAAAAAAAAGGAATGCGGAATATGAATACCTTTTCTAAGACATACATGTGTGCTACAATAAAGAGAGAAAGACGTTTTATGGGCAGCAAATGCAAACTCGAGAGGGAACAACAGCTATATATATATATATATATATGTATATAGCATGTTCCGCAAATGGTTCAAGGTACTGTTAAAAGGAGTTTAACCAGAATAATTACGGAATATTAAGCAGTTGGAGGATGGGAAGGCTTAAAAAAAAGGATGTCTTCAATGATGCCTCTCGGGACATTAAAACTACCCACTTTCCTTGGATGGGATGCCTGTCTCTCTCATATCCTCTCTCCCCATTGTGCTGGCATGTCATAATATTCCACAACGACGCAGTTCCAGTCAAAGAAACAATCAACTCAGAGAAGAAGACAGAAGGACATATTAAAGTCGACTACACAGAAAAAAAGAAATAATTAAAATATATGAATATATATAAATATATATATAAATATACTCTGTTTTTATGCTTTATCATGAAGGTCTGGGAAAAAACGTTACAATAGACAATTTTTTTTTTAAAAAAAAGCAAACAAACAAAAATAATTATGAAAACTGAAAAAAAAGAAAGAACTACTGAGGATCAAAAGGAAAAAAAGGCAATTCTTGAATTATAGCCCATCTTGTTCTTTTTTTGTTTTTCTTTTGCACTAGTGTACCATAGTCTCATTTAACAGGACAGTGCTGTGTCCCTGCATCAACTCATTGTGAATATACGGCATTTAAATGAAAAAGAGAAGCAAATTGAAATGCATTTCTTAAATGTAATATTTTATTCATTTTTTTAATGGCACTTAACAAGGCCGGGATTTCAGGTTTACAAACAATTTGCCTTTACAATATTCTAAATGTAAATTATTAGAGTAGACAATTCCAAAATGTTGCCACTTCAACTCATAGAATTAAACCAATCCCATTGCAAGCTTAGACCTCTGTTCAAAATTTGTCATTATTAAAACATTGCATGGCAGAAATTCCTTGCTGTCCCAGGGTTCATGTTAAACTGTTACATGGTACTGCCTTTGTACTACTGCTGTGTGTGCTACACTGACTTTGCATTGCAAAAGGAAATATTCTAAAAACTCACAGGGTGACCAAACCAGACTAAGGGTTGGAGTAAGTAATACAATTTTATTTCATTTAAATTCATGTAAATGCCTTTTATCTGCACTTACAAATACACATGGGAAAGTTAAAAAGAATTTCAAAAATAGAATTGTTCTTACACAAAATACAGTCTATGGATAGCAAGGCAAAACCTTCATTGCTAGAGGCTAGCAGTCCTTTCCAGCAAAAAGATGGTGGAATGGGAAATCCATGAACCAGATTAAAAAAGAGTATTCAAAAGAAAATTAAAAATATATTGGTTTACGGAAGTGAATGAGTAAATATAGTCTGTCCTATCAACCAGCATGTGGTATTTTTACTAGTTTGGATCAATTTGAACAATTAAAGCAGATATTTGATTGGATGCTATGGCTGCTAGGCAGAACAATATACTTCTATGAGGCATATCTATTGATAAATACAGTGGGTTATTCCAAAGTGGCCAGTGCAGTGATGTTATTCTAGTGCAAGGCAGGGTGACGGCAAACTTACTCCATTAAAAGGGTCTTTAGGCCTCAATGTCTTAATGTAAATAACCAGCTGATCAACACAGAACTGCATAAATTGAATGATATATATGGTATGAAGGCCATTTGACAGAAGGCATTGTAACTGCACTCCCTGTGGGTAATTATAATCAGGAAACTGGTACACCCTATGCACATATTCTAATACTATTTCCCACAATTATGTCACTAAATTATGACCCCAGAATTTTGTTCTTCATATGCCTGAATCACTGTGATGTGAACTGAGGAATAAACAACCACTGGTCCTCCAGCCCTGCTGGTAGGGGTATGGAAGGAGTTATTAAAGTCCATACACTGAATATTGAATGGGAGAATAAGGAGACTGGGAAATCTAATTGACCTCTGTTTAGGAAAGATATCTTGAAACTATGTCAAGGTGGGGATATGTATGGGGGTGCCGTTTACGCAAGAATTGCTCTCGTTTTCCCTTAGTGGTCATCACAGATGTTTCTGCTCTTTAGATTTCATTATATCTATTTAATTTTGGATTAACATGGAGGCCATTCATCATATAAGCTAATATCTCAATAAAATAAGTCCTTCCCTATTAGGTTATTCATTTACCACTTTCAAACATTATTTTTACCTTTTGAAAGAAAATATTTTTGAGAGTCACAGAATAATCCCAAGCCTGCCATCTTTCAGGCTGAAGCTCTCATGATACCCAATAACTAAGGGATAATGGGATTTCAAATTCGCTTAGAGCAGGAAGGCCACACACAATGCAAAGAACATCATTGTAACCTCCCAAATCCCACAAGTCTATACCCTTCATCTTCTAATGATATGATAATGTAAGCCATGCTAATGCAGTGCTGAACTGAACTGTTTGCTGTCATAACAATCTATTGTGTTACTATTATCAACAATGAGACCAAATGGTGTTTCCTTACATGGGTCCTTACAGGAAAATATAGCAATTATTTAATGATGTGTGTTTTGGGCAAACTTACAAAACAATCATTGCTTTGTAGCGAGACGTGTGTAATATGAAGGAGAATTCTCTTGTATATAGGTTCAACTGCATTTCATACACATGATATTAAATTAAACTTTCTTTATGTAAAATAAAAAACAAAAAGTGAAACCAAGTTGTCTGTATTTTGCAAGTCTCCCCGTGCGCGCAGAGAAAAAGGATAATTATGTTTTAAATAAAGCACAGCATGAACATAAGTAATTCGCCAAAGTCTACGGGGGTTTGGAAATAACCTTATACTTTTATTTTGTCCTTTATTTTTAAATGGTGAATGGTTTTAGAGGATTAAACGACTATGCAAACCACTCTCTCTTGTTGGTAATACCTCTTTCTGACAGTTACTATCCTGTCTCCTCATTTTGTCTGCCTATGCTGCCTGTTTTATTTGCTATTTTTATTAAAGTCAGATTGAAATAAAACCCTTTCATGACTACAGTGCACATGGCCATGCCCACATAGGTATAGATAACTGGGGGATCTGTTGTAAAGATATTGTCTTCAATATGGATAAATGCTAAAGTGAAGTGACATGGCAATCAGGTTTTTCAGAGCATATGACTATATATATATATATATATATATATATATATATATATATATATATATATATTTGTTTTGAAAGTACCCACACTCTTACTCCAGCAATCAATAGTGGGTGTCAATCGTAATACACAATCTTCAAAATGGAGCAGCACTCCAAAATTTGAAATCAATGATTTGTTTCAATAAATCATTGATTTTACGATTTTTGAGTGCTGGTCCATTTTTAAGACTATATATATATATATATATATTTATATATATATATATATATATATATATATATATATATATATATATATATATATATATATATATACATATATATATATATATAAAATAAGCAAAAAAAACCACACTCATAGGACTTTTGCAAACCAAAAAATTTGTAGTTTATTGCAACGTTTCAGCTAACAACTTATGCTGTCTTCAGGCTTAAGTTGTTAGCCGAACCGTTGCAATAAACAACAAATTTTTTGGTTTGTAAAAGTCCTATGAGTGCGTTTTTTTTGCTTATTATCTATCAATACTTTAGGCATTTATAATTGATTCATGTTTGTGCACTAGCTGTGGGCTTACATATATATATATATATATAAATATATATATATATATGTATGTATATATATATATATATGTATATATATATATATACATGTATGTATATATATATATATATATATATATATATATATATATATATATATATATATATATATATATAATTCTGAGCATGTATACCATGTTTGGTTGTTAAGGGGTTAAGTTTGCTCATTCTTGGTTACCGTAAAACTTAGAAAATTAACTTGTTCTCCCTAATCTGGCTGGTCCATTGATCCCTTTCATTTATTTTAAGGCATTCTATACTGTATGAAGTTCTGTAGAGAGCAAGTACTGTGTATAATCTTTTTTACAACAACTGGTTTTGTGACTTTGCGCTAGTGAAAATGAACCACAACCTGTTGAAATGTGGATAAGTCTGCATGCCTTATCCCCAATGGACACTGTAACCTCAATTACAAACAGAAAGGCTTCAGAAGTAATGACAAAAATGGACATGCAGAAATGGCATTAAAATATATTGATGTATCCAGCATTAGTCTTCTTCTATTAAATCCCTTTAACTGAACTGTAAAGCAATCAGAGGCCCTTTTAACCAATGAATCTGAGGACTGAAGAAGGCTGAGCCTTGAGACATGTTGTGACTGCAACTGGAATAATACTAGAATATGCTTTCCTTGTAAATGAAAAAAGAAGACTTTAATGGCACTGTAATTTGTCTTTTATGGTGGCAAATATGTGTCTCAATATGGACTTTTGAAAACAGATGAGCTCAGACTAACGTGGCCTCGCTTGGCACACTGGACATGTTTCTGCTGTTACAAGTGATCAGACATCTTTAACTGAAGCTGCAATGGCTTTGATCATTGCTTCAGTTGTTCAATTCTTCTTTTGTGCACATGACAAATAAATTTTTGTATGCCATCCTACAGGTTGCTCCCTGATGTGTTTCTGTATTATAACCAATGTGAAAGTTGGCACTAACACATAAGATATTCATTTCAAACATTATTTTTCTAACCTCCTCTCCCTTTCATGTTTAACATTTTGTCAGCCCCCACAGCCAAAAACATACACATGTACATACATAAAAATGCATAACTCAGACCAGCCAATATAAATGAGCTTACATATATAAGATTTTATTATCAACTTCTTGTGTTTCTGGTCTTTGTGCTATGTCTTTCTTTTCCATTGCTCACTTGTGTCTTTTATTCTCACCTTCACCCTTTCCTCAGTTCCTCACGTCTCTGCTCAGGTTTTATTTTCTTACCCAATGTTTGTTTTACTTTCGTTTATCTCTTACAATCTTTGAACTATTCCTGTCTTTCCCTTTTTCTTATGCTTTTCTGCCTTAAACATTTGTTTTCTGCTCATTCATGCTTTCGCCACTTCACATCTGCTGTTAATGTTGCCACGCTTCTTTATGATCCCTTCACTTCTCCCCACTTCCATTCCATTCTGCTCTTCAGATCTTTCCTCACTCAAGACTTCAGAGAGGTCAAACCTGCAGCCCTTCAGAACTTACCGACAAACAGTTGTTGAGCATATGTTGGAGTTATAATTCATCAACAATTGCAAGATTTCAGGTTGGACAGTGTAACATGCAGATTACCCCTACCCCTGTACACACTTGAGACTAGAACCACAGCATTCCTGCAGCACCAGGGCCCCCCTTGTCTGATTCCAGAAGTCCTCTGTACACCTATCATTTAAGTTCATTACAGAGGGCCGAGGTAGAGGAGCAGTTTGCAGAATGCTCAGTTCCTTATTCATTAACACCTTGAGCATATGGCTAACAATACTTCTACAAGGTACTTGTGTCAATGCTCTCACTGATGCTTAGGAACCTTGGAGCTACTGCCACTCTGTAGTTCCACAGTTCCCATAGTGGGCTATTTCAATTGGTGCCCTAGATTTGTTCCTAAAGAATCATTCATTAATGACTTTTTGATGCCAAATGCCAGAAATTATGTGATCTTCTCTCTTAAAATGTGAGCCACAACTTGCTCCCAAGTGCAAAATATTGCAGTGTGCTTTGCTTTATTGGACACATTTTCATGCATGGCTGCAATTATGCTGGAAACACTGGGTAAAAAAAACATGGTGATTTACATCGGAAAATTGCACTTTTCACATTTCCCTTCCTATGTGACTACTGAAAAGAGGGGGACACTAAGGGGCAGATTTACATAGGGTCGAATATCGAGGGTTAATCAACCCTTGATATTCGACCGTCAAAGTAAAATCTTTTGACTTCAAATATCGAAGTCGAAGGATTTACCGCATTTCCTACGATCGAACGATTCGAAGGATTTTAATCCATCGATCGAACGATTTTCTTTCAATCAGAAAATTGATAGGAAGCCTATGGGGACCTTCCCCATAGATTAACATTGATGTTCGGTAGGTTTTGGGTGGCGAAGTACTTGGTCAAAGTTTTTTTTAAAGAGACAGTACCTTGACTATCGAATGGTCGAATAGTCGAACGATTTTTAGTTCAAATCGTTCGATTCGAAGTCGTAGTCGAAGGTCGAAGTAGCCAATTCGATGGTTGAAGTAGCCAAAAAAATCATTCGAAATTTGAAGTTTTTTTTATTCTATTCCTTCACTCGAGCTAAGTAAATGTACCCCTAAGGGTGTGCAATATTGTGCTCTTTAATACCTATTTACTTTGCTCAGGAACTTATCCCTCAAATCTATCCACATCAAATTTGCAACTGACATTGGTGGATGCCAGAAAAGGAGAGAAAAGTGCATTGTTCGTGATGCTCGTGCTTTGCCCCTTACCCCTTAAGGAATGAGCCCTTATACATAATTAACAAATAAGGAAATAAAGACATTTTAAAATTCCTTGTTAAAGGGACATATTGAGAGATGTATTAAATGGTTTGTTCACCTTTAAATTCATTTTTAGTATGATGTAGAGAGTGTTATTCTGAGACAATTTGCAATTGATTTTCGTTTTTTCTATTATTTGTGGTTTTTGAGTTATTTTTTTGCAAGTTCAGCAATCTGTTTGCTAGGGTCCAAATTACCCTAGCAACCTTGCATTGATTTGAATAAGAGGCTGGAATATGAATAGGAGAGGTCTGAATAGAAAGTAAAAAAAAAGTAGCAATAACAATATTTTGTAGCATTTGTTTTTAGATGGGTCAGTAATCCCCATTTGAAAGCTGGAAAGAAGAAGTAGGCAAATAATTCAAAAACTATAAAAAAAAGACAAAATGAAGGCAAATTGAAGTTGCTTAGAATTAGCCATTCTATAACATACCAAAAGTTAGCTTAGAGGTGAACCATCCCAGCAATCAAGCCAAACTGACATTGGAACTGTGCACTATAGGACTTAGAGACAGAAAACTCTTTAGCCCATATGTTGACAAGTAGAATCTGATTTAACTTGTTTCAGCTACATTTTGACTTAAAGAGGCACATCAATTATTAAAAGACACAAGTTTCAGTATGCAAGTCATTATGCAAGATTGCTATATTCTCAACAGTAACACAACAGTCACCAAGTGTAGTAACCCATAACAACTCTATAAGATGTTTGCTTTTAAATACGTGACCAGTAAATGATATCTGCTGATTGGTTGCAAACGTTTTACATAAGGGCTATTGCCAGATACAGTAAAAGCATCTTTGAACTATAAATGACAGAAATGCCAACCTGGATTGGAATTAATCTGTCACGCCCTGACCCATCCTAGCCATGCCCCCATTCTGCAGCGATTCCAGCTTAGATGCTCAAGTGGATCACTGCCAGTGGGAGATGGGTAACCAGGTAAAAGGAGGTTAAATCAGACCAATAGCAAAGGAGGTTAAATAAGAGTGACACCCAAAAAATGCAGGTAAGTTGACATGTATGGCATGAGGTTGCCGAATGACCATTCAACTCTCATTTCCATGTGTTTTACATATGATTCAAAACCCCCGTAGGTCTATGGCTCACATCATGTGACAGGGCAATTCATGTAAATGACACCAACAAAAAGTATGGAGCGTTTCTCCACTTTCTGAAATTTGCCAGCAGAAATGTTACATTTGCCTTACAGATAGAACTGACAGATACACAAGTGTTCTTGCATAGAATATCATAAGGCTCAGTGGGCAACCTGCACTTTTCCCCTCAGTGAGTTGTGTGTAACACCACTTTCATTAAAGTTACTTGCATCAAAATGCACCCTTCTCACTGCTTGACACTGCCCAGTCCTTACTGTTTCAAATCACAGTGGAACCCTGAAGCTACTGCAACCTCCTGACCAGGCAGTAGCTCCAAAGGTTCCCACAGCGCCTTGCATCAATCACCGCAGCACAGTTGCACCAAAAGAATAGGGCACACCACTGGCATAACTAGCTATACAGCAGACCCCGCAGTCGCAGGCGGGCCCGGGCAAGAGAGGGGCCAGGACCGCAGGGTCTGCTGCATCATAGTCTCCCTCCTGACACATCTTTCACCTTCCAAATAGCATGGCGGTCCAGAACCCGTGAGGTGTTGCACAACAGGTCGCCTGGAGGAGGGGTAGGGGAGGCAGACTTTTGGCGCTGGGCCCCCTCAGTAGATTTTTTGGCGGGGGGCCCAACGCTATCAAGTTACGCCACTGGGGCACACTTGTCACTTTCACGTCAAACAATAGAAATTACGCCAGACAGACTTTGAAAATATTCAGAGCATGCGCAATTAGGTTAATATTGGCAAATCGGACACAATTGCATTGGTTGCAGCACAATGACATCAGATTCATTGTGTCCCTTTGTGTCTTTCATAACGGTGGGATTCTGGGGAAAAACACTGCACTGTAAGTAAACAAACACTGCACCTGCACTCAAAATTGTACTTTACTCACTGTACTTGCAGATGTAAACAAGTCCTAATTTTTACCACTGATTCTACCCATTCATTCCTGAAAGTTTAACCAAACAACAATTTGGGTAGTAAACTATATGTTAGATTTGCCCACCTGAGCTGTAGGAAGCATTAGACAGTATATGCACTGGACTCTACTAAGATAAGGTAACAAAATGGTTTTTGGCAAACTCCAGGGCTTATTTACAAGGGGAAAACACAGTTGTGTGAAAAAAATACAGTTAATTAAAGGTACTTGCATTCAAAGCCACTCCTTGCACTTCCTCATAGTTGCAATCGGTGCTGCTTGTTATACCCCACCTTTTGTTGTGAATTGTTAGCAAGGTGTAGAGGAACCATGAAGATATTGGCACCTCAATGATGGCCATAGTTGCAGGGTTTCCACAACTGTCTACATCAAAAGCTGCATACTTGGGCCTAAAGGGTCACATGCAGATATAATTTTGATGCACCAGAAATTGCAACACCAAAGATTCAGTACCTCTATAATGACTCGTAATAATGAACTCATACCCACAGCAAAGTTCATACAAATGGTTGTGCTGAGAACTTGACTGGTCTGCAGAAAACCCCAATTTCATTCCCAAAAAATTAAACAGCAATGGCATGAATTGAATTACTGAATGTAAACCAGGTCTGATCCCCAGCATCATGGCTGGACAGGCAGGTGTCTGAATACCTGCAAAAAAATACAGCATAAAAGCACAAGGATGCAGGCAGAGAGGTTTTTTTTACAGATCATGGAACTCTGAAGTATCTCCTGCTGTCCTTACAGTGTTATTTGTTATATTCGGTAAGCTTTACTTTTCATATTGATTATTACATTACATCAATTTCCAAAACTTTTTTCATTTCAGATGTTCACCAGAAAGACTTTTCTCCATTTTTTATTTTTTTGCCTTTTTTTCCAAATTTGTTTAACATTCTATGTCTTTGGTGTTTCAGTCTGGTAGTTCAGTAAACTCAGCCGCATCTGTGGAATATTAGCAACTATTGTATCAATTCTAGCAGCTTCTAAAGAAATTTAGGGGTTCTGCTCATTAGGGTCAAAGATAAGAAATGTATCAACTAATGTATCCGTTTAGAACAGTTTACAGAGTAGGTGACCATCGTCCCAGAGCTGCCTCAGAAAGACAATATTAGAAAAACAGTCACAAATAGAAGGTGATTTAAATAAACCTTCATTTCTGGTAAACTATCTGAAACCAACTAAATTGAAAGAAAGTGCTGGAACGTGAACAGCCTCTTTAATGAAGCATTTCTATAATTTAATTTTATTAATACCTTCTGTTCTGTCTAGTTAGACTGGGGTACGGTTGGGAAGGATGATTAGTAAAAATTTTGTTTGGAGTAAAGGCTTTTGGGGTGTACATTCAGACATAAGCCTAACGTAGTTAAATTTTACATAGTTAAATTGGGTTGAAAAAAGACAAAGTCCATCAAGTTCAACAGTGGAGAGTTGGAGCTTCTATTTATCATTTTCTGAATTCGGATGTAAAAATTCTTACTGACTAGCTGGTAACCTAGATACATGTTTAACACAGGGGAAGACTTTAGTACTAATGGAAAATACCCTACCCAGCAGAAAGGTAATAGCCATATTAAGGAGTTATGCCAGCATTCAGCTTTAGAGCTGATTATAATTCAATTTCTCTGCTATTGTTTACTTCACTGCTCCCCTGTGAAGCGTCAAATGCTGATGTTCCGTCAGCTTTGAACTGTCGTCTACATTTTCCATTCAGTCCTTGTTAGAAGCAAAAAAGAAAACAGGAATTTGCCTGTGTTCATTCTCTCTGCCGGCGAATTCCCCATAGTAAAATTAGTCCATTTAGATGAAACTTCTATGTCACTCCCCTGTCTAAACTGGCATATCTGGCTCTTTTGCAAAAACCAATAAACTGTGAACCTTGATACACCTGCCAATCAAACTCATCTTTCGTGAGCAATGCCAGATGACAATAAAAAAAAAACCAGAGATGTATCTGATTGGATATTCTCAACTAGGCATGTCATCCTGCACCTGCCATTTCTTTGTGGTGCTCTTCCATCTGTATGGACCTCATTATTGGACACTGGCTTTTCAGCACAAGGAAGTTATTTGCATTAATTTATATTATTTACAGGTCTGTCACTCTACAAGTTGTGTCTGTAGAAGTTCTTCTCTCCACATTTTGATACAGTGCCAAGCAATTTTAGTTACCTTTAGAGGAGAAATGATGCTGCCATTTAACTATTCAACATTATATGCCTTCTTAAAACAAGGTCACAGATATATGAAAACATTAATATTTTTTCACTCATCTCCTTAAAGTTCTAGTAGTAGCCATGGCTGAAGACATTCATTACCCTAATTAATATAACCCCTAACATCATTTTTAGTTAGTGCAACTTTTTCAGTAATAACACAGATTTTGTTGCATATCTTTTTTGTAATCCAGTTCTTCATTTCATTTTGTTCCTCACTATATGGTTTCATGGTTTCTTTTATTTCTGTCCATCTTTGCTTGTTTTCATGTTTTTTTTTTTTGTTAACCACAAGATTTTAGAATAATAGCAAGTAAGCTGTTTTTTCCTCATGTGCTATCTTGGCATGCTAGGAATTTGTCTTCTGTGCCAGCCCTTGACTCGGGTTTGCTGTTTTCTTTCCCTAATTTTATCTGGTCAACCACATCATTTGCTCAACCTCAGGTTTGTCTCTTTTATACCACTTACTTACTCTACCCTACATCAATCCAATTGTATCTACCCGTTGTCAACCCAGTTGTAAGTCAATAGGCCATAATTTGTGAAATTTGTTTTGGCCCTGTAGGTTCACTTTCTGGAAATCTCTGCCATAAACTTGTGGACTGCCTCTTGTGCCACACAATAATTAGGACTAAGATTACACAGAGGAGAATAATATCAAACTCCTGGTACTTTTGTTCATAACCTCAGAAATAGCAAAACACATTTCCAATTGATCGGTATAAAAGAAGCACTTTGTAAGTTTATTGAATAATGTTGTATTATGTATTTTTATTTATTGAATATTGTTAGGGAAATGAAAGATTCATTATTTTCTGAAATCTTGTATTGAGGAATTTCTCAGTGTTCACATTGGACTATATTGAAAAACTTCTAGCTTGATCTTGGTACTTGGTACTAAAAAAATATATCCTTTTTGTTTCATCTTTTCTTGAAACTAAACCAGACTAGACCTTCCCTGGAGTCATGGGGGCAAATTCACTAAACGACGAAGCGCCTAACGCTAGCGTGAATGCGCCAGCATAGCGCATTTTGGTTAATTCGCCGATTCACTAACGGATGCTGGCGTAAATTCGCTAGTGTTACTTCACACCCTTACACCTGGCGAATTTGCGCAACGGACGTAACCACGCAAATTCACTGACACGCAAATTATTCTGAACACTTCCTTCCTTCACCACCTCAGACCAGGCGAAGTGCAATGGAGTAGATAGGGATTGCTTCAAAAAAAGTAAAAAAAAATTCTAAGTCCCAAAAAACGCTGGCGTTTTTTCTTTTTATATGGGTGATAGGTTGAAAAAGATCGAAAAATTTTTTGGGGCTACCCTCCTTCCCCCCTACATTTCCTAACTCATGGCACCTTAACTATACAGTGGGCACATGTGTCGGGCAAAATAAAAATTTTATTTGCTGTTTTGAAGGTTTCCCAGGCTTGAGTAGTGCTGCTACATATACTTCCATTGTGACTTAATTAACCATCGCTAGCGTAACTTTGCTTTGCTTGGCAAATTAACGCTAGCGCAACTTCGCAACCTTACGCTTCCCCTGAGCGCAACTTCAGATTTTAGTGAATTTGCATAGCGCTGGCGAAAATACGCCTGGCGAAGTGCGGCGAAGCTCAGTGAAGCAGACGCTGGCGCAACAACGAATCTTAGTGAATGTCCCACATGGATCTATGTGTTGTGGTAGGCATGGGGTTCTTTCTAGCCTGTTAAAGTCAAGCTGAAATGTTTGCACCAACCTTTAATCTGCTACATATTTATAACCCAATGACATGGATTCTAGAAGTATGACCATCTCATAAAGCAAGCATGTAGATTTTAATACTACTTTCTACTTTTCTAGCCTATTCATTAACTTCAATAATCTTAATTGCTGAGACAGTAGAAGATATACAGTAGTCCAGTTGTAGTACATAGTGATGGGCGAATCTGTTCCATCACTAGCAGTAGGTAGAAATGTTATTGTACTCTTCCAATATAAATACAAAATCCCACTATAGGATTTTTAAAAAACTAAAAGAATTTTAACTTTTAAAAATAATAAATAAAACCTTGCATTCATGGTTGTTCCCTGATTTAGAATAAAATATTTTTTTCCTAAGTCAGCATTTGTTTGGAGGAATTAATGCTTCCAAAACAATTCCTAAAAAACAATTGTGACAATACATTTTTAGCTACTGTTAATTTTCAGATGTTCCATTTCTGAAATACAAAATATATAGTTTGTATAGTGTGCCAATAAAGAAGCTATGGTTTTATCGCTCAATAGTCATATCCATATAATTATTTTTATTCTCTCGGTCAGAATAACAAGAAACCACAAGGGTCAAGTATCACGTTGTTGTATATTAAGTCATTCTGATAAACAATTGAATTAATTTCTTTTCAAAAAGTGCCCATCTTGACAGAGAAAACTGCCTCATTAAGCCCATGTATTTGTCAAGTTAAGGACACATTAATCACATTGATGCAATTGTATGTGCGCAAGCTTTAAGATTTCTTTATGGACATGTAACTCCTGCACTCACAATTATGCCAGTCCAAGTTTCAAAAATATTGTCTTTTATGGTGGGTTGTCTACATGGTAAAAGGATAAATATTTTTTTAAAAACAAGCAACACAAATAAAAAATGTTCTGGTTTCAAAGACGCCCTCCTTGAAATTGAAAATAACCCCCCTAACCTCCATAAATGTACTACAAGCTCTCAAAAAAACTTGAATTGAAAAAAAAAATTACAAAATTTGCCTAGGACAGATACAAACAATCTGTTGCTCAAGTATTCATTTTGGGGCTATATTTTTCCTTTAATAGTCTAATATAAATGACAATTTGTCTTTTTTCATTATTTCACAGTTTGCTCCCTAGTCTGGTATTTGAATTTTTATGTGCAGTGGGTTTTCCTACCATTCACCCCCACCTTGTTTACCTCTTTCATATCAGAGCCGGTCTGGGAGATTGAGAACACAGCACTGCGTTATATGTTGACGTTTTAAAAGTACATGTTAAAGGAACAGTTCAGTGTAAAAATGAAAACTGGGTAAATAGTAGGGATGCACCGAATCCACTATTTTGGATTCGGCCGAACCCCCGAATCCTTTGTGAAAGATTCGTCCAAATACCGAACCGAATCCGAACCCTAATTTGCATATGCAAATTAGGGGTGGGAAGGGGAAATTTTTTTTACTTCCTTGTTTTCTGACAAAAAGTAACGTGATTTCCCTCCCCGCCCCTAATTTGCATATGCAAATTAGGGTTCGGATTCGGTTCGGCCTGGCAGAAGGATTCGGCCGAATCCGAATCCTGCTGAAAAAGGCCGAATCCTGGCCGAATCCCGAACCGAATCCTGGATTCGGTGCATCCCTAGTAAATAGATAGGATGAGCAAAATAAAAAATGTTTCTAATATAGTTAGTTAGCCAAAAATTTTATGTAAATAGGCTGGAGTGACTGGATGTGTAACATAATAGCCAGAACACTCTAACTCTGAGTTAATCAGTGACTTGAAGGGTGGCCACATAATTCAGTGAGTTTGCAATTGATCCTTAGCATTCAGCTCAGATTCAAAAGCAAACAGTTATGGCCCATGTGGCCCTCCCTCATGTCACTGATTGGTTACTTCCTAGTAACCAATCAGTGCAAACCAAGAGAGCTGAAAAGCAGGAAGTAGTGTTCTGGCTATTATGTTAGATATCATTTTGCACAGTCTATCTATTTACCCAGTTTTTATTTTTACAATGAACTGTTCCTAATAATAATAATCTCTGTATTAGAACAGCCAAACTTTTGTTTTTACAAGAGACTGTTCCAGTTTGTTAAGATTCTTTAATATGCCACCTAATATGATATAAACTGTTGCTTAACTATTTCATTTTGGGGGTATTGTTTTCATTAATATGTTATTCACTCCCTCAAACCAGGAGGTCAAGAACATATTTTTACCAAAACACTCTGAAAATTGCAATGGTATTAACTAATTAACATGTAGGTGATAATAATTACACCAGCCTGAACTTAGCTGGGCTGTGGGAAGTTTCAAACTTATTTTAATCTGTTTTGGCAGGGGACATGGGACAATTTTACATACTGGTATTGTGGAAAATGTAGTGCAAATGGTACAGTACAAGCAAAGTAATAAAAACATTAAAAGGTTATGTAGTAACATGAGTGCCATTTGATTCATTAAACTTAACAATGATGAGATGCTATCATACATACACTTGAATCACTTGCCATAATTGTATATTAATAATAGAATTAGTATGCTGTTTGGTTGCAGACTGTTGCAGTCTGTTGCATCAAGTCACATGAAGATCCGAATTATGGAAAGATCCGTTATCAGGAAAACCCCAGGTCCCAAGCATTCTGGATAACAGGTCCCATTCCTGTAAATATTTTTCTATGCCCTATATCTATAATACTGCACTTTGATACTGCTCTATAACAGCACCTCTTTTTGCAAAGTAGACACTAAAATGAAGATATGTCTGTATCAGGAGAAACTGAAATATTTATTTTTAAAGGCATAACTTTTCTGAGCTCTTTTGATTTCAAAAAGTCTTTTTCCATAAAGTCCAATCTGAAATTCTGTAAGTTCAGCTAATATATAGAATACATACACAGATAGAAATTGAGGTAGACTGATTAAATGTTTTTTTTTTTCTGCTAAGTTCAGAAGTGAGTCTGCTACTGGACACTGGTTTGTAAATTGGCCATAAGATTTGTCTTTTAGCTCTTGACTTTGCTGGCCCTTATCATATTTTAGCCCAGCAGGGTGCAAATACTGTAACATTTGACTCTTTGCCTGAATCATTGTTGTAAAAACTCCCAATAATCTTCCCTTACAGAAGTCATTTTAACTTGAGTCATGTTGTGAGTAAAGCAACCCACACTCTTAGGGGCTGATTTAAAAATGCTCAAGCCTTCAGTCTTGATCATTCAAGACTGTAGTACCCAAAGGCTCGAGCATTCTTAAATTAACCAAATCGGGATGTTTCAGTCATTTTCCAGGGAACAACAATCAGATCATCCTACAGACCTATTAAGACTCTTCAAGGACTGCAGTGTCAGACTGGGCCCACCAGGGCTGCAATCGGAAGGGCCCCCCCTTGCCATTTCAGGGCCGCCCTCCAGACAGCTGTCTCCCACTCCTCCACAACACCACATACAGTACCTTATGATAATCCTTCCTGCTCCTTAACTGCTGCTAATGGGGGGGTCTGCAGCATACATGGGGAGAGGGTCTGGGACAACGGTGCCCATAAAGCTTTTTCCTGGTACCCCGCAGGCACACTCTGACCATGAAGGACTGCATCAATGTGCTATTGCACCCATCACCCAGCTGAATTTTCAAACCTACTCAAAAAATAAGTTCTGAATTATCAAATAAAGTACATTGGGGATATAATTGACCAAGGGACATTAGTATCTTTTAACGATCTTCAATCCAAATTTAGTCTCCCGAATCAAATGTTTTTCAGGTATTTACAGCTACGTCATGCTGTCCAGGCCCAGCTCCCTTTCACAAAAATAGAAACTAGTCCCATCAGGTTGGAGGATTATGTTCATACCCAAGGATTGCGTAAACCTATGTCCCAATTTTATAAATTGATCAGTCTCCCTCTGCCACAAAAGCTCCCCAAGTTATACTTGAAATGGAATGTAGATATACCTACGTTGACCACAGATTTATGGGAAGAAGTTTTGGAGTCAGCGTTTGGGTCTCTTATCAGTGTTAGGGATAAAATGATACAATTTCGATATTTGCATAGGACCTACCTGACACCGCATAGGTTATCCTTAATCTCCAGTACTATTCCTGATGAATGCCCTAAATGTCATCAAACCCCAGCCTCTTTTCTGCACATGGTCTGGTCATGTGGTAAGCTCCAAATATTCTGGAAAGAGATTCTTGCTGAATGTATGGAGGTTGTTTCTATCCCCTTGACCCTGGACCCTCTACCTATTCTGCTTAAATATGTTGAATCAATAACCCCTATACGTAAAAATAGAAGCCTGCTGTCGGCATTATTTGTTTATGCTAAAAAATTGGTAGCTATTAACTGGAAGGCTTCAGTAGCGCCCACAAAAGAGCAATGGATAGTTATGGTAAATAACAATGTTCCCATGTATAAATTAAGGTACTTCAAGAGAGGCTGTCCGGCTAAGTTTGATGCTATTTGGACTGACTGGATGGATGCACACCTCCCTCAAAATAGGTAGATGAGTAATTCATGTGGAGATAGCCCAGAGCTTGGAGCTCTTCTAAGGTATTACACCTCTAGGTTTAGGTATGGTTGGCCGCTAGTTAGGGGGAATGTATTGGGTGCATATACTTGTACATACAGTACTGAATGTGGGTTCATGTTTCCAAATGACATTGGTTGTTGTGATGTTACTGAATAACGGAGTTCTTATCTTTCATGCATGTCTATTACAGTGTCTGTTCTTTGTAAAACGTATGTCGATGCTTATTGCATGCCGTTATTTGATTGTAACAAAGTTTATGGAGCATGAACATGGTTGTATATGTGCCTGGGAAAATTCAATAAAAAACAATTGTAAAAAAAAAAAAAAATAAGTTCTGATCTCAACACCTCCTAATGCATATAAATGATATGTATATTCTGTAGCTTTGCACTGCAATACATTTTCTAGGCGGAAATCTTGTGATTTTAAGTACATTTGAGTGTGTTCTATATTTAAGAGTCTATAGTGTATATGTTTATATTAGGTACACTGTGGCTTTTACAGCTGAGATCAAATAAGAATGGCAGTAACATTCAGTTTCAAATTTCACAGTTTTATGTGCATTATTTTTAATAATTCTGTTTTTGTTGCAGTATTGATCAAACTTTGCGGAATACTGTTATGCTTACTGAAGACAGATGTGTTCCCCATCACCCTGCTTTAAAAGAACATATATTTCTTTTAGAAGTATTTCTTCTCCCCTACCTCTTTCTGTTGGAGTTCCTCAAGGCTCTGTCCTTGGACCCTTACTATTCTCCCTCTATACTTCCTCCCTCGGCAAATTAATCAACTCGTATGGTTTCCACTACCACCTCTATGCTGACGATACTCAGATCTATCTCTCATCTCCTGATCTCAACCCAGAACTCCTAACTTGCGTCTCCTCCTGCCTGTCTGCTATCTCTACCTGGATGTCGCAACGCTACTTTAAATTAAACCTCTCTAAAACTGAAATGGTTCTCTTTCCTCCAACTAACACCAGTAACATCCCGGAAGTATCCATCATAGCTAACAATTCCACTATCACCCCCTCTCCCCAGGCCCGGTGCCTTGGGGTTATCCTAGATTCTGCCCTGTCACTCACTCCTCATATCCAGTCACTTATGAAATCATGTCACTTCCACCTAAGGAACAAATCCAAAATAAGATCATTTATAACCCAAGATGCTGCCAAAATTCTTATTCACTCTCTCGTCATATCACGTCTAGACTACTGTAACTCTCTTTTAATTGGCCTTCCCCTCCAGAGGCTGTCACCTCTCCAGTTCATAATGAACACTGTTGCGAGGCTCATACACCTCAGCAACCGCTCCTCCTCTGCCTCGCCATTCTGTCAATCGCTACACTGGCTTCCGCTACCTTTCAGAATCAAATTAAAATGAATGACCCTGACATTCAAAGCACTTCATAACTCTGCCCCACCCTACATCTCTGAACTCATCTCTATATACTCACCCAACCTCTTACTACGCTCCTCTATTGACCTGCTACTCAACTCTTCTCTCATTACCTCCTCACATGCTCGCATTCAAGACTTTGCAAGGTCTGCACCCCTCCTCTGGAATTCTCTCCCACGGTCTGTCCGACTTTCTCCCAACCTTTCTGCTTTCAAGAAATCCACTTCTTTCGCGAAGGCTGCCCTCACTCTGCTTAACTACCAAATGCAACACCACATACAGTACCACATTTCTCACCCACTACTTCTTGTGTATTATTCCCTTCCCTTTAGAGTGTATGCTCTTTTGCATAGGGCCTTCCTCACCTTTTGTACCAGTATTGATTGTGATGTATGTAACTCCAAATGTTCTATGTATAGAATTCATGTGATTTAGTTGTATAAACACATTTACTTTACAGTGCTACGCAATGTGTTGGCACTATATAAATACATGTTAATAATAATAATAATAATAATAATCATAACTTTTAGACAGCACACCTTCTAACCTTTTTCCATTAACATCTTTGAGTGGTAGCTTCGTCTAAGTCTGAACTTTAAAACTGAACATACTGCCCTGACCCGGAAGTTTCAGCAGTCTTATACTAGTAACTATTAGCGCCTTTAAAGTCAAACACATTGTTATGTCATCTTTTGAATGTTAGTGACACTGCTCATGCTCAGTGTGCTCTGGGCTGCTTTTGATCAACTAGGCTGTTGCTAAATGAAAAAAGTGAGGTTGTCTGTCATATAAGGTCATCCTACAGGAAATGGACTAGTATTCTATGCTATCACTTACACATGTAAATCTAAATATAATACTCATCATTAGTGATGGGCGAATCTGTCCCTTTATGATTCGTTGAAAAATTTGCGAATTTCCAGCGAATCTGAAAAAAATTTGCAATTCACCGCAAATTTGTGCCTGCCGAATAAATTCGCCCATCCACTACTCATCATTGCCGAAATCAGAATGTTAGAAAGTGTAATATGGGAGTCAGGTAACTGACAGAAGCCCAGAGCATGAACTATGAATAACCAGTAAAAAAAAATTGAGAGCTACTGAGGGCATCTTCACAGAAGTGGCGGTTTCTATGAGGCAGTCAAGGCACCCATATTTCACAGGGAAGAAGGGGTGGGACAAGGGTGTAGCTGGGGCATGGAGGTGAGGAGCTGGGTAGGGCTGGGTACCGTTCAGTGCTGAAGCAATTATTAATCTTTCCTGAAATCAGCTCTTAGACTGTTAAAATGGCTGTGGTGGTCTTTGGCTAATATAAAAACTCAAAATGTGAGGAGAAGCCTATATAGCCTAGTTTTTAGTTCTCATTTACTTTATGATTTTCCATGCACTTTAAAGGGATACTGTCATGGGAAAAAAAATTTTTTTCAAAATTAATCAGTTAATAATGCTGCTCCAGCAGAATTCTGCACTGAAATCCAATTCTCAAAAGAGCAAACAGATTTTTTTATATTCAATTTTGAAATCTGACATGGGACTAGACATATTGTCAATTTCCCAGCTGCCCCAAGTCATGTAACCTGTGCTCTGATAAACTTCAATCACTCTTTACTGCTGTACTGCAAGTTGGAGTGATATCACCCCCCTCCCTTCCCCCCCCCAGCAGCCAAACAAAAGAACAATGGGAAGGTAACCAGATAGCAGCTCCCTAACACAAGATAACAGCTGCCTGGTAGATCTAAGAACAACACTCAATAGTAAAAACCCATGTCTCACTGAGACACGTTTAGTTACATTGAGAAGGAAAAACAGCAGCCTGCCAGGAAGCATTTCTCTCCTAAAGTGCAGGCACAAGTCACATGACCAGGGGCAGCTGGGAAATTGACAAAATGTCTAGCCCCATGTCAGATTTCAAAATTGAAAAAAATCTGTTTGCTCTTTTGAGAAATGGATTTCAGTGCAGAATTCTGCTGGAGTAGCACTATTAACTTATGTGTTTTGAAAAAAACATGTTTTCCGATGACAGGATCCCTTTAATATTTAGGACCACTGGTCATCTCAAACCAAGCACATGCCTTACTTTTGCTCTTTTGCCAACCTTTTCTTTATTTACATTTTACATTACACTTTCCGAATTAGCTGGGCCCCCCTTGACAACCTGCAAGCTGATCCAAAAGTCCCGAGGTCCAAAGTACCAAGGTGCCAAATTCCCAAGGTGCCAAAGTCTTGAAGTGCTGAAGACCCGAAGTGCCAAAGACCCGAATTGATGAAACCCCTGTATATATTCACACATATACAGAAAAATGTCCCAACCTATGTTTTTATATTATACCACACTGCAACATTCTTAAATTTTAACATTAATAACAATAATAATGCAAAGCAGCTGCCAAAAAACCACCCACACATGAACAAATTTTGTGATATTGTTTCTTTTTACTTTGGCATCAAGTGTAATAACAGTTTGAAGAAAGTGAAATCTGCTGTGACTAAGACTGAATACACTCGAATGCTGATAAGTATAAATGTATTCAATGCATTGTCCTCTGAGATGACATTTTTTTATTATCTATGCTGCAACATTTTCAATTGCCTCAACTAATGTGAAGAGTTCTGAGCTCCCATCTGTATTTCCCCCGTGAAATCCCTGATCAAACAGTTATACAAGCCAGTGGAAACCCAGTTTCCTGCGAAGTAGAACATGTCTTTCCCTGTGATATATCCTCACCAGGGGCTTGCAAATTACATTTTCTTTTAACGTTGTCTGATCAACGTGAGGAATTCCTTAGATGCTGTAATCACATTTCCTGCATAACTAATCACATGGTGATACTGTGAGCAAATTTCATTGGAATCTGCAGTCCAAAGGCATGACTAATCTCTCCTGTATTCAAGGGGTTAATGTGAAAGATGGCTAAATCATTGCACAAAAACAAAAAGTCATTTTATATATTGTATCTGACAAATAAACACAAATGTGACAGGACACACTTTTGAATCTTTACATAATGATGAGTGTATTCGATTCAGGAAACAATACTTTGGCCAGAGAGAGCGATTTATCGATTTTCATAATCTAGTTTTTCCAAACCAATTTGCAAAGAAAACATTTTTTTTTTTCTAGATCTCTAGCAAATGTTTGGAAGTAGCTTGTTCACGTTGTACATTTTTACATATAGCTTGAATGTTGAAGATGCACCTTCTGTTGAATTCTATAGAAGCATGCCAGGTTTAAGCTTGTACATTTTTTTTCATTTGGATTTTCGAGATCTTTATCACTTGAATGTAATCATGAAATGGAAGGCCACAGCCACAGTTGCTGTAAAACCCAGGTCTGGCAGGGCAAGAAAAATACAGGAGAGGCATTTGCAGAGGATTGTGAGAATGGTTACAGACAACCCAAAGATCCTCCAAAGACCTGCAAGAACATCTTGCTGCAGATGGTGTATCTGTACATCTGTACAAGCATCAGTCACAAAGTTAAAGTTACGCAGGGGTACACTAGTGATGGGCGAATTTGTCACCTGTCTAATTTTGTTATGATGCATATTTTCTGTTAATCCAATAAACTTTATGTCACTGCTGAAATACTACTGTTTCCATAAGACATGTTATATATTAAAAGGAAGTTGCTACTTTGAAAGCTCAGCCAATGATAAACAAAATTCCAAAGAATTAAGAGGGGTTCCCAAACTTTTTCTTATGACTGTAAGAGCTGTTAAGTGAAGATATATATTAATACTTTCAGGGGCGTAACTACTGGAGGAGCAGGGGGTGCAACTGGGCCAGGGCCCGCACCCCCGCAGGGCCCCCCCGGCAGATCGCGCGCGCTGCAGCCGGCTGGAGTCGGCTGCAGGCGCAGAGAAAAATCACACGGACGAGGGTGGGGGCTTGCCCGGCTGCATGGCCCGCACCAGGGCCCGCCCCCACCTAGTTCCGTTACTGAATACTTTTTTAATTCTGTCACACTTTCCTCCCTAGTCTGGTATTTTAATTTATATGTGCAAGGGCTGATTTCACCCCTCACTTCACCACCTTACTTACCTCTTTTATATCAGAGCAGATGGGGGTGGATTGAGATCTTTGCACTAGAACAGCCAAATTTCTTATTTAAAAAAAAAAAAATTCAGTTTAAGTTACAAGAGACTGAAATTTGCCGGCCCTGGTAAAGTGCAGTCTGAGACAATGTTCTTACCTTGTCTCATGGCTGAAGAGTCATTGGTTATATAAATGGAAGGGTTCCACTAACCCTGCAGTCTGAATAAGAGACAAGCTAATGAATAGGAGGGGGGCTAAATACAAAGATAAGTCTTAAAAAGCAGTAAAAATTCAACTTCAGAATTAATCTGCTTTGATGGTAGCAGGTGCCTTTTCCCCTCTAACAATCAGGTTTTTCCGATTCAGGTTACAGACAGGCAGAATAGATATGTAAATAAAAAGAAGACCATCTGCATTTTGTTGCAGATTATCTATAAACACTATATTACAATAAATGTAAATTTGACTGAAATGGGAAAAACCAGGCATTTGGCTCTAATCTGTAAACAGCAAAAAGATGTTTATTAAAGAAAAACTTTTCAGCCTACTCTTGAAGCGCAGATGTTAATTTTGCATTTGTCAGCAATTTGTTCTGATCTTGGTAGTGAGACCTTTTAATGGACAGAAACAATAATCTGTCATTATCTCACTGTAGTGGCACACATTGCCAAACCATGCTACTATTGGCTTACCCATTTCATTCATTTTTTGTTATATGTCATGTCAAAAAATCCTTTTTTAAATAGCAGACTCTCAATCACTTACAAATGTTTAAAGCATATATAATAATCATATTTTAATCATCTGAAAGGGCTACTGGAATATTATTTTCTAATTGCATAGAACATTTGCTGGTTCTTTACTAATCCTCTATTTGTGCCCCCACCCATTCAGTCCATCCCTCTTCTCCCACCCCCTTCAGACATCCAGTACTGTCAAGCCAAACACATGATAAATTGCTCTGTCAACGGTATTCATTCAGGGACCAATTAATTCCACTGAAATGAACTAGGGGCCATCAGTTCTTGAAAAACTCCTAGTGCAGGGAGCACAGATTTCTATGTGAGTGAGCGAATGAGAGGAAAAGAGTGAAAGAGAAAGAGTGAGAGAAAGGGGAATAAGAGAGAGGCACAGTAAGAAAGAGGAGGCTTTGGAAGTTGGGTTGACAGAAATTGGTCATTTAATGCTTAAGTGCACTGCAGACAGCCCCTGTCATAGCGGATAGTGTGTTAAAACTCCCACTGAGGTTTATTTATTAATTATAGGGAACAGTAAGGGGCCATTAACTGTCTCAGTTCGGACTTGTCAGCTTTGCTGCTTGTTACAGACAGATACAGTGTCACAGAAGGAAAAACAGAGTAGGACAGAAGATCCAACTCAAATATCAACTTAGGCAGGACTCCACGGACGATTCCGGCGTGATCCGACGCGCTGCGCAGCGCGTCGGATCTCGCAGGAATCGTTCATGGGGTCCTGCCCTCACACATAAACACAGTTCAGAATAGGGAATATAAAGAAACAAGTGTTAGTTTTGTTCAGGGAATTCAGATTCCATATAACTACTACCATTGACTTTTTCCATAAGTTGTAGAAAAGGTGTAACTTTACTTTTACTTGATAATACAGAAATGGGATCCTTTATCCAGTAACTTGTTATCCAGAAAGCTCTGATTTACGGGAAGGCCAATAAACTCTCCCATAAACTCTATTCTAATCAAATCATTCAAACTTTTAAAAATGATTTCCTTTATCTCTGTAATAATAAATCAGTACAGCATACTTGGCCCCATCTAAGACATAATTAATCCGTATTGGGGACAAAACAATCCTATTGGGCTTATTTAATGTTTACTGTACATGTTTTATAGCAGATTTAATGTAAAGAGATCTATATTCCCTTATCAGGAAAACCCCAGGTCGATAGCATTCTGCATAATAGGTCCTATACCTGTATTGACCACCATGATTCTCCCTGAGAGGACAGTGCCAGCTAAAACTTTTTGTGCCATAGGCATGAAACGAATTTAGAAATGATTGCTGTTCTGTAAAGTACTGATTAGTGATGGGCAAATCTGTTTTTTTTTTGTACAATTTTCATAGGAGCGATTATTTGGTCCAAATGCATTGAAGGCAATGGGCGTCCAAATAATTTTGATGCACAGCAATTTTTATGTGCACAACAATTTTGATGTGCGCCAATTTTTTTTTGATGCAGCCGATTTTTCCCTGGAAAATTGTTGCCACAGTTTCGCGAATTAATTTTCTTGCAGCAAAATGCAGAAATTCACAGCTAATTTGTGTCTGGCGAATTTATACCATGTTTATATATCATTTTTTTGCACTCATGTGTTATCTTTCCTTTACCATATCCAAAAAGTGCATATATCCAGTATAATACAAATATTTAAATTAAGAAGGTGCATTTGGCTTGCTTGAAAGAGCATGGGTTTTTCTTTGTGGTAGGCAAAAGTCTTTCTCTTATTTTCATTCTCCTGCCACAGACTAAATCTAGCCATCAGGGCCGGAACTAGGGGTAGGCAGAATAGGCATTTGCCTAAGGCACAAAGATTGGGGGGGGGTGGGAGCCAGGCACATACCTAAGGGCTGGTATTTTACTGGCCTAGCCTTCCGAAGGCCAGGGCCGGTATTACAAATTTACCGGCAATGTAGCTGTCGGTACCTTTTTTCGGCCTTCTGGACATCACGCAATGTGGCTCTGCCCCTTTTGTGATGCTGTATGTGGCCCGCCCCCTTTTTGCATCACAGAACGGCCCTTTTGTTCCCGTCCCCCCCACCGGATGGTAAAAACTTTCCGAAAAGGTGGCAACCCTACACATACCTTCCCTGCTGCCTACCCCAGTCTGGTCAGGTGAGTCCTGCTTTTTGCACCTGTGCGTCTGTATGCATGCACAGTGGAGGGGGGGGCACGTGGCCGGCCCGGGTTGCCTGGGGCGCACAACTAGGGTTGCCACCTTTTAAAATGATCTTTACCGGCAGGTGGAGGGGGCGGGGTTAAAAGGGTGGGCCGTGATGATAAAGGGGCGGGACCGTGACGCGCTATTGGCTGGCCGGGTCGTGACGTCAAAGGGGGCAGAGACAAATGCGTGAATTTGGCAAGAAGTCCAGGAAAAAAGGTAAGTTTGAGGAGGCTGGGGGCAGGCCACGGGCTTTTTTTAGGTGTATTACAAATTTACCAGCAGCTACATTGCCAGTAAATTTGTAATACCGGCCTTGGCTGGTGTTTTACCGGCTAGTCCGGTAAAATACCAGCCGGGTGGCAACACTACGCACAACTGGCCTGGCCCTGCTAGCCATACATGTAATGATCTGCTTGTTTGCCAAAAGAGCGGATATTTGTTTAATTTGACCCCCCAGGTGTAGCACCAAATTGTTGGATCACAGCAACTCGCTGATGTTGCTCTAATCCAACTGGATTTCCAAACCTGCCCAGTGGATACAGTATCTAGCCTTTTGTCAAGTAAGAAGCTCCTTATTCACAGTTTGATAATCTGTCGACCTAGGGACACATATATAGTAAAGGGCGAAAGTTCAAATTTGCCGTATTTTTACTAAATTGCTGAACATTCACATGTTTTCACCAGGTTAAATTTCTCTAGTAAGAAGCTTTGAATATTCACAAATTTACCAAGAACAATAGAAAGTATTTTTGCTAAGAGGAATTTCTCCAGGTAAAGGCCTAGGTAAATGTGTCAGTTTTATATAAATTAAGCATATTAAGCATACTATTGATAATAATTAAAAAGGGACAATTTTGATTTAGGAATCAGATTAATAACAGGTCATATTGCAACATAGGGGTTTAAAGTGTTTAGAGGACAGCCAGGGAAGAAAAGGTATTCTAGTTTGGAAAGCAAAACTACTATAGTATATGAAATAGTATATAAAATACTGTTCCTGATCTTAAGCTGCCTCTAAAACCCTTTGCTGGCACTCACATAAAAAAGTACATTCCAACTACAAAACTTTTCAATGTATAAGGTTGCATATCGCAGCAAAATAATATCATGTAAAGTTATAGTACAAGTATGGGATCCGTTATCCAGAAAGTTCCGAATAACAGAAAGACCATCTCCGATAGACTCCATTACATCCAATTTTTAAACAATTATTTCCTTTTTCTCTGTAATAATAAAACAGTACCTTGTACTTGTGCCAAACTAAGATATAATTGATCCTTGTTGGAAGCAAAACCATCTTATTTGGTTTATTCAATGTTAGATGATTTTTTGGTAGACATAAGGTACGAAGATACAAATTACAGAAAGATTCGTTATCCGGAAAACTCCAGGTCCCGAGCATTCTGGATAACAGGTCCCATACCTGTATTACGCTAAAGGGCAGATTTATCAAGGTTTGAATGGTATATATTCGAATTTCAATTGTCAAGTTGGATTTTTGGTCAAAACTCACAAATTCGAGTTGGGAAAAATCAAATTCGAGATTTGTCATACCTTGACTCCGGGAACAACTCGAATTAGATACGCCACCTAAAATCTGCCAAATTCATGTAGAAGTCAATGGCAGTGGTCCAGTGACCTATTTGAAGATGTTAATATCCTTCCTGACGAATGTCAACAACCTGAAAAATGTAAATCGAGTTCGAACGGAACTCGATTCAAGTTTTATCTAAAAAAAAAATCGAATCGAGTTCCATCAGAACGTGGTTCGAGTTTTCAGGTCGATAAGATTTGTTCGATTTTTAGAGGTTCAATTTTTTTTTTTTAAATAAGATACTATTTGAGGTAATTTGAGTTCATTCAAGGTAAAAAAAACCTCTAACACTAAGGGGGTTATTAATCAAGGCCCGAAGTTTCTAAGTTAGAAATCCAAGCAACTCCGATTGCCCAAATGGACCTTATTTATGAAGAAAAAATCCCGAAAAAATAGAGTCTGGCAAACTTTGGAGCCTATGATTAAGTGTTTGGAACACGAAACGCGTCAGGCTGTTTTGACACAATAAACTTTTTCACTTTTGGAACATCTGCCTGGTGGAAGTTTTTGCCCTTGAGTGCCTGCTTCTATTCGAGATTTCGGTTTATCCGCCCCTTGTGCTGAGGGCCCAGGGCGGTGCACCTGGGCCACTTCCTTGATGTGGTGAGTAACCATTGTACTACTAAGAGACCCTACTATATAGAAGATTTTGTTAAACTTTGGAGCTTTCCCCCGAAAACTCCAAATTTCATGGTTTCTTCGCAAAAAACTTCGAAATCTACAGAAAAATCTTAGTTTTAAGAGTTTTTTGCGCAGAAACCACAAACTCATCGGATATCGGTATGAACATCAGCGCAGACACTGGCACCTTCCCCATTGACTTATACAGTACCCCGAGAGCTTTTAGATGCCGGGGTTTTGGAGTCGAAGTTTTTAGACCATGTTTTTTTTTCCTCCAAAAGCCACTAATTTTTCGAGGTTCGGATATTCGGACCTTGATAAATAACTCCCTAAACCTTTGATAAATATGCCCCTTAGTATTGTCACAGATGGTTCAGGTATAAATACAAAGAGACAAATGCATTCACCATCACATGGTTCATGAAAAGGGCAGCTCCTGCTCCACTGATCAAAACACTTTTGTGCAACAATGTGCAACAAGTAAGCTTTAGTTGCTTTGTTTGGCTAACGGTGTCCTAATATAGCATAATGTGGAACAAGTGAGTAAAGTATGAGACTATTTTACCACTGCTTATAACAAGACTATTCAGGGGAGCTGGGAGTGCCACCTTTGCCGCTATCAGGTATCAAAGTAACTGGGAGAAGGTGAGAAGTGCCAGACAAGTCGCTTTCCAGCTGACTCCCATTGCCATCTCATGCTTACCTTAGCCTGCTATAGGCATAAAAAGGCCACATCAATTATTAAAGCTCTCTTTTTAACTTCTCATAAAGCAACTAGGACAGAATATTTGGCATGTACTCTTGGAAACTACAGGGCTCATGATACAGAGATTAACTACAGTTTCCTGTTTCCCTGCTGGATTGTGGAACCCTAAAAAGCTTATTCAGACTCACCTTTGTCTCCGTTGCTGTCGCTGACCAGATCAACAAATAGATTTTCATTTTAACTCAAGGAGACTGTAAAGTTGTAACAAATATATTTTACTGCAATATTCAGCCTTGTTTGCCAGGTTAAATATGGACTTTTTAAGAAGTAGTTTATTACCAGCGGAAGTGATTATTGTAGGCCGAGCTACTTTTGGTGCTTCCTTTTGCATAAAAGCCAACTAATATACAGTATTTCAGTCGCTATTTCTAACTCTGCCTGATGTGTCTTTGTAAATGTATACTTTCATTTTAGAAACTCCACTCCACTTAGTATGGCTGGTTGTTCTTCTGTAAGTACATGAATGGTTTAATGATATTTCATTTGGACAAATCATCCCATCAAAAAGATGAATTTGTAAAAAAACATACCAGGGTTACTTCCTGGAATACATTCTGCCAAAAAACAGTCATTTTGCCCCCCTTTTTGCAGTCTGCCTTTATTACTCAAATTGCCACAGGTCTGATTTGCTTGGGGACCTGATGAATACAGTGCTGCCTGCATTGGCATCTCTGTATTTATGAATGGTGGGAAGGTGGGGGAGGCAAATAGACATAGGCAATTCTCCCTATTGCCCCTTTAATGTGCACATAATTCATACATTCAAGTTACCATATTTCCTGAGCCTTTATAAAATTGCATCAGCATTGCACCGAAATAAACTGCAGTAGAACACACATGCCGGAAATGTTCCTTTTAGTTATGCCAAGGAGGCATAAAAACTTTATGATGCTGATCATTGTAAAAGATTACAAGTTCATTGGTGATCTAAAAGCAAAGGTTTCTCAACTGTAGCTTTCGGGTTCCATCAACATTTGTGCCAGTACAACCTGCCTTGTTGTATACACCAGTCTGCGCAGTTACCGGATCCCCACACTCACTCAACATATAAGCACACAGCTGCTGATTGAAGGCAAAGACAGACATGTCTTGGGTTTTCAACTTTTTATTAAGGTGGAGTGCACTTGGCTGGAGCCCAGGAAAACAGCAGGAAAAACACACTGCCACAGTCATCTACAAAGCAAGGCCACCAACCCACCTATATTACAACAGCCAGCAATTATATTGTATATCCCCAAAAATATATGACAATACTTCATAGTGTACAACATAAGGTTAAAGTTATAAAGTACACTAAACATCAGTAAATAACAGGGGTGACTCTCAATGTCCTGCTGCAAACCTTGCCCTTCCCAGGGGCATCCGGTGGGGTCCAGGAGACTCCGTGACACTAGTTCAGAAATTGTAATTGCACTCTCTTGCCCTAGAAGAGACAACTTTCTGATTAAAAGGACAAGGACATTTAAACTAAAGAAGTGGGCTAGAAATGTTGTACATTATGTTTTGGGCTTCTGTACCAGCCCCAAGCAACCAAAACCCTTTAGCAGTGAAGATATGTGCCTCCAAAGATGCCCCAGTAGCTCCCCGTCTTCTTTTCTCTTTTCAAATTCTTTTTATTGAGTTTGCAATAAAATATGAATAATTTACATATCTTTTTGATAATCCGTCTTCTTTTCTGATGATTCACTGCACATGCTCTGTGCTGCTGTCACTTACTGAGCTTAGGGACTGACTCAAAATATACAGTACACATAGAATATAAATGTCACAGTATAAGGCTAATTAGTAATTAATATGCATAATTACTACATGGCAGCACATAAATCAGTGCAACTAGCATCAGAATTTAATAATCAGCCCTGTAGCATTAGCTTATATTACAGACCAACCTCATAATCTTCTTGAGACGACCTCTAAGCTTATCTTCTCAACAGCTGCTGAGAGCCCAGTGTCACAGACACTTTCCAAGATGGTGACCCCCTGTGACAAGTTTGAAGTCCTGGATCATTGCTGCTATTGAGAAGCTGAAACTTTAGGCTGGTTCAATAAGTTCAGTATATAAAATAAGGCATTTGTAGCCCTATTCATTTTTAGGGCTTAGTTCTCCTTTAAAACACAGAAATTCAGCTCTTAAAGATATCAGGAGCAGCTTATTACTGCCCCTGGTAACTCGAGGGGTGCTGCCGCCTGAGATTACTTTCTCAACTCACCTCATTAGTGCAGCGTCCCTGGCAAATAACAAATAATAGTAAATAGTAAATAATCTCCTTTCAGTGTGCAAGAAACTCATGATCAGATAGCACGGTGCTTCTCAGACTATGTAGATTCCATACTTATACCTCCCAACATTTGTAAAATAAAAAGAGGGATTAAAACATTTGGCTGAAAATTTTTTGGACCATGGCCACACCCCTTAAATACCACATCCTCTTTACAAAACCAAAATTTGACAGGTTATGGAATGTTTGAACACATTTCTGGGAGTTTTAGGGTCAGGTTTTATGTGTTATTACAGTTTTGCTAATGAAGGCGAATTGCCCAAGAGACCTACTTATCATAAATAGTTACAATTGTTTCTTTGCTTATCTTAAATTGTTACAAAAGTATCTCAGTGAAACTGCCACATATACTGGGCTCTCTGCCAAAAGCGAATTAAGTTAGAAACTTTGTATCTTTTTCTGGCTGTTCAGTGCAGGAGATCAAAGAAAAAGTCGGGACATTTCAGTAACAATCCGGGACTGCAGGTTGAGCTGTCAAAATCAGGACTGTCTTTGAAAAACGGGACAGTTGGGAGGTATGCTTATATAGTAGCCTTCTTGGAATGCACTATGTGCTCTGCAGGGCTTCACTATAAACTCAGTAAAGTTGCTACACACTACATAGTAATTACAGATATTCGTATAACTTCGGCAATTTTTTTTAACGCCGGCAAATTTTCGCCAGCGAATTTTTGCGGCCGTTTCGCAAATTTATTCGCTGACGGCGAATCATGCAAATTCACCGCAAATAAATTCGTCCATCACTACAGCAGAGCATTTACAACCTATTGAAGAGGCGAAAGAACAGAAGATGACACCTTTTCATGGACAGAACGGTAACAAAACCCTTGCCTCTCCCACAAATCTTAATGCACTGAGGAGGGACCAGACCATTTGAAAGTATTAACTAGGGGGCTGAGGAAGAGCCCAATACAGAGATCAAGTTTGGTAAATATTCTCGGCTGATTTTGTTTATGATATTTGGTCAGAAATCACTTATAACCTGGTTTGACCATAATAAACATTTACAAGTTTACACGTTGCTATCCTGGTAAGCATGTTGGTACAGCCCAAATGTTTGCCTTCCCTTTATTTAAAGGAACAGTAACAACAAACATATAAAAATATGTAAAATAAATGACACTATGATGTAGTGTTGGCCTGCACTGGTAAAAATGGTGTGTTTGCTTCAAAAACACAATTATAGTTTCTATAAACAAGCTGCTGTGTAACTATGGGGGCAGCCACTCAAGCAGAGGATACACAGTAAATAAGAGATAAGTTCTGATCCTATTGTGTACAACAGGGGTGTCCAAACTTTTGGCTTCTCTGGGCCACATTGGAAAAATAAAAATTGTCTGAGGCCACACATAGGGTTGCCACCTTTTCCTATATTTGTTATAGCTTTGAATGGCTGTCCCCATGGCTTCACAGCAGCTTGTTTATATGAACTATTGTAGCATTTCTGAAGCGAACACAACAGTTTTACCAGTGCAGCACAACAATAAATTATAAGAAACCAGAAATAATTGTTGAAGATTAATATGTATAAATTCACTATGTTATACCTCCCACTGCCCGCTTTCTCAACTGCAGTGGGTGGCAAAAATAAAGCTGCACAAGGGACTTAGGAGAGGGACTATAATACAAAGTCTCTATGGGAGCTGTAATTTAGCATCGAAGGGCCCCAAGTTGCAGATTCCTGTTGTACTGAAAGTCTCTTTGCAAAGCTGAATGACATAGCCTGTAAAAAAAAATATGAAGAAGACATACAGTATCTAAGACAAAGGTCTTGTATCTCTTCAAACGATGCTAGCTTGCCAAGTAATTAAACCTGATTTAGTTTCAGGGCTATCATTTCTACTCAAATTAAAATGTGATATTGAAATGACTCCAAATGGCCATCTCAAAACCAAGAGAGACCTTAAAAATGAATTATTCTACCCATGAATTCTTATTGTTACTATTCCTGCCACTGCTTATTTAAGGCACTAATATACTACATAATACCTGCATTACAAGATACAGAAGACATTGAATATGGGATAAATTTATGGTCTGGTACAGAGAAGACATTAATAATTAAAGGGAACTTATTCTTTCACATTTTCCTGATGAATTGTGCCTAGTACAAGGGAATACCCGTGTTGATTTGTGTCAAGGTATCTCTCAATACAGATTATAAAAAAAGCTATGGAGTTGTTTCTGTTTTGGAGTTCCATGTATGCTGCCGGCATATAAATGCTGTCAAATCATGCCCCTAGGACTGACAGTTTTGGCCCTTCTGGGCAGCATTGGCTAAGTAAATACCGCAAGCTGAATCAATACCTTCATTTACCATCCCGCCGGCTACAGGATGGCACCCAGATGCTTCGGCTTTCCTTGTGTGGCAACTTTGGAAAACAAAGCGTTCCGGGTGCCAGCCCGTCACCGATTTACATTCTAGGCGGGAAGGCACTTCAGGGAGATTAGTTGCCCGAAGAAGAAGCAATTTGTCACTAGGCGACTAGTCTCCCGAAATAGCAGCGTGTGTCTCTGCCCTTCAGCTGCAAGTCACAGTTTCCCAAGAGACCTGCTTATCTTAAATTGTTACAATTAGTTTCAAGTGCAGCTGATGTCTGTTCTGGGCTCTCTGCCAAAAAGCCTCTTCTTTTTAATTAAGTTTCAGAAACGTTGTATATTTACTCGATTCAGTGCAGGAGAGCAAAAATAAAGTTGGGACATTTCAGAAAACGGAACCGTTGGGAGTTATGAATACAGTGGTACTTCTAGGTTAAGACAGAGAGCGTTTTGTGCAATGGGACACAGGAAACTTCACTTCCAGCATTGTTCAGCCTTGATTTAATATAACTTTAGATAGCGAGCACCTTAGCTAGGGCAATGACACCTTGCAGCAAGGCACTATCTGCAAGGATATATTCTCCCTGGAGTGATGGACTGGCCTAACAGGATACCAAGAAACAGGTGTGTTATTGCCATGTGGAAAGATGAGAGCCTTGCCTGAAGAGAGTTACCAGGGGAGGAATTTTTAATAATTACACTGCTAGCAATGCAGGCCCCCCTAGACCCCCGCTGGCTATAATCTATATAGGTAAGTGTGTGTGGTGAGGGGAGGCGAACGTTGCCTCAGGCGGCTTTAATAGTAGAATCATCCCTAAACAGAACTCCAGGTGGGCCCAGGTGTCAGTATAAACCTTGTATGCCTATTCCTCCATTTCTATATTAGAACAAAGAGAAGACATGATAAGAATGATGATAATCTGTAAGGTTAAAAGATTAATAGAATAAAGAAAGTGAATGAAGAGAGATTGAAAAACGTTTGGAACGTGGACCTGAAGTCTAAGGCTTTTTGTCACCCCAGTCTAACACTGTCTCCCCATATCTGTGTGGTTTTTTTCTCTGCATACTCTTGTTCCCTCCCACACTCCAACAACATACAGTCGGGTTAATTGACTCCCGATAAACTAAATATAAAGTGTATGAATGTGATAAGGTAGGTGGTAAGGAAAGAAAACTGTTGCGGCCTGCGGCCTCTGCTAATCCCTAATTTGCATGCATGAATGATGTGGAATTAAAGGGGTGGTTCACCTTTAAATTAACTTTTTGTGTTTTATAGAATGGCCAAATCTAAGCAACGTGTCAATTAGTCTTTGATGTTTATTTTTTATAGTTTTTGAATTATTTGCCTTCTGACTCTTCCCAGCTTTCAAATGAGGGTCACTGACCCCCATCTAAAAAGCAAAAGCAAATGTAAGGCTACAAATGTATTGTTATTGTTAAAGGTGAACACCCCCTTTAAGAGAATGGTTAGGTGGGGGTAGCGGTGTCAACATGGAATGCAGTGGCTGCATCAATTCAGGACTAGAGGAAGGCAAACTTTGTGTGCAAATTGTGAACACTGCATTTACATAATTAAATGGCCTTTTGGTTTATAAGCTCATCTAGGGCAGGGATTGATGTGAATGATGCATAATCTCTATAAAGTGCTGTGGAATATGTCAGCTCTAAATAAATAAAGGACAACAATTACCTAAAACACATGACTGTGAGTTCTTGTGAAAAAAATGAGTTCATTTAACTGGTTGGTAGTTTGGCAATGGAATAATGTAACCTGTACATCAGCTTGTGGTATCTCTGCAAGGAATTTATAGCTTCTAGCCACGTCACTGTCTCTGGATATTTTCCTAAGAATTAAATTACTCTATTTACTTACACAAATATTCCCAGTATAATAGTCAATTCAGCTGGCATGTCACGAGCAACTAAATGTCAGTGTAGTCTCAGAAACAAAAGACCTGGATGCAAAACAATGGATGAAACTTTAGAAACAGGGTTGTGTTTGATCTGTGCAAGCCCAATGTGTCTTCTGCCCAGAAGGGACACAAATTAGGAAACATTAACCCTTTGCAGGATTCAGCATCCATCTGTCTAAGAGGCGTATCATTTTTTACTTTTATCTATACAGGAATGGGATCTTTTATTGGGAAACCTGTTATCCAGAAAGTTCCGAATTACGGGATGGCCATCTCCCATAGACTCTATTTTATCCAAATAATCCAAATTTTTAACATTTATTTCTCTTTCAACAGTACCTTGAACTTGATCCAAATTAAGACATAGGTATTAAAACAGTCTATTTGGGTTTATTTAATGTTTACATGTATATCACTAAACATACTTTATATACTGATTTACAGAGGTTATACATCATATATCAGTTCCTGCCATAGTGGAGCTTACAGTCTAAGGTCCCTATCACATTCACACACAAATTTAATGAAAAAACTGTTAAACTTCCCAGAGAAAACCCTAGTAGACACAGAGAGAATATACAACCTCCTTGCAGGTAAGCATTGTTCTAATGAACCCAGCTTTGCAAAACAGCAGTGTTATCTACTGAGTAGTGATGGGCGAATTTATTCGACAGGCGCGATTTCGCGCCGAATAAATTCGCAAAACGCCCGCTAAAATTCGCGGAAAAAAAATTCGCCGGCAAATTTTTCGCCCATCACTACTACTGAGTCACTGTGTAGCCCATCCTTTATTATAAAGAATAAAAAAACAATGCAACAGAGCAAAAATTGCCCAAAAAAATTTATGATTGTGCTGATACTGATGCACAAGCTTGTAACACCTCTCATGTACATCAGCACTATTTACCTTAAAGTGATACTGACATATTCCATAGTTGAAGTGGAACATAACCCAATGAATGTTTTATAATATTGTAGCATTGCTGAGCTGTGGACAAGTTGCACTTGCCTGCAATTATACTGGGATTCTGGGTAAAAAACATGGCAATTTGCATCCAAAAACGTCATTACAATACGTTACATTCTAAATCTGTCCTATAGACTCTACCGAAAGAATTTCTGCCAAAGGGAAGCTTGCCATTAGTGTAAATGCCTTAGCCTTATAAATAGGTGTTTATCAATTGTTATTGAAAAGTAAATACATGGGACCTGTTATCCAGAATGCTCGAGACATGGGGCTTTACGGATAACGTATCTTTCCATAATATGGATCTTCATACCTTAAGTCTAATAGAAAAACCTGTCAACATTAAATAAACCCAATAGGCTGGTTTTTCTTCGAATAAGGATTCATTATATTTTAATTTGGATCAAGTACAAGGTACTGTTTTATTATTAGAGAGAAAAGGGAAATCATTTTAAAAATTTGGATCGTTTGGATGAAATGGAGTCTATGGGAGACAGCCAAACTCGAAACTTTCTGGATAACAGGTTTCCGGATATCAGATCCCATACCTGTATATATTTTAATACTTATTTACTAGGACCTGAGGAGATGGTGCTCAACACAAGAAATTTCAGGCCAGGCATGTTTGTTTTGAGACGTGTGAGAAAAGTCACGTTGCTCTAGAATTTTTACAGAGCAGAGAAATTGATGGTAAAGGGGAAGGAGGGTTGATTTTTGATGTTTTGTTGGCTTTTTAAGACTCAGAATGGAAAAGGCATCTTGCTGCGCTTATGACATCATAATCCAGTTTAACAAGCCTCTGTCTGTAACAGATCAATTAAAGCTGCAACAGCAGAGTTTAATCTCAACATTAACAGTTAATTTAAAATTTTATACTAAAATTAAATTGGGTAATATAAAAGCCCTGGTGTGTACATAACATCTGCAATGTCCAAGCCTAGAATCTAAATGAAATATAATTATATGCCTCTGGGTGACAAGAAGAAATTCCCTTGCTAAAAAATGTGATCTCTATAGAGACAAAAAGGGCAGACTAAAACGTCTGTATTTTAGGTTTAACAGGACAAAGATATTGGGAACAGTAATTGACTACCAGCGACTTTCCATGTATGCACCCTTTGTGTTTTGTTAAAGATGCGACACTTCTCAGGAGTAACATCTTACTTCAGATATCTCGGTTTCTTTGTCTTACATGAATACTCCAGCTCCAACTCCTAAAGCCTTATGAAAACAAAAGCCACAAGCAGATATCCTTAATCACCCTTCAAAAAGGCTGACAATGAATATATAATTCTGCTCTCTAATGGTGGCCATACACGGGCAGATAAAGCTGCCGATATCGGTCGTTTGGACCGATTTGACAGCTTATCTGCCCGTGTATGGGGGGCTTCCGACGGGTCTTCCCCATCGATACGGCCGAACGCTCGAATTACCCCCGATATAGCCACGCAGTTTAGTGGCATATCGGGGAAAGATCCGCTTGTTTGGCGATGTCGCCAAACGAGCGGATCTTTAAGTCTATGGCCACCTTAAGAAGGCAACTTGTAACTGAACTGATAAATGTAGAGTGTATAGTCCTCCAAAGTGGAAACCTGTGTGGTTCTATCTGACCCGAAAGTTGGGCAGATCTCGATCGGATGGGACAAAAAATCCTGTTGGATCGAGGCCGCATCTGTTCGTTGATGCGTTCCCACAATCCGACCGCCCGTTCCCATTCGTTCACTAGGGCCCACGATCGGATCAGCCCGATATTGCCCACCTCAAGGTGGGCATATCGGAGAGAGATCCGCTCGTTTGGCGACATCGCTAAACGAGCGGAACTCTCCGTGTATGGCCACCTTAACTCCAGTATGATCTGTACTGAATGTGGGGCAGTTGGTGGGAAGGGGGTAAGGATATTAGGGTATTAGCAACTAATTGCTATTTCCAAGCCAAAAACGATCAGTCTCCAGCTTTCACAAGAAGTAGTCCATGCTCACATTTTCTGATGCTGTATAATAAAATTTCAGGCCATAAGTGAACTCTGTAGGGGAATTTTGGAAACTTTGAGACAGGAGCATCAGGGACTATATCTACTTGCCATAAAGACTAACTGAGCCAGAATATGTTGGAGAAAAGTTGCTGATTATACGCCTCATACTGGTGCAATGCCAGGAAAGTATTTACCAACGCTGATCGATTTAGGCGCTGTAGGAATGTGCTGTTTTAGAAAATACTACTTGCTGGATGTATTATAGGTACAGAAAGTGAGTTAATTTGCTTTCACTTGCAGGACTGTTATTTTATTCTTCATCCAACACAAGACACCAGACATTTGATATGAAATAAAAGTAATACACAAGGGTTAGAGGCAAAGTGTAAAGTAGGGAATATAATGGGACATAAGACAGAATATCATTAATTAAATGAGACTAATTAGCAATCTCAGAGCAGGTGCAGGGAATAGAAGCAAGTGACAGCAATGAGGCTCAGGGAGTGACAGCATTTCAACACATTTTGTTGTACAATTTGTCATGCAAAGTCTCCCTGGAAATGATAGGAGATCATTCTCAATCCAAGTCCCCCCTCCCTTTAGAAGATCCTATCCATATTTCAATTATGTCATCATTGGAATGCAAGAGAGTACAGTAGAGGTTATTATTGGAGCATGTTCTAGAAGATGTCAGGCAGCCATTTGCTATGTGTGTGACATAAAGACAGTGAGGAGCAGGGGTTCACTGCTGCATGCACAATGTCATGACAGAGAAGTCATTAGAAATTGAAAACACATTTGACATTAACAGCAGGCATGCTTGAAGATACTTACTATATGCTACAGTTTAGTAACCTAGTAAATCTTACAACACTAAAGGGTTACGTTTTTAAACATTACCTACATTTTGGGGGTTATTTATTAACTTACTTTTTTTTACTTTTCTTACTAGAAAATAGAAATTTTTAGCCAGAAAAAAAACTAAAATCTTTCAAGATTTATTATACCCCAAGCCTGCAAAAAGTCCAAATCCGAAAATCTTCCATCTCAGACTTGCCAAGATTGTGTATAAGTCAATGGGAGAGGTTCCTATCCAATTTGGAATTTTCTGTGGTCTGCTCTGAAATTAGCCTTAAAATAATACTATTTTGGTGTTTTTTTTTTAAAAATCCAAAAAATGTGGCGTTTTGGAGAAAAAGCCTGAAAAATTAGGGCAATTCAGGAAAAAAAAATCATATGATTCATGTTTTTGCTCTATTTTATTGAGGTTTTTCCTGTTCCGATTAAATTGTGCTTTTTAATAATGAATAAGTTCAAATTGTGGATAGTTTAATCAGACTTTTTTTAAAAAAAATCAGATAAATCCGGATTTTATTAAATAACCCCCTAAATGTTTATTAACGTGTGAATATACTGTAATGCCTAAATAATCATCTGAAAGTGAAAGCTGGCTTTTCTTTTTTAAAGGAACAGTAACACCAAAAAATTAAAGCATTTTAAAGTAATGAAAATATCATGTAGTGTTGCCCTGCACTGGTAAAACTGATCTGTTTGCTTCACAAACTCTACTATAGTTCATATAAACAAGCTGCTGAGCAGCAATGGCGGAAATTGAAAAAAGTCTATATGGCACAGGTTAAATAATGGATAACAGATAACACCATTATGTTCTACAGAGCTTATCTATTATCTGCTATGTAACCTGAGCCTTTTCTCCTTTGAATGGCTGCCCCCATTGCTACACAGCAGCTTATTTATATAAACAATAGTAGTGTTTCTGAAGCAAACACAGCAATTTTACCAGTGCAGGGCAACACTGAATTATATTTTTATTACATTAAAACAATTAAATTTTTTGATGTTACTGGTCCTTTAAGGCTACAGTTAGGGTCCTATTTACCATTTACCATTTTTTTTGGCAGCAAAACAGAAAATAATAGTAATAAATGGGAAATTTATAAAAGTGTATATTCTCTTATGTTGCTACAGTGAAATGGTTTCACTTCATGCAGTCAGTTTTACAGCATAACCATTCAAATCTATGGAAAAAACCAGGCTTCAGTTTGTGGGAAGGCCACAAGGGCCCAGGCCTAGTGCGGCATGGTTTCAGGGTGGCGTGCTGCCTAGCCACATCTACTGGCTCATTTGTAAACACACTGAGGATTGGGCACGTGGCAAATTTTTCACAGCCGCTTCCCTCTCCTATGCACAAAATGACTGATACCTCCCAACTGTCCTACTCCACCCACAGTCCTGAATTGTTACTGACATTTCCAGACTTTCTCTTTGATCCCCTGCACTGAACAGCCAGAAAAAGATACAAAGTTTCTAAAACTTAACTGGCTTTTGGTAGAGAGCCCAGAATATGTGGCAGGTGCACTTAGATATATTTGCTACAATTTAAGATAACAAAGAAACAATTGTAACAATTTAAGGTAAGCAGGGAAACTGTGACTTGCAGCTTAAAGAGCAATTCACCTTCATTAGCAAAACTGTAATAACACATAAAAACTACAGGTATGTGTTCAAACTTTCATAACCTGCCAAATTTTGTAAAATGGTAATTAGGGGTGTGGCCATAAAATGGGCATGGTCAAAAATGTGCTATTTTTAAAATGTTGAGTATAAAAGTCCCCCAGCGCCAATGAAGTTTGAGAAAGTGCATGCACACTCAAGTGGATGATGGGGGAGCGGATAGACAGGGGCCAGCCTAGGGGCAACATATACTGTATACAATACAGGCCTACAGGCCTGTTTTGCTCTTATTGGAGTCCATCAGCATAACGTAGAGTTTTCTGATCAGCAAATGTAGAACTAGGGATCCACATGAGAAGCATTTCAAGCAAGGAGATCCTCTCCTCATTTATATGCCAAACAGAAGGATTACTTTTAGGAGCAAGACTGGGTTGCCTTCCCAGGGATTTATTATAAACACAAAACTCTTTAATAATATTATTAAATATGCTTTGGATTACCTATAGATCTTGTCCCATTCTCAATTTATGTCTTTTAACTCCTGGAATAAAATTTTATACATTATTAATCTACTTATACATTTTTAGTTCTACAACTAGGGTTGCCATCTTTTCTGGAAAAAAATACCAGCCTTCCTAAATATTTATCTTTTTTCCCTACTAATAAAATACCGGCCAGGTGGCAACCCTATCTACAATAATTTTCCTAAATTGATACCCTGTAGCCCACAGCTGGTTTGCTTAATACTAATGTCTAGATACATTACTCTATGTCGTTGTGCAAACTATAACTCCCAGAACCAAAACAATACACAGAAAATACCCACAAGGAATAAGCAGAGCTCCATGCGCGTGGCTGATCTTGACACTACAGGCTGTGACTGAGGAGTTAAAGTTATTGTGGACCCTCACTTTCCCACACCATTTCCCACAATTTATTTGGTAACTGGTTTCAGAGTCATGTAATGAAAATAATGAGCCTTGGTGTCACTTTGAATAGAAGGCAATGTGTGTGTGTGGCCTCTGTGTGAGCAATTGTAATCTAGTGTAGTTCAATATCATCAGACTGAGGATGCTTCCAATGTCCCAAGTAATGTATCTTGGCTGGGGTGATTAAGAGCAAGATTATTTTACACAAAACAAATACACAGCCTGCAACATATCTAGCCGCAACTGTACAAAAGGCTGATTTGCAGCTATAAACTTTCCATGTCTCCAGAAAAAGGCCCTATTAGTCTTGTTTTTTTTTTATGAATTAGTCATTTCATTGTATTTTTTTGCACATTGGATTCTTCTTTTAGCCTATAAAAAGAAATCATGTTTGTTACTTGTTACTGAATTAATGTTAACATTTTCACCACTTAGAAGTATAGGTATGGGATACATTATCTGGAAACCCATTATCCAGAAACGCTTGAATCACAGAAGGCTGTCTCCCATAGACTTGATTTTAATCAAATAATTCACATTTTTAAAAACTATTTCCTTTTTCTCTCTAATAATAAAACAGTACCGTATCCTTGATCCCAACTAAGATTTAATTGAGTAACAGCATAAAAAATGAACTACAACTCCCATCAAATATAACAACTGCAGTTCAATCACAACTCTTAACCAAAGCAGAAGATGTACTACAACTCCCTTCTTAAAAATCTTAGTATAGTAATTGATTAGAAGCACCAGAACCATAAGATGTAATACAGCTTATATTTATACCCCATGTTGAAATACCCTATTCCATAAAACAAAGCACAGTAATCGGAGGGGCCCCTCAGGTTAATACATGTACCATATGCCCATATATGGCCCGTTCCAAAGGCCTGGGAAAATTACCAAGTCCTTGTTTTAATAGTTGCAGTTGGTATTTTGAAGTTATTAGTTTGTATTGGCTTTTGATATCTCTTAGAATCATAATACCTCTTTAAGGGAGAGTTCTCAGGAGAAGTGTCAAATCTGGCATTAAAGTCAATGGGGGAAATGTAATAAAATGCGCAAAGAGAACAAGAGATAAACAAGAGTGGCTTGGATGATTTCTTGGACAAGTATAATATCAAAGGCTATTGTGATACTAAAATCAATAGTTAGTCAACTAAAGTCAATAGTATAGATATACAGTATTTACAGTACTGTATTTAGTTTATGCGAGTGTATTGATGGGTCAGTGTGTGTATTGGCGCTGGGTTTCTTTTGTAGGGGTTGAACTTGTGTTCTAAGTAAAATGCTATGTTTTAATATTTGAACTCTAAATATTACATATCAGAGAATTTGATTATTCTTCACACTTGTTGTTGCTTTCTCATCAGCTGATAAGGTACCAATAATGAATCAATTGAATCTTGGTATGATAAAGAGCTCCTTAGCAGCTTCTGCATAGTGAAAACAGAATCTCTCAACACTTGGCAGAATATTAGTAGAGGATAACCGTAGCACAATATAGTATCACATTTATGTGAGTATCAGGTTCTTACCACCAAGGAATTTTTGCTTTCAAGAGATGTCTTCATTTTGGAGACCAGTTTGAAATTGCGCTCTCTGCACTAGAAGGGACACATTTCCAGTTTAATAACAGGATATTCTGCAATGAAGTTACCAGGAGTGGCTTTTTGCCTCACTTGGGGGCTTCTGCCGCCTGAGGCAAGTTTCTCAAGTCAATCTCAATATCAACAAGGCAAACAGAAAAATTTCAGATACTCCATGCTTGCTTTTTGGTAGATAATGAAATTTCCAGACTACAACCCCCTCCATTCATCCTTTATTGGCCATTATATAGTGAATAAAGTACCCCCTCTTGTAAAATATAAGGATATTATAAGTTACCGAGGAGTTTCATGACCATATAAAAACACGAGGCCGAAGGCCGAATGTTTTTATACAGGTCATGGAACTCCGAGGTAACTTATAATATTCTCATATTTTACAACTGGGGGTACTTTATTAATTATAATACACAAATTTTAGTGAGTCATGTGACAGAAATTACATCACTACTCACCGTTTATAACTGATGACATCACTACTAACCGTTTATAAGGATATAATTTACAAGATATTCATGGCTTTTGTGTATTATATATATATATATATATATATATATATATATATATATATATATATTTATATTTAATTACTTATCTAGAGGTGACTGATTTTTATTTCATTTTTTTTCCTCTAGAGTCTATCAAAGCATTATTGGCTCAGGGTAAAGGTTAATTTTGCCAAATCTGCCATTGTCTTAGTCTTTCTGACCACAGCCTTCAATACTACCTTTCCTAATCCTTAATAACCCCTTAGTAGAAGTCACTGTGGCCCAGTGGTGAATATGTTATAAATAATGTCATCACGATCGTCTCTTTAAATCCAGAACAGGTGCTAGGCTCCCTGGTCTCAGCTCTGCTTCCGCCTGTGTAGTCATGCCCTCATTCAAAAAATAATTCTGCATATAAAAATATGTATATATAGTGATCCATTAAAGAATCAGGAGTAATACAATGTCCAATGTCCAATGTCATTTTCTGACCAATTATTTGTTCAAGCTTAGTGGGTATTCTACAATTTGAAAAATGGAAGCTACTGGTTTACTGTACTCAGTAGATAGCAAATGTGTTGTTCTGAAAAAGGAATTGATATCAACTCTGACTTATAGAGTATGAATGTAGATTGATAGAGCGATAGATAGATAGATAGATAGATAGATAGATAGATAGATAGATAGATAGATAGATAGATAGATAGATAGTGATTGATGATGATAGATAGATAGATAGATAATAGATAGATAGATAATGATTGATGATTGATAGATAGATAGATAGATAGATGATAGATAGATAGATATAGAGCAGTGATCCCCAACCAGTAGCTCGTGAGCAACATGTTGCTCCCCAACCCCTTGGATGTTGCTCTCAGTGGCCTCAGAGCAGGTGCTTATTTTTGAATTCCAGGCTTGGAGGCAAATTTTGGTTGCATAAAAAACAGGTGTTCTACCAAACAGAGGCTCCTGTAGGCGGCCAGTCCACATAGGGGCTACCAATAGTCAATCACAACCCTTACTTGGTACTAACTAGGAACATTTTTCATGCTTGTGTTGCTCCCCAACTCTTTTTACATCTGAATGTTGCTCACGGGTGGAAAAAGGTTGGGGACCCCTGATATAGAGGATAGATAGATAGATAGATACCTGTAGATAGATAGATAGATAATGCTCCCTGTGCAGACAATCCCATGAGTTAGGCTTTCTTAATATATATTGTTAAATAAGCTTATTCTTACAAATATAATTATTTTCCCATACAAGCTCACTAGAGCATATCTACATAAACACGAAAACTCACTACATCCAAAATGTAATTTTTATTTTACATTGCATCTGAATCCGGAACTAGGGGTAAACTCCCTGTAGAACTATTTTAACTGAAATGTTTTTTTTTTACCTGGAGAAAGTATGGACTGTGTATCATCATTAACAGGACTAAACACTGATGGTCAGTGAGCCAGGTAGCAGTAAATGGTGCAATTAACAGATAGAAAGGAGATGTGTATTCAATTTGAAAGCTTTCTTTCTTAATCCATCTCCATTCATCACACAAAGTGCTGAGCTGCACACTTTTACTTTCAATTATATTAATCTGGTTAATTCTAAGTTAAAGTCAACGTTTTAATCAAGAACTAGCAAACTCTAAGTGCAATGAAATACAATGATTTTCTTACAGATCGAGTTAACAGGAGGTAAAGTAGGGATTGTCCACAGGAAAAAATAAAGAGCTATTAAAAGTGAGGAAAAAAGTTTTGCTAAATATTTATTGCTATATATAGATTTTTCAGCTCTAGGGACATTTGTACCACTATCATGCTAACTGTCACAATCGGCACCCAGAATCCAGAACCAATGCTAGGCTCCCTGGTCTCGGCTCTTGCATCCGCCTTTCAACTCGGGAGGAGGATGCCACCAGATCTTATTAAGAGAGGAGCCAAGCTAAGGGTTCTGGACGAGCAGAGGGGCATGATCGTTAGCAAAGTCTTTTGGGCAGAAGGTCACAGTTCAAGGAGCAGACAGAAAGTGTAGTCAAAACCAGGCACGGTCATGCAGGCAGAAAACAAGCGGAGTCAAACAGGCAGAAGTCAAAGCCGGGAGATCAATCAAGAATGGTCAAAACAGGCACGGGTCGGAATACGGATGTCAAAATATTCGGTTACCAGGCAGAGGTCGGAATCACAGAAATCAGTAATAGTCAGGCAGGCAGGGTCAAAACAGGAATCAGAACACAGGAATACTCAGGATAGCACCCAGGAACTCTCACAAGATGAACCTAACAATGGGCAACCAACACAGAACTGAAATCCCTTTAAATATGATTGAATTTGGCGCCATTCCGCGCTGACTTCATCACACCAGCGACAACGCGCCTATAAATAAAGGAAATGCGAACCGCATGCACACTAAGGATCCGGCATAGAAGAGGAAGGAAGGCAGCGTGTTGGGCGTTCCCTCCGGCCCACTAGACCACCAGGGTGAGTGTTTCTCACACAAACTGAATTCTGAAAAATAGAATGGTATATACAGTAAATACCACATACTGTAAATAAAACCTACACTATCCCATGAATAGCTGCTGACTATAATATTTCCCTACTTGCTTGCTAGCATGTGCTTCAGACACTGGGCTGTGCAGGTATGGGACCTGTTATCCAGAATGCTAAAGATCTCATTTAAACATTAATTAAACCCAATAGGATTGTTTTGCATCCAATAAATATTCATTATATCTTGGCTGGGATCAAGTACACCGTGTGGTTTTATTATTACAGAGAAAAAGGAAATTATTTTTTAAAATTTGAATTATTTGGTTATAATGTAATCTATGGGAGATGGCTGTTCCATAATTCAGAGCTTTCTGGATAACATATTCTATACCTCTATTAACTTTTGTCGTATTTTATATTTGTTTGCACCTATAGGTGAGTTAGTTGCAGGTAATGATAATTAATGCAAATAAATAAACAGAAAATCCTGTTTTAACAGTAATGGCCACCAAGAACTTGGACAATACATACAGAGTTATTCCATAACAACTATAGGTTTGTGGCCTAATACTGACAGCATCTTTTGCTCCTCACCTTGCAAGACTATGGCCCAAACATCCCCTGTGGGGTTTCAACACTTTTCTTGTTGCTGTCTTGGATTCCTGCTGTTTCTCCTCTGTGGGGTCCCAAGCTTATAGCCTTTGTTGCACTGTAGAATTGTGGCAAGGAAGCAATATTCCTTTCTTTATAATGTGTCCCATCAGTTGTGATCATCAAATTGCACCATTATTTTACAGTTGCCCATTGTAAAAATAATATGAAATACCTTGTAATTCATTCTTGTAAAATAATTCAATGGGTTCCCAAACTATTTGCTTTAATAAATTAGCTCACACATGTATTTTTTGTTCTTGTGTTGCTAAATGTAAAAATCTGGTATAAAAAAGGTGTTAGTTTGGAAAATGCTATGTGAACAAATACCCTTTAGAAACAGGGAGATTCATTTATACAGTTATGGGATCTCTTATCCTTAAACTATAATCTAGAAATCTCTGAATTATAGGAGGACCATCTCTGATGGTCCATTTTAAACAAATAATTACATCTTTAAAAAATGATTTCCTTTTTCTCTGTAGTAATAATAAAACAGTACCATGTACTAAAATAGCAATCCTAATTGGTGACAAAACAATCCTACTGGGTTTATATGATTTGTTTTTAGCAAACTCATCGTATGGAGATCCTGATTCCAAAAAAGATCCTTTGGAAAGTCCCAGGTCGTGAGCATTCTGAATAGTAGCTCCCATACTTGTAGCATTGTTTCTGTGATCACAAAAATTTATTAATATGGACAAAATAATACATTTGTAAATATGCAGTTTATTTTGAACCCCTGTTTTTTTTACTCCAAGAATTTTACACACCTCTATAAATATATGCCACATTCTGTATTCTTTTGTATCTGCCAAATTATCAGCAATTAATCACCTCTAGGTTAGCTTCTCCTATGTTGATGCGTATTAGACAGATACAGTACATATTTGTTGTGCTGCAATGCTACCTCTGGTTGGTTTTTGGTGTGCTATTGTTAAGTCATATACGGTATATTCAATCTTAAATCTATTTTTAATAAATGGAGTGGTCTCCAAATCCCACTGCTATCTACATGGTCACATTTAAAAGGGGTAAGAAAATATGAAAAAAACTGTTACAGAAGAGCGATGAGCGATAGAAGATTTTATCTTAGCATTATGGGCCAGATGGCTGCTGATGATCTTCTTGTTCCTGAACAGGTGCTTGTGGTCCTGTGGCAACTTCAAGGAAGCACGGGTGCACTCTGAAGCACACGTGACACTGGATATGCTAACATGAGCATAATATCCCCTCTTGACCACCTGCTGCCATAACTGCCTAGTAGTAGGGAAGCTGTTGAAGTTACATCATTAATTCTCAATGTTAGTATTGCAGCAGTAGACCTCAATCTTAGTTTTGTAATTTTAGATCAACTCCAATTTTTTTCTAATTTTAGATCAACTCAAATGAAAAGCTTTGTCAGCTAGATTATGTCAAGTTTCTGTTGTTGCAGAAAATGTGATTGATGTCATCTTTTGTGATCAGCTGTAGGTTCAAGAAAGGCCAACCTGTTAACTGGAGGCATAATATTTCTATGTCTGCAATATAATGTCTCTGTATACACACTGCCTTCCCTGACTGCAATGGGAGTCTGTACACTCCCTAAATTTAAAAATACTTAGGGGGTTATGTATTATTAAAAATTGGTTTACCTATTCTTAGTATATTAAAACAAAACAGAGCAGAGAATCTGGATTTTTTTTATCCACAAATAGCAAACTGTTTATAATAAATTTGAAATGTATTTGAACAATTAATGCTTTGTTTATCATGAAACAGATTTATCATAGAGATTGGCTCAGAAAAATTACAGCATATTTATTTGTGTGACTGTGACAAAAAAACCCTAATTTGATATATTATGGTATACAATGTAAAGGGCTTTGCATTTGCATTGCATGACGTGTGATTATCTTATCTTCTAATATAACTACAACCCATATGGATGATATCCTCCTAAATCAAAACCTAAGACAGGGAGCTAAAGTCAATATATAAACACTTGCTGGGACTCTCCCATAATATTTTATGTTCTTAATATATATATATATATATAAATTATGTTAGGCCAAACATGTACACAAGCTCCTCAGCCATAAACTTATGTAAATGTGTTTTCTGTCAATGTGTCTTTTCTTCCCTTGGGTTCCTTTTTTCTTTATCTTCTCTTCCTCCTGCAAACACACAAAATTCCTCCTGTAGACAACAAAATTAAAATATTGTAAGCAAATAGTATAACTTCAGAGAGTATCCATGGAATGTGAATTATCTCTGGAAAAAAGATGCTGAAGTGTGAGGACTATATAGAAATAAAAAAAATCTTTATTTCTATATAGTCCTCACACTTCAGCATCTTTTTTCCCGAGATAATTCACATTCCATGGATACTCTCTGAAGTTATACTATTTGCTTACAATATTTTAATTTTGTTGTCTACACCCTCTATCTTTGACAAGACATATAGAGAATGTCCTTGGGTTGAGCGGTGTGATTAGCTTAGAATCAGCAGTGCAAGTTTAATCAAAATGGACAGAGGTTAGAACAGCTCAATATTAGTGATAACCAGTCTTTGATCCTTGCAGTCAGAGAGAAGTTAAAAAAATGCACATTCAGGGCATTTGAAAGGAAATAATGCCATATTAGACTTGTTATAAACGTTTGTGGGTGAGTGAATCGACAGTCACTGCAGCCTCTCATGGATTCCATCACATTCTTCAAGCTTGCAAAAATCAAGAACATGTCTTGAGCCAATTGGACAATCTTTTAGAAATAGAAATTTCAGTGTAACAGATTGTGATATTTGTTATCCCAACACGCTGCACAATATAAAATATGTTTGACGCAAGAAAAACAAATAAAATAAAAAACATACCTTTCCAACAAGTCACAATTCACAGAATGGAGCAATATACATGCAGCTCTAAAGGCTCTGGGCATCTATAATTTGATTTCTTTTTCCAACCAATCCACTTTGAGGAGGAATTCTGTCACCTTAGAAGTTATGCATTGAGTCTTTGCATTCCTCTGCACAAGTAGAAGAGCAATTCCATTGCCACATTAGTTACTGCCAACTTCTACATATGCTCAGAGGTTCACCTGGCTCCAAAGAAGATTATTAAATGCACAGAAATTAATTGTTTATTTTTAGCTATGAAAAAAACGGACTTCTTTTTGTTTTTACAGCAAAAAAACGTGACACCCCCGGTCCTAAAAAAGTAAAATTTCAGTAGTTAAAGCTAACAGGTTCATGTGCCACTCTGAAATTGATTTGTACTGTTATATTTTGACCCAAGCTTATCTCACTAATATTTAAGGATTAGGAAGGAATTTCTTCTTTCCTTTAATTTAGCCTGGAGACAGCTTCAACAAGGGTTTTTTTTTATTGTTCCCTGGACAATCCCCTGGATACAATAATATGTAGCATAAAACATTTAAATATTTTCAAAATTTACAAAGCACACTGCTTCATAGACCAAACAATCTATTTCTCTTGTTCATAATTGTCACAATCAACTGCTTTGCAGGATTTACAAGATAGCAATGCTTGTTGGCCTCCCTAAGGCTTTAGACAAGCACAGGTTGCAGCCTTATTGTTTGTTGGATTATAAACGTGGCTGCATTTATTCAGTCATACCTTAAGGAAAACAATAATTACACATTGCTGGTCATGGCCAGACAAAAATAGGTGACGCCCTTATGGTTAGCATATACTGTAAGCCTTACCAGGATGTCTACAGTCATACAGCAGGAGCTTGGCCAATTTAGTCTCACTACGTACATGGATGATAAAACTTTTTACCTTATTTTTTATTATAGTCATAAAGTTACTGTAAGCTGCGGGATCCACGACAGACACTTCTCTTTAAGGCAGTTTATTTACACACAGGGGTGACCATTTCAGGATACAAAACAAATAATAAAAATAAATCCTGCCCACTGGGCGCTACCTTTACACATGAAGAGTAGGGATGTAGCGAACTGCCGAGTATGTGTTCGCGAACGCCGTTCGCGAACACCGGCAAAAAATGCGAACAGTTCGCGAACAGTTCGCGAACTTCGAACATCCGAAAATCGTTCGATTCGAACGATCGAAGGATTTTAATCGTTCGATCGAACGATTTTCGTTCGAATCGAACGATCGAAGCCATTCGATCGAATGATTTCATTCAATCCAATGGCTTCGATCGTTCGATTCGAACGAAAATCGTTCGATTTTAGCGATCGAATGGTCGAACGATTTTGACGCGAACGCCTATTGGCGAACGTCACGCGACGTTCGCGAACTTGCGGCGGACGCGAACAGTCGAAGTTCGCGCGAACTAGTTCGCCGGCGAACAGTTCGCTACATCCCTAATGAAGAGTTCCCTTACTAACCTGGGCCCCTTGTGGACTACCAGTAAGCAAACACATAAGTAGGGGTCACCCCTGTACTCACGAATCTTCTGGGGGATTGCTCAGCCTCCTGGCTTTCCTCAGTCAGACAGTCAGACAGACCCTCTGTCACTTGGTCTCCTCTCTCTGCACCTTGCAGTAGCAAATGGCACCCCCAGCCCCTCTGGGAGTTCCTCACACAGGCAGGTGTCCTTCCTGCTCTGTGTCCTGCTCTGAGAGAGTTTCCTAACAGCCTCACTAGACCTAAATACCTTTCCACAGGACAGCCTTCCTGTGAAAGGTGAGCTCTAATCCATGAGCTGGACTTCTGGATCGGAGTACCTGGCTTGCCTGTTCTTTCCAGAATACTCCAGCTTCCAGAATCTGGCTCCCAAAACCTTTAATGAAAGAACCTATTCTCTCTTTATGAACACCCTTCCTGGTGCCTACCTCTCCCACTAAGGAGAACTTAAAGGTAAAACACACATTTTCCCACATTGTTTTGGTCACTCTACCACAGTTACTTATCAGGAAAGTTACCTCCCCGGTGACTTGCATCACCCAGTGTTCCCTAGCTTGTGTATGTGAATGATGCAATATCAAACACAGGGCATCCCATTCTAGCATTTAGACTTTGTAAATTAGGCCAACTGCCCCATAGAAAAACATAAACGAACAGTAACACCAAAAAAAGTATTTTCAGTGAATGGCAATATAATGGACTGTTGCCCTGCAATTGTAAAACTGGTGTGTTTGCTTTAGAAATACAACTATAGTTTATTTAATCAAGCTACTGTGTAGCCATGTTGTGAGCAACCATTCAAGCACAGGAGACACAGTGAATAACAGATAAGTTCTGAAGAATTCTATAGTATACTATATTGCATATCTGTTATCTGCTGCGTATCCTTTGCCTTTTTTCCTTTTTCAGCTTTGAATGGCTGCCCCGATGGCTACACATCAGTTTATATAAACTATAGTAATCATTCTAAAGAAAAAAACAAAACAGTTTTACCAGCGAAGCACAACACTACATAGTATTTTCATTACTTTCATTATGCTGGTACTATTCCTTTAACTGTCATTCGTCTTTGCAGGGCTTTGATCCTTTATAAACTACCTTCATCTCAGTACGAACTGGAATGTTACTGAAAATATTGATGGCCATATGTATAAATATTCTTTAACTATTCTCTTTTCATTCACCCATGATGCACAGATCAGCCTGTTATGTTCATTTTGTGCCCAATTCTCAATCATATAATCAAAATTTGGAATAAAGCATTCCTGGGCCAGCACTTCCCTTAGTAAAACAAGTGTCCTTTTATTTTACACACATCACAGTGCTCCACACCTCCAACTATTACATTTATACCAAAGAGAAGAAAAATATATTAAACTTTTTCTGTGTTCTTCTGTGTTTATCCTGAATATCAGTACCCGGAAAGTGGTTGCCATTTTCCCCCATTTCTTTGTTATGCCTTAGCACAGTGAACCTCAGCCAGTGGATTTTGAGCAACATGTTACTCTGCAACCCCTTGGATGTTGCTCCCACTGGCCTCAAAGTAGGTGCTTATTTTTGAATTCCTGGTTTGAAGGAAAGCTTTAGTTGCATAAAAACCATGTGTACTGCAAAACAGAGCCTTCTGTAGGCTACCAGTACAATTTGGGGCTACCAATAGCCAATTATATCCTATACTTGTCACTTCCGGGAACTGTTTTCATGCTTATGTTGCTCTCCAACTTGTTGTGGCTCATGGGTTGGGGACTCCTGGCTTAGCAGAAGGGTTTGTTGTCTAGGCAATAAGGGGTGGGGAGTAACTTCAATCTTGCATAAAACAACATGTAATGCTACCAGCCACCTTCTGCAGCCACATAAGGTGAGAAAGTAAAAGCAAGTAACCATAAAGAGCACCCATCTCCGGGATCCCTGTGCCCAATGAGACCACTGTACCATTACCCCCTTGTGATTTCTAGCTTTGGGGCAAGCATTCCTATCAGCAAGTTGTGACCTGAGCTCCAACAGATAATAATAATGGGAAGGTTGAGAAATCTCACCCTTCTGTCTCAGTGGAAAAGGGGTTGATACTGTGTGGGGGACCCTATTTCACCCTTTCCCTTCTGGTACCTCCTGTTGATCCACAATACTTTTGTCCAAACGCCCTGTACCTTGATTCACTCCTTCCACTTCTCAGATTCCCCAGAACCATCAACCTGCCCGACATCTTCTTACAACCTGGCCTGCCCCTTTCTTACTCACTTAAGGCTCCTTCCCCTACGTTCCACTGTAGCTCCAGTATTAGATATTTAGACATAGTGGTAGCATCAACTTTTAGCTTTATTAGATATAACATATATTTTACACTGCCATCTTAGTCTATCACTAAAACATGGCATCTAGTGCCTTTCCACAACAGCATGCTCCATATTTCCCAGTTTTCCTTCATTAGTCTGGACTGCAAATTTCTATCAGCAGTTTCTTTTACCTGCTATTGATTTATGCAGTCAATTTGTTTTTCTAAATGTTTCCCAGCTATTCCTTAAATCATACAACATTTATAATAATTACTTTGTTGTCATTTATCACTACTGCTCACATAAAATACTATACAGTATTTTTTGCAGGTTCTGGCAATATCAAATATCTAATAAGTTTATATTGGTAGGGGCACAGGGAGTGCCGAGGGGTACAAGTTGCAATGAAGCCCTGCCAACGGCTGGCAGTCAGTCATCCATATATTATCCATTATTGCCTACAAGATTGGGGTTTTTTTCACTTTTTTCCTATATGTCTCCTGAAGACTTTAATTGCACTGTGTGATTATTTCATCGACACCTTGATGACCAGGCTATGCTCATTTATATCCATTTTTAGATGGAAAGCTCCCAAGATGGCACCAACTAAATACATTTTGCCCAAGATACTATTAAACAAAATGGTCTGAAGCTTCATAAATACTTTCTAATAAAAGATCTTTCTCATGATGAAACAACTTAAAAATGGAATCATACTGTGCAGAAATGTTTTTACACATCTGTGTTAATATATCATCCAGTGATAGGTCCTCTTTATCCTTGATATAATATAAGCTGACGAAATGGTGTGAAAAATCTGCACCGATTGCAGTTTAATTGCCAAATATAGCAATAGCGTAGAAGCTATTATAGAACACCAGAAGTCATTTCATCCAAATCCACGTTTACGCACATAGCACACACAATTGTTAATTTTGTTGGACATCAGTATAAAGATTAAACAAAACAAGCTGGATAAGTGAAAAGCATAATGGGAGAGTCCAGTCATGAGACAACCCATAGCCAGAAGAAGGAAGAACATCACCAATGGTGGAGGCCAAAAAGGCCTTTGTTAATGCTACAAATGATTTCATGTTATATATATATCAATGAAATGTAAAGAATCTCTCTCTCGTTCTCTCTCTCTCTCTACATAATGGTACCTGTTACTGTGAGATGAAACACAAATATAAAACAAACCCATTTATCAAGCAAATATCCAATTTCTAAGCATCCTTCTCACCTTCAGCAAAAGGCTACAACTGCTACTGATACAGCAGTAAATTACCCGCGCCTGACATATAAAAAGTGTTTTTGTGTGTAATGTTTCTACCCATATGAGTTGCCTTAATTGATCCCCAATCATCCTAGGAATGTTTGCTCTCCTTCTGGGGAGGGGTCCCTCCTCCTCTTCACTGACATTAAGATTGGTTTTACATCCCAGACCGACTCCCTCCTCTATGGTACACATCATCCAACCACCTCAGGGCACACATCATTTCCAATTGTGAACAAATGCTGTTAGTTTTCATTAATTTGCAGACACTATATTTGCCAATTCCTCTGACTTCTCCTTTCTCTCCCTCGCATACTCTCTTAAGTCTTTCTCTCTCTTTCTGCTCGGAGGCAGGTGAGAGCATCAATTTTCTTCTCATCTGTGGCAGTTAAATTAAATGGAATCGGCCTGATTGCTAAAAATCAAAGAGAAGGCTGATAAAGCAATTAAATGCTTCTAATTCCTCCTCTTGAAAAGGTACAGCCTGGCTTGGGAGCTAATTAACTTCATAATGAAAATCCTTTTTTTTCACCCTTTTAGGCTTTCACTCTGTTTTACCTTCTTTTGGCAAAGGTGTTTGGTTGCTGAAAGACAGGAGAGATAAGTAAAATGAAGTTTTTTCATACACAGAGGAATTGGCTAGTCTCAGATGATCCTAAGATACTGCTCAGATTTATACACTAAGAGGCAACTTTTGAATCATATCAGGATAGCCGTCATTTTGCTGCTAACCTACAGCAACCTCTAGTTGATATGAAAGAACATGTTCCAACTTGGATACCACAAATAAATTGCACCTTCTCTTGTAGGAAATATACTGAGATTGTTGTTGACTTCCACATTTTCTCTGTCACAGCCTTTTTTTAAGTCCATGTTTTAGTCCATCACCTCATTCTGTCTTTCTTTGAAACCAGTTGCATTTATTTTTCTTCTTTCTTGTAGACCATTACTATTCGTATTAATCTGTCACCTCCCGTGTCTGCTTGTATACTCTGTATATAGTTATCATTAGTTTTGAGCATTTTTCAAGTAAGTGGTTGTCCTACACCTACTCTTTCAGTTTGTGCCCACACTTTAGTCAGGGCCCCCACTATCTCATGAAATATATACAGATATAGGTCAATATTGGTGTATCAGTCCTGTAGTCACAGTTTTAAGAATATTAAACAACAAATACATATTTACCCAAAATATCACCCATAAATTTTCTCTATTTCTGACCCTCCAGTTACCACTGTCTCCATAGTTCCATTCTTTGCTTTGTGGATTTAAAAGTACTGCGTAGGTTTCTTCTAGGTACTCTGGTTTTCTCTCCCACTCCACAATTCAACAGGCAGGTTAACTATATAGATGACATTTTTGGCGAACATATACTATATTAGAAACATTTTGCACCGTCTATTTATTTACCCAGTGTTTAATATTAGACTTGACTGTTCCTTTAGTGATTATTTCTCTGGCTCCCAATATTTAGAGGCAAAGCCAATAAAGAATAATACATCCCAAAACATCCATAAAAAATACAAGAAATGTCTGTAACAGAATTTTGCAGGTGCTTTGTGTGATTTTGAACTACAACCTCTATGAGCCTATAAGAGGATACTGGAGGATGCTAGAATCAAAAAATGTATTGCTTTTTCCATTATCAGCCACAAGCAAATACCGGTAGGTGCACTTGTTCTTTTTTAATGACTATCCCTGCTAGCTCCTTTCTATGATCATTTTACCAGGCACCATATAAAAAGTTATTCCTGAAGCAACAAGTGTAATTTTTAGCTGTAATATTGGCAGTTGTCATTCTGCCTGATCCTGTGCTTTCAGAAAGAGCCAGCACTTGACAATGGAACTGCTTTCAGATAAACTATTGTTTCTGCTATTCATATGACAGCGAGTACATCTTTGTTATTTTATACTCCAGCTACCAGAAGGAGAAGTTAGGTATAACCAAGAAATGTCAGGTAAATCAAATCCTGATGTTGTTGAGTAGGGATGTCGCGGACTGTTCGCCCGCGAACTAATTCGCGCGAACATCGACCGTTCGCGTCCGCCGAATGTTCGCGAACGTCGCGCAACGTTCGCCAATTTGGGTTCGCCTTAGCTGGCGCTTATTTTTGCCCTCTCACCCCAGAGCAGCAGATACATGGCAGCCAATCAGGAAGCTCTCCCTCCTGGACCACCCTCACACCCCCTGGACCACTCCCCTTCCATATATAAACTGAAGCCCTGCAGCGTTTTTTCATTCTGCCTGTGTGTGCTTGGAAGAGCTAGTGTTGGGAGAGAGCTGTTTAGTGATTTGAGGGACAGTTTTGCTGGCTAGTAATCTACTTGATACTGCTCTGTATTGTAGGGACAGAACTCTGCAGGGATTTGAGGGACAGTGAGTTTAGGTTAGTTAGCTTTGCTGACTAGTAATCTACCTTCTACTGCAGTGCTCTGTATGTAGCTGCTGTGGGCACTGCTTCTGATCTCATCTGCTGACTGCTGTAATAACCCAATAGTCCTTGTAAGGACTGCTTTTATTTTCTTTTTTGTTTTTTTACTTTGCTACTATAAGAGCCCAGTGCTATTAGTCTAGCTGTGTTGGGGAGTGGGACTGGTGTGCTGCTCCTCCTAGTAGTTCACCACTACCAGCACCAACCAGAGTCAAAATTGTTACAAAGTATCTTATTTGCACCTGTTAGCTGTTCTGAGCTCTCTGCCAAAAGCTAATTAAGTTAGAAACTGTTTTTTTTCTGGCTGTTCAGTTCAGAGAAAAGAGGGACTGGTGTGCTGCTCCTCCTAGTAGTTCACCACTACCAGCACCAACCAGAGTCAAAATTGTTACAAAGTATCTTATTTGCACCTGTTAGCTGTTCTGAGCTCTCTGCCAAAAGCTAATTAAGTTAGAAACTGTTTTTTTTCTGGCTGTTCAGTTCAGAGAAAAGAGGGACTTTCCAGTACAAAAGAGGGAGAGGGGGTTGAGTGGTCAAAAGAGGGACAGTTGGGAGGTATGCAAGTGCCACCTAGCTGTGTGAGCTTTTTCACATTCCGTGTCCAGAAACATCACCTGAGTGACGTAGTGTGATTTCTGCCCTTTACAGCACAAAACGCAGCGCTGTGTCAACAATGTATTTTTCAGATACATTTTTGCCCTTGATCCCCCTCTGGCATGCCACTGTCCAGGTCGTTGCACCCTTTAAACAACTTTAAAATCATTTTTCTGGCCAGAAATGTCTTTTCTAGCTTTTAAAATTCGCCTTCCCATTGAAGTCTATGGGGTTCGCGACGTTCGCGAACCGTTCGCATTTTTGACGCAAGTTCGCGAATATGTTCGCAAACATTTTTTCCGCCGTTCACTACATCCCTATTGTTGAGCTGAGTGGCACTGAGCACAATAATACGGAAGTGCAAGGAGCACGTTTTTATGCAAGTATCTTTAATAAAAGGGGATTAACGTGCAACAGACTGCAGGAAAATCTGCGTGACTTTACTTTACTTGCGGACATAAATGAGCCCTAAAGCCTTGTACAAAATAGCACGTAATTAAAATGGAAAGCTGGGAATAAGCAGTTAAGAGGAGGCTAAGTAAATGTGCATTCACAACACTATTTCTGAAAAGATCACAAGCCAAGATGAAAACCAACAGCTCAATAAAATTACAGAGATCTTTCCATGTCTTCCATACGGTCAGTCGCCTGTTTCATGAGTTTGCACAGCTCGGTCATTTCACTAGGCAGCGGGGCAGTACGATCTTCCAGGGCACTCACCCTTTCTTCCACAGCTCCTGTTCGTTCTCGAATAACCTGCACATCCTGCTTCAGTAGCGACAGTTCCACCTTCACTTCCTCGATTTTGGTGGTAAAAGTTGCTGTCAGCGAAGCCTGGCAGGTAGTTATTGCTGCAAGGACATCTTGTATAGTTGGGGCAGCTGTGATCTGAGTTTCTTCCCCGATCGGTTGGAGCTGTTCGGGAGGGGTGGGGGGGGGTGCAGGCGCCATCTTTATTCAGGCCCCCAGTACTCATCTCTGGCTCCAGTATAGTCCCCAGCCTTGTTTTCGGGGCGTTTCGCCCCCCTGCCCCTTTCTGTGTAGCAGGGTTATTTGTGCAGCTTACACTGCTGCGCTCCGGTGCGGGCGGGTATTCCTGTGGAGGGGAGGAAGTAGCAGCCGCACGGGCGCCATCTTGCCTGGGGCTGCGCACATACTGTTCTAGCTTTGCAGCGGTGTCAGCACGGACCCGCTGACTTTGCTGCTGACTGCTCCTCCTCATAGTAGCGCCTGTGTCTGCCACCAAGTCCGCAACCCTTCCTGGCTTCAGGTAAGTATCCTGTTGTGGGTCAGTTATGGGCTTACAGGATTATTTTTGCGGAGCTCGCCTCACACGCTGCCTACCCGCTCGGCATGCGGCTCCGCCCCCCAATTACAGAGATCTTTAAATCAATCCTCCAGACCTCTGCATTTTGTCTTGTTTTAGGAAAGGGTAAATGCTTATTGCCCCTCCCCCCCATTCAAAGTAAATCTTGCATTTTTAAATTTTTATGCACATATCAATTGACAGTAATGCGACAGGCAAGTAGAATGTGTGTCACAACCTATGATGGCCAAACAGTGACACCATGCATAAATGTAATGGTGTCAATAAGAAACGTAATAATTTTTGGAGATTTCTTAGCTATAGACAATCTAGAGATGAGGAAATGTGTTGCAGGCAAACTGGACTAAACTTTCTGGATTGGACGATGTGAAATTGTCAGACAAGAGCCTGGAAAACCAGAGTATATTTTCACGAGTGGTAAAGCGCAATAAGAAATAATGCTGGTTTTTGAGATTTTTGAGATTTTTATTACCAAGTCACTGTGTTAGTTACATGTAGAGGTTTCATATAACAAATACTTTTATTATTACTAGCCCCTTTCATAGTCTTCTACTGTAACCTGATTTTTTTAATTACTTTTATTATCACTGGACCCTTTCCTAGTCTCCTACTGTAACCGGATTTTTTGTATTACTTTAATTATTACTGGCCCTTTTCCTAGTCTCCAACTGTAACCTGATTTTTTTCACTACTTTTATTATTACTAGCCCCTTTCCTAGTCTCCTACTGTAACCTGTTTTTTTGTATTACTTATAATACTAGCCCCTTTCCTAGTCTCCTAATGTAACCTGATTTTTTGTATAGCCCAAAATAAAGACAGTGTAGAACAAAAAATAGCTAGGCAAGAAATAAGTGGCATATTACTAAATCTCACGCTTAAACACACTAGAATTATTTATTTTTTACGTACAGTAGTGATGTACGGGTAGACAATTGTTGACCCTTAACCTGCTAATCAGAACCTGCACACGACCCAGGCCGCCAGTCTGCTTCTGCTTATACTGTCTATCTGCATCCAACCCATCCCGTCTATGATGTCACAGAGAGGGTGGGGCAGGCATACATCTATAAAGAGAGGCCACCACAAGCGGAAGCAGCACACATTTAGGTTGTGGGCAGGAAGGGTGTCAAGAGCTTGGCCCGAACCCAACCAACCTGCGAGTATCAGGCTGGCCCATACATCACTAAAGTACAGGGCAGGGTGCAAAAAGCAAACAAAGGGGAAAATCTACCATGTGTTTTACACAGTGACCTTGAACTCCGCCTATGAATATAACACTGCCTGGGTTCACCAGAACCGTATTCATGAGGGGCAAGCAGGGTGTATGGGCAGGTCTTCCTTGAACCTGTAAGAACAGCACACTACACCTCGTTCTGGATTAGACCCTGGACATGACCCAAACTTGCTTTCTTCCAAGAAAAAAAAACAACACCTTTATTACTTATCTAACTGTGCCCGCTCAGACCCTCTCTGATGTCACTGGAGAGATTGGGGCTTTACAGGTACAAATATATAAAAAAGCGCTGGACAGGTGTACTTGTCTGTCTGTGATGGGTGATGAAGTGCTATAACAATATACAGTATACAGGACATAGTTATTTTGTTCTAGAACAAATGTCAATATGGAAGAGTTTACATTTCAATTCAAACAACTATTCAAGTGGACAGAGTCACTTTACTGGCAAAGGAGAGGATTTCTTCATGTATCAGATTAGATTATTAGGAATGGGAAGTTCTTATCTTATGAATTGGTTAAATAAAAAAGGCCACATGTACTAATAGATTGTCAGGGAACCGGGAGTTCCCTCTGGGGAGTTGTCCGGATATAGGAGGAAGCCCCTCAGGAGGGATCAGGATCGTGGTATCCAGGGATTCAGCAGAAGGGGTAATAAAGTTCAGGTCAAAAGGCAGGCAGAATATAAACAGAGTCCAAAGTCCAGGCAGGGGGTCAACAACAAGAGATCAATCAATAGAATACTCAGGGATAACAGCAACAGGGAACCCAGGAATCTAATCAGGAACAAGATCCTATTTTCGGGCGCCATCTTGGCGTCTCGGGCGTCCTTTTAAAGGGGTTTTTTGGCGCCCTTGCGTCGGCGTCAGCACGTCTGCGACCGACGCGCTGCGCCTGCGTCCGTCGCACCGTTGTGACGTCTTCGCGCCTGCGCACTTGCGCGCAGGCGTCTCTGCGCCGGCGCCGCTACCCACGTGGCGGCCATGGGCGCCGCCATTTTGGGAGCGGCGTCGGAGGAAGTAGTTGCGCCGCCCGGAGCTCCTGGTCCTGCTCCGGGCGGCGATCGTGACAGTACCCCCCCCCTCACGGGGAAAAGCTTGAGGATGCTGCCCATACACCGACATGAACGGAGACCTTCCTGTAGAGGAATGACAAGCATTATTATGAGCGAATTCCGCCCATGGGAGGAGATCAGACCAGTCATCCTGGCAGAGGGATACGTGGTTCCTTAGGAACTGTTCCAGGGCTTGGTTGACACGTTCAGCTGCCCCATTCGTCTGCGGATGGTATGCAGAAGAAAACTGAAGAACAATTCCCAGGTCTTTGCATAGGGAACGCCAGAATTTGGCAGTAAACTGGGTGCCTCTATCGGAGACGATTTCCACCGGGAAACCATGCAGGCGGAAGATGTACTGGATAAATAGCTGGGACAACTCCACAGCAGAGGGCAACTTCTTCAGAGGGATGAAATGGGCCATTTTGGAGAATCGATCAATGACAACCCAGATCACAGTGTTCCCACAAGAGGGAGGAAGTTCGACAATGAAGTCCATGGACAGGTGGGTCGAGGGACGGGAAGGAACCGGCAATGGCTGTAGCAACCCACTGGGGCGGGAATGGCTTGACTTAGATGTGGCACAAACATTACAAGCAGCAACAAAGTCCTTCACATCTTTGCGGATATCAGGCACCAGACCAGGCGTCGTAATAGTTCAAGAGTCTTAGCTGGACCAGGGTGTCCGGCTTGCCTGGAGCAATGGGTCTGTTGAAGAATAGGCAGACGCAGCTCAGGAGGAACAAATGCCATTCCAATGGGAGTATCTGAAGGAGCAGAAGACTGACCAGCCAGGATTTGGTCAGCAAACTGTGGATACAGGGAGGCAATAATCTTGACTGGAGGGATGATTGGCTCTTGTCTCTCAGGAGAGCAGTCCACCGGAGTGAAGCTACGAGACAAGGCATCGGCCTTCTGATTCTTGGAACCTGGGCGATAAGTCAAGATAAAATTAAACCGAGAGAAGAAGAGAGCCCACCTTGCTTGTCTGGGGTTTAGCCTCTTGAGGGACTGGATAAACTCGAGATTCTTATGATCGGTGAAAATCTGAACAGGAATCAGAGAACCCTCCAGGAGGTGACGCCACTCTTCAAGGGCAAGTTTAACAGCCAAGAGTTCTCGGTTCCCGACATCGTAGTTCTGCTCTGCGGACGAGAACTTCTTGGAGAAATAAGCACAGGGATGCAACTTCCATCAGCGGGGTGTCTCTGAGACAGGATGGCTCCGGCTCCGACTTCAGAAGCATCTACTTCGATGCAGAAGGGTAGTTCAGGATTGGGGTGTCGGAGGACAGAAGCGGACGTGAAGGCCTCTTTCAAAGACTGAAAAGCTTCAATGGCAGATGGGGGCCACAAGCTGGGGTTTACCCCCTTTCCGGATGAGGGCCAGGATAGGTGCAATGCGGGAAGAGAACCCCCGGATGAACTGCCGATAGTAGTTAGCAAATCCGATAAATCTCTTGGATTGCCCTTGGTACTCAGCGGGATAGGCCACTCCTGGATGGCAGACACTTTCACGGGGTCCATCTCAAAACCTTCAGGAGAGATAATGTATCCTAGGAAGGGGATCTTAGACACCGTCGAAGACGCACTTCTCCAACTTGGCGAAGAGAGAGTTCTTCCTCAGACCGAGAAGTACCTCCTTCACCTGGGAGCGATGGCTTTCTAGGTCTTTAGAGAAGATCAGGATGTCGTCCAGGTACATGACTACGAACCTTCCTAGGAGATCCCGGAATACATCGTTAACAAACTCCTGGAAGACGGCAGGGGCATTGCAAAGGCCGAAGGGCATAACGAGATATTCATAGTGCCCGTCACGAGTGTTGAATGCCGGTCTTCCATTCATCACCCTCACGGAATGCGAATGAGATTGTACGCCCTCGGAGATCCAACTTAGAGAATATCTTCGCCCCCTTCAGCTGGTCGAAGAGCTCTACGATCAAGGGCAGAGGGTACCTGTTTTTGACAGTGATTTTATTCAGGCCCCGGTAGTCTATGCATGGCCGAAGGCCTCCGTCCTTCTTCTCCACAAAGAAGAACCCAGCCCCTGCAGGAGAGGTAGAAAGGGCGGAATAAACCCCCCGCTGGAGATTTTCTTGGATATATTCCTTCATTGCGGAAGTCTCAGCAGGAGAGAGAGGGTAAGTGCGGCCTCTGGGGGCATGGCTCCTGGCAGGGAGTTCGACAGGACAGTCATAAGAGCGATGTGGAGAAGGAATTCCGCAGACTTCTTACAGAACACATCGGAGAATTCCTTATAACAGGAGGGAAGAGACTTTAACTCGGTTGAGGAGATAGTTACCTTCTTGAGGGGTTTATCAGGAAGGCAATGCTGGTAGGCAGAATGGGCGTCCAACGAGAAACCTGCCCTGTGGACCAGTCTATGGTGGGATTGTGCAGGCGCAGCCAGGGGAGACCCAAAACAACAGGAACATCGGGACAAGAGATGATAAGAAACGAAAGTCTCTCTTTATGCAGGGTCCCAACCTGCACAAGTAGTTCGCCAGTGGTCATCGTGAGTACAGACTCAGTGGTTTATCATCTATGGCGAAAATCCTCATGGGAGAAGGCAAAGGAAATAGGGGGATTCCCATGTACTTAGCAAAGAGAGCGTCCATGAAGTTACCCCCGGCTCCGGAATCGAGGAAAGCATTCCCGAAGATGGTCTTATCAGTCAGACGAATCTGGAAGGGAAGGAGAAACCTGTGAGAGTTTCCTTGGGTCTTCCCCTGAGACCAATCTCGAGACTTTTGAGTCGTGCCCCCTACATGAGTTACCATAGACATACCTCGGGGTACAAAACTCTTAGCCTTCGCAGGACAGGCATTAGCGAAGTGGGAATGTCCGCCACAATACAGACACAGGCCTGATGTCCGTCTGCGGAGTCTCTCTTGTTCAGTGAGGCGAGTTCTTCCCACTTGCATGGGTTCCTCCTGGAGAGAAATGGATGCTTGGGCAGGCGGGGTGACAGGAGCCTGCAGGAGAGGCCTCTGGAAGCGGGGTGCCAACGTGGGTTGAAACTTCCTGACACGATCTCTCAGGGTTTGATGCTCTCTCAGAAGAGTGTCCACCTTAACAGCCAAGGCGATAAGGTCCTCAACTTGCGTGGGTAATTCCCGGGAGACCAGGTCATCTTTGATGCGGAGGAGAGACCATTATAAAATGCAGTATGGTATGCGTCGTTGTTCCAACGAGTCTCAGCAGCAAGTGTACGGAATTCAATAGCATACTCCGCTACACTGCGACTCCCTTGGCGGATTTGGAACAGACGGGAAGCAGCGGATGTCACCTGGCCGGGAGCATCGAAAACGATCCGAAATTCTTTGAGGAATGCTTCCGCGTCATCCATCAGTGGGGACTGCTTCTCCCAGTGTGGAGATGCCCACTCGAGAGCTTTCCCTGCCAGACGAGTAATCACAAACCCCACCCTGGCACGTTCAGAGTCAAATTCAGTGGGGTGTAGGGCAAATCGAATCTGGCACTGATTCACGAATCCTCGACAGGCTTGAGGATCGCCATCGTAGAGAGGCGGAGCAGGAATATGTGGACCAGAGGTGGAGGGCTGGGTAGCCTTGGCAGCAGCCGCTTGCGGAGGAGGTGCCGGCAGGGGGGTCGCTGGTGTCAACAAGGAGAGCTTTTCCAAGATCGCCTCCAGCGTGTGTCCCACGTAATTCTGCGGGCTTCATACGCCTCCATGCGGGAATGCAGGCCCCGAAAGGCCCTGCCGAAATCTGGCTGAGCTTCCTCAGAGGAATCCATGGCCCGAAAATAATGTCAGGGAACCGGGAGTTCCCTCTGGGGAGTTGTCCGGATATAGGAGGAAGCCCCTCAGGAGGGATCAGGATCGTGGTATCCAGGGATTCAGCAGAAGGGGTAATAAAGTTCAGGCAACAGGTCAAAAGGCAGGCAGAATATAAACAGAGTCCAAAGTCCAGGCAGGGGGTCAACAACAAGAGATCAATCAATAGAATACTCAGGGATAACAGCAACAGGGAACCCAGGAATCTAATCAGGAACAAGATCCTATTTTCAGGCGCCATCTTGGCGTCTCGGGCGTCCTTTTAAAGGGGTTTTTTGGCGCCCTTGCGTCGGCGTCAGCACGTCTGCGACCGACGCGCTGCGCCTGCGTCCGTCGCACCGTTGTGACGTCTTCGCGCCTGCGCACTTGCGCGCAGGCGTCTCTGCGCCGGCGCCGCTACCCACGTGGCGGCCATGGGCGCCGCCATTTTGGGAGCGGCGTCGGAGGAAGTAGTTGCGCCGCCCGGAGCTCCTGGTCCTGCTCCGGGCGGCGATCGTGACATAGATCTACTACAATACTTATAACTGAGGAGCATGTGCCAAGATCAGTTTCATCAGTCTTTAGAATTTGAGAATATTCAACTAAAACAGGACTGATCTTGAGGCTGTGATGACAGCTCGAGTTTGGGGCTGAAACATAGAATAAATAATTTTTCCATACAAAGTCCTGTAAGTGAGGTTTATAATTTCGATCAGACAAACCCCGCAACCATGGAATACTGGCTAATTTTAATTAACTAATTGCTGCCTGACATCATGGGCAGAATGGACCCATGGACAGAGCTTTGGCCTCCACCCACCCGTAACCTATTAAGAAGAGTGTTTGCCTGGAACCCATGAGATCCAATTGTATACCCATGGGTGGGAAGTTCTGGGCGTGCTCAAGACTAATCTGGATTTCAACTCTGGCAATAGGTGCAGAGTGCAGCCAGACCCTGAACACAAGTATTTAGAATTAGCACCAAGAGCCCTTGGGTCCCAGGGTCTTTTTAAAATACTCCTACTGATTTTTAATCCAAAGCCATGTGCAGAGAGCCTCAGGGCCCCGGGTGCAATAGGTTACTGAATGAGCGCTAAGGCATACTAATTTGTACCCCTTTGTTTTCTAGAACATGCATTCAGGGCCTAATTTAGCCCCATGTGTTAATTGCAACAACAAACTAAGAATGTATTAAACTTCTATTTTTCTATGAATTTGACACTTTTTTAGACTAGAAGTTAAATGTTCTGTTTTTGGAACTAAAGTTGGAAAAATGCAAATTCACTTTATCTCTTAGCTTCTCCTAACTTAGGAAAACCCCACGGGTATAGTCTACCTATATTAGCGGATATGTGTAGTGAAATTAAAGGGAGAATTAAACAGAATCCTCTTGCACAGATATTCCTCCAGTGCCTGTACTGAATTAGCACAGCTTAAAGCCTTGTTACGACTAATGTTGGAACATTATAACCGGAGGGCTTGTGGTGTCATACAAATGAGATAAGTTTATTTTCTGAAATGTACCATTTGTTCCTACAGGCAGGGCGGCTGTAAAAGCCAGCGAAGAAGCAGCAGGAATCCATCTCTGTGCACAGCAAGAGGCAGAAGGGAAGAACAGAGACGCACCGAAGGTTGGACCTCAACCAAATCTCAGCTTTTACCTTCTGCATGTGAACAGCCTCTAGGAACAGGCTGCAGCAATATTGTAGAGCAAATGCACTCTAATCAGAGGCAACTGTTTTTCCACCCCCTCAGGGGGCTAAGCCTGGAAGAGGAGGGAAGGGAGGGGTACAGTACAGCTATGTAAGTCTCTCATCACCAACTTGCTAGCTGCTACAGAATACTTTCTACCAAACATTGTGCACTTGTTTCTAAGGTCATCTCTTATCAAGTTTGGCCTTTTAAATTTTCACAAATTAAAAAACAGAATGCAGACAAATGCAGAGCAAAAATCTGATATTAGGCAGAGCATGCGGCTAAAACTTATGCTGTGTATCAATAAAGTCTATATAATGAAATGCATTGAAGTCTATGGGGCAAATTCGCTAACCTGTGGAGTTGCGCTAGTGCAGGCTTTGCCGCACTTCGCCAGGGCGCCGCTAATTCACTAAAATCCAAAGTTGTGCTCAGGGAAGCGAAAGGTAGCGAAGTTGTGCTAGCGTTAATTCGTCAAGCAAAGCGAAGTTACGCTAGTGATGCCTAATTTGCATATGGCACCAAAGTACATTGGACGTATATGTAGCAGCAAATACATTACACTACACAAGACTGGGAAAGCTTCATAAAATAAAATAGAGTTGTTATTTTGCTCTATACATGTGCCCACTGTATAGTTTAGGTGCCATATGTTAGGAAATGTTGGGGGGAAGAAAATGTACGATCTTTTTCAGCCTATCACCCTTAAAAAAGGAAGAGACACCAGCGTTTTTTGGGACTTAGAAAAAAATGTCAACATTGTTTGAAGCAATCCCTATCTACTCTATTGCACTTCGCCTGGTCTGAGGTGGCGAAGGCAAGTCTGGCGCAAGAGGTAATGTTCAGTAAAATGCGCATATAACGTATCGTAGTTACGTCCCTTCCCCATAGCGCAACTTCGCCTGGCGTAAGGGTGTGCGAAGTAGCGCTAGAGTAGGTCCACTTCGCTAGTAAATGAGTAAATCGGCGAAGTAACGAAATGACCTCACACTGGCAAATTTGCGCTAGTGTAGGCCGCTTTGCGATTTAGTAAATTTGCCCCTATGGCCGTTGAATTTTTTTGCTGACTTGCGACAAATTGCACAACAAATTTTTGACGTGTGGCAATTTTTTTCCCCTTTTAGATTCTATGGCCGTAAGTTTTGTCGGCAAACTTGGTAAAAAATTTCGCTCATTACTATCCGCCATCAATTCAATGTTGAAGAGCCAGACTGGGTCAGACTTTGACAACAGCAACTAACAGTTGCCTTTTATACTTTTTGTAAGGTAGCGGGAAACCATCAAATCTGAGTAAAGATGGCTATTGACGTACTGATAATATAGAACAAAACACATTTTTGAACGATATTCATTGTGTGCCTGGCAGGAGATGAGCCAACCAATACCAGCAGAAGACTTGGATATCGATCGGCTCATTGATTGTGCTGGCTGTAAAATTTTGATCGGGTACCTTTGAAGGTACCAGAACATCGGCCACTGTTAGTGCTTAATCGTCCCCATAGATGCAAATTTTTCTCTTGCCGAACGACCGATTTTAGCGAAGTCCGACCAATCCTTCGAAATTATCGTGCAGTTAGTGAGATTTGAACAATCGAACATCTTACGATTTTTAGGCCGACATCTGTCAGGAAATTGATCGGCCAGTTTAAAGCTGGCCATAGATGTTCAGATTTTTAAAAGATCTCACCCTGAGACCACGATTTTCTCGGAACGATCGTACGATCGTACGAATTGACCATCAACTAAAAAGACCAATTTGCCAGGAAAACAAAGGGGAGCTGCCTGCTTGTCCCTGCAAACATAGATAGATTGCACTGGGACCGACAAAGATTTTTTAACCTGGCCAATCAATTTCCTGACATATGGCCGAAAAATTGTAAGATGGTCGTACAATCCCACTAACCGCACGATAATTTCGATGGATTGGTCGGACTTCGCTAAAATCGGTTGTTCGGGAAGAAGAATCGGCGCGTCTATGGGGAGCATTAGACTGGTAAGAGACATTCTTTTGGAAGCAGATCTTGGATCCTGGGTTATCTAGGTTTTGTTTATTTTCCAATACCTTTTCCACTTTGATGGCCAATGTTAGAGAACAATACATAATGCAGTCACTTCTGAGAAGCTGAACAAGCCAAATGATTCTTTCAATGATTGTTTTGTGCGTGAAACTGTACTACCTAAAGGTTATCGCTCTCCAGGCTCTGTGCTTAGGTGCCTAATCTAAGACCCAACTAAAATAACAACAGATTGTTAGACTGTAAATCAGACAGAAGCTCATTTAACTAAATGATAAGCATGGCTCTTAATTAGCACCTTTTAATTTAACTTTCTCTTCTCTTCAAGCCTTTCATAGTCAGATCCCTGGAGAGTCCACAAGATCCTTGGAAAATCAATCTTAATTTGAACAACTGATAATAAAAAAAATCCCCTTTGAGGGACTTAATAACCCTGTTTGACAACAGCTTCACCTTTAACCTTTTCCTTTGAGATGCAGATGATACACATGGGTTACAATAGAAACAGTTTGATTTTTTATGTGCCCTTGATATTAAAACGGTCTTATGTTTCCAATATGAATCATATACACAATATTTATCTTACATGTAATTATGCAGAACTGCACAACAGCGTTAATTGCATCCGAGCATAGAAATGATTAAATGAAAGCAATTTTATACAAATGTTTGCGGATTTTAGACAATGCATATTGGCAGAAAATTCTGTTAAAATATAATATACCAGAATTGATTTAATCACTTTGATTTATAATATGCCCTGTCTTCTGTATTGAAGGTTATGAAATAATTTGGTACAATTATCAAAGTTTGAAAACAGACTCACCACAGTACCACAGTGGGAAAATGACACTGCTCTCTTTTCTGTTGTTTGGGCATTTTTAAAACAGGTTCATTTTCTATGTGTCCTTGATATTAAAAATGTCTTATGTTTCCAATATGAATCATATACTCAATATTTATCATCCATGTATTTATGCGGAACTGCACAATAGCGTTAATTGTATCCGAGAATAGAAATGATTAAATGAAAGCAATTTTATACAAATGCATATACAAATCTGCGCCCAAAGGATCACACATGAATGCAGGTTGAACTCCAAATGCCAAAATCTGTGCTACAAAAATTCTAGTCCCAGCATGCAACTAATTAATGAATAAGCACTGACACTATTGCGTTCATTTTGTTGTTTTAAATGCAATTGCCACACTGTGATTGAGGTGAAAACCGTGCATTATGAATTAAAAAAACATTCAGCTCTTCCTAGATGTCACTGCTCTCCTCACATTCCCCCAGTTATCTTAACCATTTAATTGTGTAGCCAGTGCATGGGGAGGGACATCAGGTCCCCCATTCTGGTGCACAAACAAGATTCTGAGATGATGCAAGGCTTGCCTTAATAACAGTGTCCACAAAATGGCTCCTGCCTGCTTGCTATAATTATGAGTTCCCAGACTGATGGAAACAAGATTCAAATAATTTGTAAAGTGTAATGTAGCACACCCTTGAGTGTACTTTTGCTGTGTATTAAGGCTGTGTGTGACCAGGCTAAAACTGCTTGTAGTGTGCCCCGGACCCCCAGTGTACCCGTGCAACTCCCTGCAACTCCCGGTACCTGGTGTAGATCAATGCAGCAGGATATTCAGCCAGACAATTTCTTTGCAGTAAACTATAACTTGTTTATTAACAGAGAACAGTGGCAAGGTTGTAGTTCACAAGCACTTCGATGTTCACAGTAATCATAGAATAGCTTCAAACAGTAGTATTCCCTCCAGGGGGCAAGGTGCAACAGACGGGCTAATATTCAATAGATATCAAAGGTACAGCAACAATAGACTTGGGGAATAGTTACCACTCTCACTGGGCACTATCCCTCTGGTGAAGCACTTAGGCAAGGGTTTCTCAGCCTGAGGTCTTGTATCTTGGCACCAGACTTGATCCTCACCTCACCCACTGTATTCAGCCTGGGGTCTTGGGTCTTGGTATCCTATCTGGTCCTCAACTCACCCACTGTAGTCCCTGCACTAGTGGTTCAAATACCACGGGGTCCTAACCCCACTATTTCTCCTCGTTGGAGCCACATCTGCTCACTAGCTACCCTGTGCTGACTTTCACTCCTAGAGCGACTATTACTGTAATACTATCCCTATCTCACGCTTCACGAACTTTTCCGGCAGACCTGGACCTGTAGTACCTCACACTGAGGCAAAGTCCCAGGACAGACCCAGACCCTTTTATTTTGACAAACAGTGCCATCTAGTGGACAATCTCCATGAACTTATTTGGACCCAGCAAGGGACATAGCTGCCTTTAGTTAACTAAAGGACCCTTAGGTGTCCAAATACTAAAGAGGAATGCCTGAGATAAATACACCCAAATCTCAGGGTCTCTACATTCTCCCCCCACTTAGAAACATCAACGTCCTCGTTGACAAACTAAACAGTTACTCTCAAGTGCACAATAAATCACATTTTAAATAACATTTACTATTTTTACATCACACTTCAACAGCCTCTCCAGAGGACTGCCCATGGTACAATGGATCCTGTAAACAAAAATATTGCAAACATGCATTTTTCCTGAGCACTGTATCAATACTTTAATGCAACCTCAGACTGGGTCCACAGGCGTGGCCCTAAATCCTATTACCTCGGGATTAACCCTACTATTACCAACACTGTACTTAAATCATTTATTCACATTTCTTTTATTTATGCACTTAGGAGGGAAAAAGGGAATTGGGATTTTGGGACAAGTGTCCCTTAACTATTTACAGTCTCTGGGTTGTTTGCCAAAGTCCTCCTTCCAGGTGGGTGCGATTCACCCCTAGAGTGGCTAAAAATAAAGAACCCACTACAGAGTCCAACATGGTTTCAGTCATGCTGCAGATCAAACCTGAATCTCTTTTCTTTATGAGTCCTGACTCGAGGGGAAACGTCCCCAACTCGAAGTGTCTCAACCCAGAGGTTAATAACAAAAATAAGGCTCCATTCCTTGAAGTCCATAAACAGTTAGCTTGAAAAACAAAGTGCAAACAAAAGACCTACTCCGGTCACTGGGAGTGGTTACTTCACCCTTCCCCCACAACAGAAAACATCACCCTCCTGGGTGTGGCATGGCAGCAAGAGAAAAAAAACAGACCTTCTTAGCACAGTAATGGTTTCTCTTCAAACCATATAGGTGAACCGCACCTTCAGATCCTCATAAGGCACATAATACTTTGGGTGCGGCTTCTCCACCATTCCACCCCCGGGTGTGGCTACATCGATGCTGAAGAATCTTGGGTTGGGGTTGTTGCGTCCGCAACTATGCACCCGATGGCGTAAAACTGTGCGGCCCCACCACCATTCCTTCTCTATGGAGCGAACAAATCGCCAGGATGCCCTTCTCTTGACTGTGTCAGGGTGGGTCAGGGAGTTGCCAATGCTTTTCTCTTTAGCACAAATCCTCAACCACCCAATCATCCACTAGCTGCTCCATCTTGTCATACACCCATAACGGGGCATATGGCATGTAATAACCCCACAGCCGGAACACCCGAAAATGTATCACCCGTTGAATGCGGGAGACCCGGCAGAAGATATCAGGATCTGCTTTTCCTGGCAGAACCCAAAAGTTCCTCTCCTCCTCTTCGGTAATCTTCTCGGGTGCCCAAAAGCTGTGAGGTAAATGGAAAAGTGGCGCCTGGGTGGCTCCATCTGGCTCCGCTTCCAACAAATCTCCCTCCCAGACGGAAACGGACTCCGCCCTGAGGGACTGCTGAGGTGTGCACACTCCTGGGGAATAGGCCGTCGCCATCTCTTGGATAGCATGGAGGTACGGAGGGTGTGTAGGCGACTCCTGATCCGCACCTCCCATGGAAGCTGGGTCAGGCTCCTTTTCCTTAGCCTCTGGCACCTCGTGCTCTCCCAGTGTGGCATCCCCTCCTGAGGGTAACAATAGTAGTGGGCTTTTCTTACTCGCCTCACAATCCAGGTTCGCCACCTCTGCAGCGTCATTCCCTTCTAGCGGGTCGTGGAGGGCGGCAAGCGTGGCCTCCAAGGTGTCACCAGGTTCCGCAAGCATAGCAGTAATCCCCCTGACAATGACCGCCTCTCTCTCTTCCACCTCCGGGTGGTTGGACAAACTGGAAATAGTAGCGGATCCAGGACAGGAACTTTTATGAATGGCCGCCATTAAAGCCACTTCTACACCTGGTGCATGATACCGAGCCTCATCCTTCAGGGGTCCCAACCACCAAACTTGCTGGCAACCGGGGCACTGACTTTCCGCCACATTCAATGCTCTGTAGGCCTCCGATCCACATCCACCACACAAGGGTACAATGATCCGGTCTCCATTGTGGGCGATTTTCTCAGCAAATATCCCCATCCACATGTATCGATAACCGGTATCAAAAGCCATTTCGTCCTTGGGTCTAGTCGGCAAGGAGCAGGCACTGCCTCCAGAAATATCCGACATGCTGTTTTAGTCACAAAAAAGTATCTGCGGTTCGCTAGAATGCGTCCACTCACTTTTCCAGCTACTCTCGCAATGCCTTGCAAAATGGCCCCCGTGACATCAGCGGTTTAGCTCCTCCCTCTCGCTTTGGCGCCACTGTCTCGTGTCCTGATTCGCCACCAGCGAATTTCTCGATCAGGGAGGAGGGATCAAACAGGGTGGATGCTGCTGACGTATGCACCTACGTCACCCACCAGAGCTTTCGCGCCTTTTCTCTGGCGCCAATTTACACGATCCTGATTGGTTCTCCCCACCAATCTGGAAAGGTGGGCACACAACTTTCCAGTCAGCCCTCTCCTTCAGGCAACAGTAAATTTAGGGCGGTCGGAATTCAGGCTGCAAGCTGCGCTAGGCCAAGATGCCTTTTTCCTCTCTGGTCCGGCACTGCAGCGCCTGTCACACTTTTCTCTCACAGCAATGAGTTCAATAAAAAAAGAATCCCGGACGAGCCCCCAAATGTAGCACACCCTTGAGTGTACTTTTGCTGTGTATTAAGGCTGTGTGTGACCAGGCTAAAACTGCTTGTAGTGTGCCCCGGACCCCCAGTGTACCCGTGCAACTCCCTGCAACTCCCGGTACCTGGTGTAGATCAATGCAGCAGGATATTCAGCCAGACAATTTCTTTGCAGTAAACTATAACTTGTTTATTAACAGAGAACAGTGGCAAGGTTGTAGTTCACAAGCACTTCGATGTTCACAGTAATCATAGAATAGCTTCAAACAGTAGTATTCCCTCCAGGGGGCAAGGTGCAACAGACGGGCTAATATTCAATAGATATCAAAGGTACAGCAACAATAGACTTGGGGAATAGTTACCACTCTCACTGGGCACTATCCCTCTGGTGAAGCACTTAGGCAAGGGTTTCTCAGCCTGAGGTCTTGTATCTTGGCACCAGACTTGATCCTCACCTCACCCACTGTATTCAGCCTGGGGTCTTGGGTCTTGGTATCCTATCTGGTCCTCAACTCACCCACTGTAGTCCCTGTACTAGTGGTTCAAATACCACGGGGTCCTAACCCCACTATTTCTCCTCGTTGGAGCCACATCTGCTCACTAGCTACCCTGTGCTGACTTTCACTCCTAGAGCGACTATTACTGTAATACTATCCCTATCTCACGCTTCACTAACTTTTCCGGCAGACCTGGACCTGTAGTACCTCACACTGAGGCAAAGTCCCAGGACAGACCCAGACCGCATGGTGCTAAACCCTTTTATTTTGACAAACAGTGCCATCTAGTGGACAATCTCCATGAACTTATTTGGACCCAGCAAGGGACATAGCTGCCTTTAGTTAACTAAAGGACCCTTAGGTGTCCAAATACTAAAGAGGAATGCCTGAGATAAATACACCCAAATCTCAGGGACTCTACAGTAATTAAAGTTTATTTTGCTTGACTAACATCATAAAATAGGATTAATGATATAAGTTAAAATGAAAACATGTGCAGTGCTTCAGGACTTGCCAATTTATAAGCAATCGTATCCCCATATGCAAGAAAATGCACAAAGCAACATCTTTGTATTCAAACACAAGGCCACTTAATTCTACTTGTTGATTGGTTGTTATAGGTTCGGCATAGAACTTATCTAAGTTATCTTCCATGGCCCTTCTATAATTTTTTCGTGATCATTTACTTTGTTTAACTCATGCCTTTTCAAACACTATACAGTCATTAGGGCTCAGTCATTTAGCTTTGAAAATGCTAATTCATGTTTTTGCCCAGAGTGCAACATTTCCCCCCCAGAATTCTAGTGTAATTGCAGGTGCACACATAAGTTGCATCCACTGTGGTTTAATCATGCTGAACCAATATGGTCATAAATTTACACTTGTTTTGGTAAAACATGCACAGGTAGAATAATAATGTTTTCCCCTTGCATTTGTGTTTAAGGAATCGTTTTCAGTGCACTGCCTTAATAAAGGTACAGGTATAGGATCAGTTATCCGGAAACCCATTATCCATAAAGCTCCGAATTACAGAAAGGCCATCTCCCATAGGCTCCACTGGTAAAACATGCACAGGTAGAAGAATAATGTTTTCCCCTTGCATTTGTGTTTAAAGGGATACTGTCATGGGAAAAAAAATTTTTTTCAAAATGAATCAGTTAATAGTGCTGCTCCAGCAGAATGTTGCACTGAAATCCATTTCTCAAAAGAGCAAACAGATTTTTTTTATATTCAATTTTGAAATCTGACATGGGGCTAGACATTTTGTCAATTTCCCAGCTGCCCCTGGTCATGTGACTTGTGCCTGCACTTTAGGAGAGAAATGCTTTCCGGCAGGCTTCTTTTTTTTCTTCTCAATGTAACTGAATGTGTCTCAGTGAGACATGGGTTTTTACTATTGAGTGTTGTTCTTAGATCTACCAGACAGCTGTTATCTTGTGTTAGGGAGCTGCTATCTGGTTACCTTCCCATTGTTCTTTTGTTTGGCTGCTGGGGGGAAAAGGGAGGGGGTGATATCACTCCGACTTGCAGTACAGCAGTAAAGAGTGATTGAAGTTTATCAGAGCCCACCACCATTATTGCCCATGTGTATTGCAATTAAAAGTGTCTGTAGTATAAAATAAAATGGATGGATTGGACACAAATATCTTTAAAGGAAAACTAAAACTAAACTAAAAATGAATACTGTTAAAATGCCATATTTTACATCCTGAACTTATTGCACCAGCCTAAAGTTTCAGGATCTCAATAGCAGCAATGATCCAGGACTTCAAACTTGTCATAGGGGGTCACCATCTTGGAAAGTGTCTGTGACAATCACATGCTCAGTGGGCTCTGAGCAGCTGTGCTAAGCTTAGGGTCGTCGCAAATTATCAAGCAGAAAATTAGGTCTATCTATATAAGATGATGCTACAGGGCTGATTATTAAATTCTGATGCACTGGTTTCTGTGCTGACATGTATTAATTATTTAAATGCTATGTGTATATTGTGAGTGGGTCCCTAAGCTCAGTAAGAGACAGCAGCACAGAGCATGTGCAGTGAATCAGCAGAAAAGAAGATGGGGAGCTACTAGGGCATCTTTGGAGACACAGATCTTCCCTGCTAAAGGGCTGTGGTTGCCTTGGTCTGGTAAAGAAGACCAAACCATAATGTACAACATTTCTAGCCTACTTCTGTAGTTAAGCTTTAGTTCTCCTTTAAGGAAAAGTGTGAATAAGCACAACTTGTGGCAGTATTCATAAATTTAATGAAGTGCATTTGGCAGTCAAAAGTATAGAGCAGTAGGGTCAATAAGGGGACATAACGTAACATATACACAACATAAGATATAAATAATAAACAGATACCAGTTTCTCAGCTTATAAACCTTATTTCAAATCAACAAGATCTCCATGTAGCTGTCAGTCCTTGACAAATAACATTATCATTATCACTAGCATTGTGAATTTAATGATTCAATTTTTATGGAAAAAATAAATCCGTGTATTGCATTATTCCCAAATGAAATCCTTTTCATGGGTCTCTTGTTAAAGACCGACGCTTCATTGGTATCAGATATTGAGACAATACTGTAATAATCATCTGAGAGCATTAAGTAAATGAATAATATGCTGCATGAAAAATGGTTGTCAGATGCAACATTCTAATCAAAATATCAAATATTGAAAAATGTGCGGCTATGCATCAATAATCATAATTTAGCTGCCTTCAGCTTTATCGTTACAACGGACAGTGCTAGTGATCCTCCTGTAACTGACAGAATGCAAACTTTATTTGTATGGCAGCAGAAAACATTATATAAAATGTTTGCAGAAATGTTCCTCCAAAGGAATGTACTTGTGTCTGTGCACACCTAAATGCTTACAACAAATATTGGAGTGCATATTTTTTTTTGTGATAAAAAAAATAGGGTTCAAAGCCTGCAATAATTTAAGAAGGCTTTAATTTATAGCCGTGATATCTGAATTATACTCCTAGTTAACTAATTATTTAAGTATTAATTATTTAATAGGGTATATACTCAAATAGGTAAACCACCTGGAAATAGTCTGTTTATAAAGTCAATTCAAAAGGTCTCTCCAAGTTCTTGAGTCCATTACACCACTCTGTTCAGGAGACTTTGTTAATTATATAGATATGTACAACTTGCTAGTTCAGAATTTTCTGCTGATGCCCTAATAATGCACAATGGTCAGTGAGCACAAGCTGTTTGATGGTTAATTCCAGCATTCTGCATGCTGTAGATGGTGTAGCATTTACTAACTTTGTACAGGAATTTAACATGTTATCCAAAATGCTCAGGACCTGGGGTTTTCTGGATAAGGCATCGGGTCCATAATTTGGATCTCCAGACCGTAAAGGAGAACTAAACCCCCCAATAAGAAAACCCCCTACCTACTAGCCTAGATAGTCCCCCTCCCTGCATACTCCCATATAGTTTATTACCCCTGAAAGGGCTCCTAAAACTTTGCTCAAGTATTGGTGCAGCATAAGAGCAGCAGAGCTCAAGGACGCCATCTTCTGGATCTCTGGTCTTCATTGAGTCCTCTTCCTTCCCTTAGGCAATATCCGGTATTTTTGGCACATGCACAGTTGCTACGAACCTGAAGACTGTTCCAAACTGCACATGCACCAATACAGTGCTCTCTTACAGAAGAAGACGAAGATCCGGAAAATAGTGCCCATGAGCTGCGCTGCACTTAATCTGCAGTGATATATGAGCAAAGTGTTTTGGGCACTTTAAGGGATAACAAACTATGTGGGGGAAGCAGGGAGGGGTATCTAGGGTAGTAGGTAGGGGCTTTTCTAATTGGGAGTTTAATTCTCCTTTAAGCTACTAAAAAATCATGTAAACATTAATTAAACCAAATAGGACTGGTTTGCCTCCAATAAGGATTAATTATATTTTAGGATCAAATATAATGTACTGTTTTACATTTTTGTTTGAAATTGCATTACTTAATAAAAATGGTGTCTATGGGAGATGGCCTTCCCATAATTTAGAGCTTTCTGGATAAAGAGTTTCTAGAAAACTGATCCCATACCTGCACTACAATAATATATATTTTATTGTTGTCAAGCAGAAGGGTGTATTATACATGTGTAAGTCATGGGTAGAGATTGTAAGGACATTCTTCTTGAACAGTAAAATATATAAGGACCTTCCTGGTTGTGTGTTGTAAAGCAATATAGCTAGGACAGGGAATTGCTACGTAAGAAAAAGCCAAAATAATCAAACAAGGCTTAATGTTATTCCACGTCTGTAAATATTCCTTCATATGTGTTTATCTTTCTTCACTTGGGCTTGGATATGTTGATATTGATGTATATTTTCAAAGTTTGCCCTGCCATGGCAAATGTGTGTGAGACACAACCTAGTATGTCATTAGAAAGACAATGGAATAAAATACAACTGAGTAATGCAAAAGTAATGACTAGGATGGGTTCACAATGTATTACTTCAATGAACAATGCAACTAGTGTTTCTATGGACAAAGTGGTCATTAGACGGTTAGTAAAACAGTTACTGAATCTATTATCCAGAATGCTCGGGACCTGGAGTTTTCCGGATAAAAGATCTTTTGGTAATCTTTCTAATCTCCATGCATTACGTCTTAAAATTAGTTTAAACATTACATAAACCCAATAGGTTTTGCCTCTAATAAAGATTAAATATACCTTAGTTAGGATCAAGTACAAAGTATTGTTTTTATTACAAAGAAAAAGAAAATCAGTTTTAAAATTTCAATTTAAAAAAAATCTAGATTCTTTGATGGAGTTTATGGGAGACTGCCTTTCCATAATTTGGAGCTTTCTGGATAACAGGTTTCTGGATAATGGATCCCATACCTGTAATATATAGGGTTCCGTGGAGGAAAAGATAAATAGGTAGAAAAATAATGCAAGATAGAATTGATCCACAGAAGGAAACAGAGATGGAAATATGAAAGGGACAGCAGGAAACAATAAGCATCAGACAAAAAGCAGAAAGTGCAATTATTAGAACAGGGGTGTCCAAACTGCGGCCCGAGGGCCACATGCGGCCCAGGATGCATATGAATGCGGCCCAGTTTGAAACGCTTGGTTCCCGAGGAAATAGGAGGAGGGGGGGTTCTGCCCATTGCCCAGTTAGTAATAATAATATAATAATAAGTCTATTTAATATCCAGGTGTCCCATATTCCAGTGTATAGCTCCATCTGGTTATCCAACTGGCATTTTAGTTCTTTTCTGTATATTTCCTTTACTTTTACAAATCAAACGTGTTTTTGTGTATGTCATGTGTGGCCCCAGACAATTTAATCTTTTTCCAATGTGGCCCGGCGAGCCAAAAGTTTGGACACCCCTGTATTAGAAGGATGGGATGGGTTCAGAACATGGTTAAGGGACAATGTAAGAAATGATGTTTTAAGTAGTAAATTTGTAAACATATATATAAGCAATAATCGTTGTAACAAAAGCCTCATTATCATAGCATGTAGAGAAGCTACATTCAATGGGAAATGTTGTAGGGCTCTTTAAACTTCTGGGAGGAGCAAAGATACTTAAAAATAGGTATGTGTAGTTTCTTATTTTGAGTTAGATCAATGTCTTTACCATCAGGCCCAGGTCAGCCAATAGTCCCACCTACTATTACAGTTCATGAGCCAACCTGTTTTTTTATGTTTAATTAGTCAACTGTGGTATGACCGGATCAGAGCTTAAGAGTTCAGAATCTTTGTTAGAACAACACAGGTCCATAATCATACAGCTTGGGTGAAAATGATTATGTGAAAACATCATCCTGCGTGACTTTATCTTTATGCCAATGGTACACACTGAAATTGGGGGTTAACAAGGAAGGCAAGATGAGAACTACAATGCAACTGAGATGTTGAAAGACACAATAAATAGATGTACAAAAGATAGACACATACAGTAGATAGATAGATAGATAGATAGATAGATAGATAGATAGATAGATAGATAGATAGATAGATAGATAGATAATAGATAGATAGATAGATAGATAGATAGATAGATAGATAGATAGAAGATGATTGATAGATGATATATTGAAGTAGCACTGATGCAAACATGGCTCAACCACCCAACATAACTTGCTTTTCTTCAATAAATGTAATGCATTTTACTAGCCTAAGGAGATTATCAAAAATGACATCACTTTTCCAATGTGTTCTTATTCCGTTAAACCACTTGTGAGAGTTAGTTATGTATCCTATCAGACCCCTCTTGCAAAAACACAATGACATAAAAAGAAGAGTCTGTGATTAGTTTTTCCAGCTCCTGCTTCACAGTAAACAAATGGCTGTTTTGGTTGGGGAAACTCTTCTATATAACAGAAATATTTTTTGCAAGTTAATTTACTTTTGATCAGGAAAAAAATGGAACGGGGAGATCTGACACCAAATCTATGGGCCGTGTTTGTTTAGCCGTGCTAGTAATGCATTCCATGCCATTTTCATTAAGGTGAACCCTTACCCACTGCATCAAGCAAGGAACAAGCTCCAACATAGCATATGATGATGTACAGCAGAAATTCATTAAAATGTATATACATTAATCAATTTTCTGCCAGAGGGCTTAGACAGTGTTAGAAGGTTTTAAACACATGTTTCTGTATCATCCATTTTCTTGGGAATTGAATCAATAGTAAAACCCAGTTACTCGCATAATTTCAGGTACAAAATCATGCGATCATCAATCAACTCCAAAAAGCCGCCGGGCAGTGGTCACTGAAATCATTTAAACAACAATTTATTAAAATGAAGCCGAACACTCAGGAGATCTGATTGTTTTTGTTTTTATTGTTCCTAGAATAAAAAAAACCCAGCTGAGGTCAGTTAAGGGAGGGACCCCGATCTTCATGTATTTAACTGCATCTGTCTCTTCAAATCTCATTATGTTTCCCCAGCAGGGTCTAATCAACTCATTCTTAGCCCAGCTGGTTAGACAGAGAGAGACTGAAAGCTAGTCAGACAGCAGTGGCCTCCAATGGATTCATTGGTCCGGTCTTAAGGGAGCTCTTCAATAGGCGTTAAAAGGCCAAATGAGGTGTAAGTCTATTAAATAGTGTTTGTGCAAAGATCATAATTCCTCTGAGGCATTCGGCCTGTCATTCTGGGGAAGTTCATTTTTTTCACTGATATATTTATAAATACACAAAGAAATCAGCTACTTTGATGGGACATTGGAAACTCTGCATGCTTTTTTAACACTAAATCAATTACTTTTTAGGGCAGAACTGAAAATTAGCTTTAAATGTGTATACATTTAGAACAGAAAAAATAATCATATATAACTATATCAGAAAAAAAACTGGGTAGCAAGCTACGGTGGGGGTCCTGACAGGGGGTGTCTTAGTCCTAACAACCTTCTGCCCATATATATTTATTTGCAGTGCAAGATAATAATACATAAAACCTCTTGTCTCTTGTCCCACGGAGACTGCATTGGTGGACTGGGCTCCTTAAGGAATTTCTCAACCATTAGATTATCCAAGCTCCTATTAAAATAGAAACAGTTACCAGACAGAAAGAGGGTGAAGTTAGTGATAAACGCGTATATATACGAGCTTTTACCACTGTATAATTCACTCTCTTTATAATTTATACACACACATATATATATATATATATATATATATATATATATATATATATATATATATATATATATATAAATATTTTATAGGATTTCAGCTTTTGAAATGTATCTTTTTAAGTGTTTTTGCCTTTTTTTTATCTAACCACTGTTTTTTTAGCAGGTCTGAGATGGCAAAAACCATTATAGGTGACATTTTGTGAAAGCCTTTTTACACATAGCTCTAAAAACTGGAGATGATTTATGATGATTTATAGAGCCAGCCGAGTACAGGTTGCCCCCATGTTAGTGACTTTAATAGGAAGCCTTTTTCAAGTTAACGCCTTTTTTTTCTGTCCCAGAATTGTTCACTTAGCTACACTGATGCCAAAATTCATTAAAAAGATTTATAACTGTGCGTGATTTCACATAGTATAACTGACATTAGAATAAATATTAAAAGAAAATAGAAATAATAATTGAAAAAAAGCTAGGTGGACCCCTGATCACACTGGGCCCCTAGACTATAGCTCAGGGGAGCCTGTGCATTAATCCACCCCAAGTAGTAGCTTATTCAAAACTAGCGAACAAAAAAGCAAAGCAACAAAGCACCGATTGACACCAATGTGTTTTGCATGGAAAAACACCCATTGACTTGTATTCTGCATGGAAAAAGTTGCATTGACTTTTATGTTAAAAAAAAAAGTTGCTTCAAAGTAAAACAGGGTAGATTTGTCCATCACCATTCAAGACAAATTGCTCATTAGTTGCTATTGTGCAATTTAGCACCTATGTTCATCAATGTGTTTGTCCACAAAAATCATGCAGTTTGTATGTTTAGAATAATGGAGCACAGGAGTAAGGAATAGGGGTGTTGGTTAAAGAGTAACTTTCCTATACAAAACCATTTCTGTCATTATGTTAGCAGCAATATGCAAATTTCTTATGAGTTTTAGAGGGTCATATGTCAAGCCCAGAAATCTTACATGTTGCCCATCACTTGTATAGAGGGTCAGTTCAAAGAAAATGAGACGAGGTCTAATGCCTACCATCAAGTCTTTATGTAAGCCATTTTGACTAACACTGTTGACAAACGCTGTTACACAAAATACACACCTACAATGAAACATTCTAAATAAAGAACCCACAGCCTAAATGCTTACTGTGAGACTGAATCTAAATGTACATTGTTGCTTGAAAGCATCTTAAAATCTGAAGCATTTCAGGTACTAAAAAGAATAGGGCTTCCTGGACAAGCCAAATAGAGGGAGGGAAGCTAGGCAGGCTATGGTCAAATGAGGGGGGCAGGATTGGTGGTGAGGAATGAAGGCGGGCTTACCAGCAGGGTGAATCCAGTTGGAACCGGTTGGCAGCCATCCTTCTGGAGCAGCGAGGTGAAGCAGCATCCCGCCCTCCCGCCCCCTTTTTTGACTATTTAAAGTATATTGTCAAGGTTAAGTTGCTAATTATTTAGTGATAGGAATGGTGGGCGGGGGATTGCTTGCCAGTGTGGGGTAATGGGGCTGTAGTACCCTAGCTGTGGTGGGTAAATGCCTCTCCAGGTAAGGGCCCCGGGGGGTAAGTTAAGTGAGGCCATCTGCTACTACTTGCCCATCCAAGGGCAGCACCCTGGTGGCCGGCATGGCATTGGCTCGGTCACTCAGTGGAGTAACCTTTGAGGCAAGCATTCCCGTGAGTTACTTCTTCTTGGCTACTGGTTGTTCTTCCACTGGATTAAATAAACTGTGAATTTATTCTTGTAAATAGACTGCAGTGACCTAGAAATAGACCACAGTGTTTTTACAGAAAGATAATAAAGACATTATGATACAAAAAAATAATTTTTGATACAATTAATAGTTTTTTACCCATAAAACAACATAATGATGAGTGACAAAAGAGTAAAACAGTGGTCACCCAACTGACCCTTCAGCCTGACTCGGCATCCACTGTTCTGCTTAGCCCCAACCCGATGGCCAGCCACATGGGTATAGAATATTTTCCAGATAGTTCAGATAGATCATTACTTAATTTCAAAGCAGATGCTATTATATCTGGAAAAAGTTACATATTCTGTGCCATTGTGTTAGTTCATATAGTTCATTAGTACAGCAAATAGTTTGATTTATTTTGTCCTAGTTTTGCTACCATTCTCTAACATAATAGCTTCTTCCCTTTTATTGACCGCACTGTTCTAGCAAAATGCTGTCTAGAGCCCTGAATGTTTCTTTATCCCTCAATAATCTTTAACCTTCTTAATCAATGTGCTTCAATTCATTCATTCAAGTGTTACAATTATACCAAAGAAAAATACATTTTATATATTAACATTTAAAAAACAATCCAGAAAAAGTTCCAGAACAGTTATAATAATTAATTGAATGCCACCATACACTTGAATTTTCAAGCTGATGTATATTTCAATTGGGATATTCAATAGTAGCCCGAGGGGGGTGGGAGCCCAGATCTTTTTCCTGTAGAAGGGCCCATGGATGATCCGTGGCACATGCAAAACTAACCCCAAAACTAGGATAGGCACATCCATATTCCATATTCACACAAAAGTTCTTTAATATACTATTTGATACAATTTGAACCATTAAACTCAATAACACACAGTGTCACATATTCAAAGTAAAACTTTACTATCACTATTATTGTGTTCGTTTAGCATCTTAGCAACTCTAGTAATCTGTTATAGGCAGTTATTCATGCATCTGCAAGTACTATTTAGGGTCTGCCCAATGTCCCAGTCCATTGTTAGGAAAATAATTTGTATCTTTCATACTGTAGGGCAGATGTCAGCAGTTTTCTTTACACTGTAATCTAAAGATTTATTTTTTTCTTCATTAAGTTAATAACATTAAAGAGGCAAATGTATCTCCCTGCAGAGGCATATCCTAAGGTAATCTGGAGGATGGTAGCTCTCAACAATATATCTGGAGTCAAACCTGGGGATACAAGGCAATGTTGCTTTTGAAGTTTGGAGAGCAAGGTCCAGCTGTCAGAATTGAATCATGATGTATGTGCAGTCAATAATAAAGTGGCTTGTTAGCCCAGCCTTGTTAAGTATTGGACAAGAGGATGATACACTGGGCTTCATAAGTTATTGAATAGAAAGCTCTGTCCTTAAAGAACTGTTTCAGGTTAGTGAAGGACACAGTGTTTGGAGACGATGCTCGGTTAAAAGGGTGTTCATGTTTTGTTATGGAAACTTTACTGTTTTATGGCTTTATCCTACTTTACTCTTTGTATTATACTTGTACAGGACTGCCATGGAAATAATGTGTTTCTAGGGGAGCCCTGATTGAAAGCTTAGTTGAACAGGCATGAACACATTTATCAGGTGTAATTTAGAAACAAAAGGCAAGTACAAAGTGGAAAAAATGGGCCCAATCGGCCATTTTTTTCTTCTCTTTATTTATTGTGTTTTTCCAACAAATACATACATTGTACCTTCATATCCAATTGGCTATTTTAAATACACTGTCTACCTGCTGTGAAAAATAGGTGCACTTACAAGTTAGGGAGTGGTGGAGGATGCTGCTCTTAGATCTGTACTTACTGCCTGCCTGCCTGCCGTGTGCCTGACGATCCTGCACTTTTCATGTTGCACTGGATTTTTCATCTGCTGCAAAGTGCCAAGGCATAAGGTAGAAGGGATGTTCTGTGGGTACAGATAATGATAATTAAAATCACTTAACCTTTTGGATCCCTCAGTTTAATCCCTCAGAAAAAGCACTGAATATTTATGACCAATAGGGGTAATGCAACATTGGTATCTATTAGTGATGGGCAAATTTCTCCCATTTCACTTTCCAGAATAATTGGTGAATTTCATGTGAAATTCAAGAAACGACAAATAATTTGTTGAAAAATTTGAAGTTTCACCTGGCTGACATTATTTTATATAAGTGTGTAATCCAGTCAACAATAACAACATGCTATTCTATCTAGCACAGGTACAAAACATCAGTGGACAGTGGGCATAGCCGTGGATTTCAACATCCCCCACCTGCTGCAGAAAGGCTGTGTCATTGATTCTGTTTAAACCACAACCTTCACCTGGAATACCATCTTCTAGATTATAAGACTTCTGGGTAACATCAGAACTTGAATTATTATTATTTTAAAACACTACAGATTATGTACCATCAAATAAGGTCTATACATGAACCTCTGTAACTGAAGTATAGAGTAAATATTAAAGGAATAACTATTACTGGTATATCCTTGACTCTCGGTTTGCCCCTAATCTGCAATGCAGATCACGAGTATAAAAATTGTTGTTTGCTTCATAATTGTTGCGCATCAAAATTATCTCTTTATTTCTTTATTATTTATTATTGACTTCAATGCGTTTCACAGATTTTTTGATGTTTCGCAAATTTTTATGGCAAAGCAAAATAGCACAGATTTGCCCATCACTAGTAGAAATATAATTAATCTGTCTATGTCTGATTACTATATTATTGATTGTGGGAATGTTATCTTTTTGTGTGTCCCCAGAGTAATTGTGCTTTTATGCCTTTGTTTAAAATAAAGAGAAAATATTAGACTGGTGCTTCCAACACAGATATCACTGCTAAACTCTAAACTCACTGCATTTCATGAACATGCCTGGGATTGGTTGAAGAGTGGTAGCTAAATGCACTGGCTAATGGTATAGAGGTGATCTAAAAATGCTGCTTTCTTTTCTACCTGATATGTGTGTCAGTTGCATTTTGGCAGGGGCAGATGGGGGTGCAATTTAGTCCTTGCAGCAGGCGGTAAGAACAGGGGTGGCTTTTGTCCACTGACACTGCACTCTACACCAAGCACTGGACTTGTTGCAGAGTGCAGCCAGACCCTGGAGGCAATTAGAATATGCACTAAAGGAGTGCCCTTTTGCTTGCTTTCTAGGTATCATAATAAATGACCCCTAATATCTGCATCTCCTTCAACAACCCCCCCAACAAACACCACAAAATCTGATGTATTAAAGGAAAACTAAACCCCCCGAACAATGTAGGTCTCTATGAAAATATATTGCATGTAACAGCTCATATGTAAAACCCTACTTAATGTAAATAAACCATTTTCATAATAATATACTTTTTGGTAGTATGTGCCATTGGGTAATCATAAATAAAAAAACTGCCATTTTAAAAAATAAGGGCCACCCCCTGGGATCATACGATTCACTGTGCACACAACCAAGCCAAACAAACCATACATGTTAGGTCACATGAGCCCATTAACAAACAGAGTTCTGTCTTTTGCTTCCACATTTCTTTCTGTTACAATTAGAGCTGCAGTATTTCTGGTCAGGTGATCTCTAAGGCAGCACACAGACCATCATGAAATGGTGGTTCAAGGCAAGAGATATAAAAGGGCAATATTTACTTAAATATATAGACCAGTTTGGTAAGATTCTTTAATATGTTACTTACTATAATATAAACCATCTGTTGCTCAAGTATTAATATTAGGGGTAAAGTTTTCCTTTAAAAGGTAGTGCTCTTCTACTGAGGTATGAGGTATGAGGTATGGTAGTTCCCCCTCCCTGCAAAGTTTGCCATCCCTTCTCACTAGATTGGTGGAGGTGGTGGCGGCATGGCAGAGGGTGAAGTGTGCGGCAGATCCCCCAAAGATTTTTTCCAGGTGAAGGAATGCCACTGAGGATATTGTTATAGCATTTTAAGCTATGCTTCATTTTCTGTGAAAACACATGAATTGCTGTAAAGACAAACTAAGTTCTAAAAGGACTAATTGGCATCTGTCGCACCTCTCTTTTTCTAACCTTGTTTATAGTGTTTGTAATTTAAATCTTGGCCAAGGGCTGGACTGCTCATTCCATTATACACAGTGAATATAGTGTAAAAGAGAATCTGACATATTGTTCCGGCTTAAGAGATCAAGGAAAGAACAGTGAAATTAGGGCAACAATTGATGATACCAAAGTTTGTTCTTCATTCATGCACCATATTGCTATGCAATGTCAAACATTGCTTTACTGTTAGAGGGAGTTATACTGTACTGTATGTTAAAAAGTAGCCAGCCAATTACAAGAAGACAATTCAATTCATGTGACTAAAAATAAGTCACAAATTGTGTTGAAGTCCCTGAACTCATCGTCTTGTCTTTGGCAGAGATTCCCCTGAATCTCATAGAAAAGCATACTACACCTTGGGCCTAAGTAACAAGTAATTGGGGCTACAGAACAATTGACACAATAGTGGTCATTAAATGATAGTTGGGCAGGGTGCAAAGTGATCCCTGCCTACCATCACTATCTTTGGCAGAGGAAGGCATACCTTTCCTAGCCCCAACTGTCTCCTAATTTGCATGTTGTTCAGAAATGCAAGTTAGGGAGAACTGGCAGATGCATGTCACAAAGTGGCCCTTTGGTAGTTGATAAGGACATGCCTGCCTTGTGTCTGCCACTGCTGTGCCTCCACCTAGTGTAGGAATGGCCCACCAGGACACCAGGAGAATACCCAGTGGACCTGGGAGCTGTTGGGCCCCTTGGAACTTGGCCAACAAGTATGGCGCATCTGTGAAGCATAAGTATGTCAGATGATGGCAGCAGAATCAGTACTGCAGGAGGGTGGCAGGGAGGTGCATTGGCAGTGTGCCCTTTGCTGTGGTTTTCTGGTGGCTTCATCTAACCTAGTCCTACGCTGTCTGCACCTCACTCTGGAGCTGTAATCTGGTACAAGGAGAAGAGCAGGGGGTGACCGCAAATGCAAGTACTTTTTGAATAAGGACAAAGGAGTGCAGTTTTGCTCCCCTTAGTATTCTACCATCTACCAACCTGAGTCATGGAAAATAACCTCATTTTTGCACTGGAAAACAATTCTGAAAAGATAGGTTAATGCTAACAGTACTGAAGACTTTTAAGGGGTGATGTATTAGAAGGCACTAAGTTTGCCCAGGAGCAGTAACTTATACCAACCAATCAACAGGTAGAATAGCAGGTCACCTGTTAAAAAGCAACCATCTTATTGGTTGCTATGGGTTACTGCACCTGGGCAAACTTAGTGCTTTTATTACATATGGGGGTTATTTAAAAACAGTGCCTACAATGCAGTAGATGATATGATGTTCTCTCTCTGTTTATTTGCCTGATTACCACTGACATCTTACTCTCTCTTCCTGTTCTCCAAAGAAATTGTAATACTAACAGTGCAAAAGGTAGGTGTGAGCTTCTCTCTTATCCCCAACTGCCTTTATCATGCAAATAACAAGCATAAATGGGCAAATTCCCTAGTCAGCACTTCAGTGAGACACAGAGATGTACAGAAGAGGGGGGTGAATGGTATGAAACAGAAAATGGGGGAAGGGACATTGTTTATTTCTTGGTCTCAATACTAATTTAGTAGAAATGGCAGTTAAAATAGACACCAGGGACATTTCCTATCATCTCATCTCCTGCCATGAGGCTCACAGATAAAGGAAATGCACAAGGGTTACTAGCCTAGAAATCAGCAAAGCAAAACATATATTTGTCTTATGTAGCATATTAGTCTGAATTCTCTTGGTACCTGAAGTGTTCTTGTGGAAAGAAAAGTAAAAATGTAGGGTCTGACCATAAGTTACAGGGTCTCAGGGTTTGTGGCTAGCATGTTATAGATACCCTTAAGGGTGTACTGGCCACTACACAAGTGTTTCTATTTTTAAATTTGTTTATACTGAAATATCTTTAATTTAGTTATTTTAGGAATAGTTGAGGAGCACTGAAAAGTTACACCTGGGGTAAGGTATTAGATACTGTTGATGTAATGTTGCTCTTGTAGGGTTGAAGGAACCCTAAAATACCCCCAAAATAAATACTTGAGCAACAGATTTACATCAAATGAAGTGGCATATTAAAGAATCTCATCAAACTGGAATATTATATTATAAGTACATATTGCCCTTGTACACCATTTCATGATGATTTGTGTGCTGCCTCAGAGACCAGAAATACTACAGCTCTAACTGTAACAGGAATAAGTGTGGAAGCAAAAGAGAGAACTCTGTCTGTTAAGTGGTTCATGTGACCTAACATGTATGGTTTGTTTGGTATGTTTTTATGCACCGTGAATCATGTGATCCCAGGGGGCTGCCCTTATTTTTTAAAATGGCAGTTTTTATTTATGATTACCCAATGGCACATACTGTTAAAAAAGTAAATTATTATGAAAATGGTTTATTTACATGAAGCAGGGTTTTACATATGAGTTGTTTTATGCAATATATTTTTATAGAGACCTACATTGTTTGAGGGGTATAGTTTTCCTTTAATAAATTCATAACACATTTAGATTATTTGTAATTAGAGTATGTACAAAGGTGGCAAGATGTAAAGAAGTCTTTGAAAGACATACAGCGTAGCTAGAATATGTCTGAGTCAGCAGTTCCACAAAATATTTCCAGCTGGTCCTCTCGCTTCTGATCAGCACTGAATGATACACAAACAGTAGACTGAAAGAACTGAAAATGAATATATAAAGGAAAATGAATGATCAGCAGCACTTTAGAATTGACTGTACTTGGCAAACTTGAAGATGTGTTCCATGCAAAGAATGATCATTTGTAGAATGAAAAGGACTGCTAGACAATGCTTGTTGCTTTATGCTGATTTAACATATCATGCGGCACTGACAAAGTATTCTGTGTGTTCATTATTACACAGTATTTAGACATGTAAGAGTCATCCATGCTTACTGGAGTGATTAATCCTGCATGTCATGTAGAAAACAAACTTATATATAGATATACCATATCAATGTGAAACCAAAAGCAGTTAAAACTGCATATTCTTGCTCTGTTGCTAAAATATGTGAGGTCCCCAGAAGGCTGTCTCTCTCTCTCTCTCTCTCTCTCTCTCTCTCTCTCTCTACGTAGACTAATTACCCTAAAATAGGCCTAAAAGCACAAAACAAAAAGTGCCAGGATCTTCTAGAAACAATATATTATATGATACATTTATTACAGTAAAGGCCACTCCTGACTTTACCAGGCAAGTTTGTACCAGACAACTGGTGAACTGAGTACATGCACTCAGGGGTGCTTCGCCAATGAGGCAAGTTGAGGCCGTCGCCGCAGCGCCCCACTAGGTACCAGGGGCAGCAAAAATGCTGCTCCTGGTACTTTAAGAGCGAATTTCTGGGGGAGGGGGGGCAGCAGCAACTGCTGCTGCCTCAGGCAGCGGAGGGGCCAGGATCGCCCCTGCATGCACTCCATGCACTTTCATATAGTTGCACTTAGCATTGCTCAGTCCTTCTTGCCTGATTTTTCTGTGAACAGTGGAGTAAACAGTGGAGTAATGGAGGAAGCAGACCCCACGGTTACGGGGGCCTGGACCACAGGGTCAGCTTTATCTATAGCATTCAAATCCCCTTCCCAACCACTCTTCTTCTTTTAATTGACATGCTTGCACCTGTGTGAGCATGCGGCATGGAGGTGGGGTTGCAGACAGGTGTGGCTTTGTAAACAGGAGCGGCTATGCTCCACCCCTGTAAGCAAAAGTGCCTATAATTGGTGCAGGAGAACCCTGGAGCTATTGCCAACTCTATACCAGACTGAAGCTCCGTGGTTTCTATAGCAGCATGAATGAATTGCTGTAGCACAGTGGCACCAAAAGAACAGGCTGTGCACATAACTCTCATTTCAAATGTTGAAAGTAATGCCAACCGAGTTTAGAAATGTTCAGTGCAATTGTGTTTAATTCTGATCGGAATGCAAACACAGCTTTGTCAATTTTGATGCAGCTGCATCAGGTTCATCTGCCCCAGAGACCACAATTGCACTGGAACCCTACTTTGTAAGAAGAGAAGGTAAAATAAAGGATAATACAAAGGATGAATACAAAAGAAAGAGAAGGACAAAAAGGCAGAAATGATACAGTAGGGGAAAAGAGCAAGAGAGAGGAACAAAACTGTATTGCCGTTGTATGGGAAGTGAAGAGACTAGGGATGGGCGAATTTGACCGGTTTTGCCAAAAATTTGCCGCCGGCGAAATTAAAGTCTATGGATGACAAAAATTTTTGATGCTCAGTGAAATTTTTTTTTTTATGTCGCACGCCACCATACAAGTCTATGGGCGTCATTTCCACGGCGAAACAAGCCGAAAAAATTCACTTGGTGGTGGCAGTTTTAGTCGAGAGGACCAGGATCCTCAGTCCAATGTTGAAAGTAAGTATGGTTGATACTTCTAACTGCACAGCATATTGAGTTGTATGATAACACCAGTGTTCTGTGTTCTTTATAAAAACACACGGTTTGCTTTTCCATACTGTTTGTAGTTCTTTCTGAACTCTTCCCTTTTAATTCTGGTTCTTCCAAATGCTTTCTCTGCAGGGTAAGACAGTTACACAACAGACATAATTCCTTTGTAATGACTGCTTTTATACTTTTTCCCCTTCCTCTTGCATTCTCGTTTAACATAAGTTTCGGACTTTACATTTGTATCTCATTTAGAATTCAGAGAGCCTGATGCACAAAATGGTGCAACATACAACTGCCAGCAGGGGGTAAATGAGAGCTCAGAAATGACTTATTGTAGTATTTACATTCCCAGATTCGCACAAAGGCTGGGGAGAAAAAAAAAGAAGAAGAAACCGCTTGATTTCCTCAAGCCCTAGGGTGCTGGGTGGTAAATCAGCGTTTGTAACGTAGATTTAAAAGCAGAGAAAGCAAATACTGCAAACAGTGAGATGGACAATTTTGCCAGCATCAGGGCGTGAAATTTCAGATATAAAAATTGCACGTTTGTGGCATTATATAGCTGAGTTTGGACACATTCATTTTTGTGCTTTTGAGGAGTCACTTAGCATTAATCTAACACATGCTTGTTTTACATGACAGGGGCTCCAGCAGCTTTTATCTGCATCACTGAAAGACATGCTGTTCCTGTCTACAGGTATTATTAGGCTGATCAATGCTGAGGAGAGACCAGGTATATAAAGTATAGGTTACTGGCAAAATATTAATTTTATACAATGTACAATCAATTCCAGGCATTTTGAGGGACAAATACGGAAATGTATTTGAGTAGCCTGGGCAGCCACCCAAAGGCACTAGAAGCCAGAGAGAGACATACAGTATATACAGTACTTAGGGGCACATTTAATATGGGTTGAATATCGAAGGCTAATTAACCCTCGATATTCGACCGTCAAAGTAAAATCCTTCAACTTCGAATATCGAAGTCGAAGGATTTACTGCTATTCCTACGATCAAACGAATCGAAGTCGAAGGATTTTAATCCATCGATCGAAGGATATTCCTTCGATCAGAAAATTGTTAGGAAGCCTATGGGGACCTTCCCCATAGGCTAACATTGGCCTCGGTAGGTTTTAGGTGGCGAACTAGGGGGTCGAAGAATTTTTTAAAGAGACAGTACTTCGACTATCGAATAGTCGAACGATTTTTAGTTTGATTCGAAGTCGAAGGTCGTAGTCGAAGGTCGAAGTAGCCCATTCGATGGTCGAAGTAGCCATATTCGACCATTCGAAATTGGAACTATTTTTCCTCTATTCCTTCACTCGAGCTAAGTAAATGGGCCCCTTAAAGTCATCTATTGTTTAGTGAATATGTCTGTCACTGATGACACATATATATTATTATTTATTTGGATGTGACTAAAAAATGGAAACTAGCAATGACTGCGTTAGAAGTGGTGGGCCCCAGACCTGGATTTGCGGGGAGGCCGCAAAGGCCTGGGCCTACAGTGGCATAAATTAAGGGACGGCATGCCACCAAGCCGCACGATTGATTTGTTTAATTCCGAAGCACTAGCCACTAGGCGGTAGTGCTCCGGTTAGAAGAAAGGATGTGTATGCGTGCGATCCCTTGGAGGGAGAGGCAATGGAGGGGCGACAGAGGATGCTGGCCTTCGGGTGCCCTTATTGTATATGCAGCCCTGTTGGGCCCCATTGCAAATAAATCTTCAGAAGGGCCTAGCGCACTACGACCCCCCCCCCCCGAGTGCCCATTTCCGCCCCACATTCCTCTATCCCCCACCCTGGAGTCTCCTGGCTGCCCAGAGTGGTTGGGGAGAGGTGGGTATTCTTTTCAGCTATATAGGAAGTAGACCCCACAGTCCATGCCCCCCACAAGGGTCTATTTCCTCAAAAGTTACTAGAAAAGGTAATTTTTGGAAAACTGCATTTACATTTATTAAATTAATTAACTACAGCTGCATCAAATCTACAATTCCCAAAAGATCTGCCCATGTACTAAAATAAATCCAGTCCAACACTGTTATGGGTTCAGATTTGGATGAGCCAAAGCCTAACCTTGCAAAAAAGGGATGGATTTGATTGTATACTGAACCAGATCCACTCTGAAACATAAACATTGGAAGACTTCATTTGGGGTGGCTACTTTTTTATAAGCTCAAAAATCTTAAGTCACTATGGAATGGCCAAAAAAATTGGGCTGTTTCACACTCACACACATAAAAGTTGTAAGCAATGCAACTAACCTTGCTCTGTAGCTTTAAAACCAGGGACTTTTGAGGGTGGAAAAAGTTCCACAACAAGAATGTCTTTGCAATTCCATAGCAGAAATAGCATATAAGTGAAAGTATCCCTTTAAAGATTGTTCTGAAGGACTTTGAGATAAAAAGTAAAAGTACGTGTATTTTGCACACTTCCAAACATTTTAGTGTTTTCGGGGGGCCTTTGTTGATGTAATTATACAGTAAGAAAGATAACTAACATACTTTTTAAGTAGAAATACCTCAGAATAGGTAAAAGTAAGTGTTTTCCAGCCACAAGAATGAAAGTAGTTATCAGCAACAGCATGCTTACAATTTACATGACTATAGAGTCAATGAACAATTTACGCTTTTATTTCTGACAATCTGATTTCAGTAAACACACTCAGCTTGCTAGACTTATTTGAAATTTTAGATTGGATGCAGTAAATACAGCCGCTAGTCAACATTTAATAGGTAGCTTTAATCAAGAGTAATCAAGACTATACATGTTCCACAACTATTAAAATTTGATTACAATTACAAGATCTCCAGTAATGAGATGTGTATCAAATAATTGATCACTTCTGCCTTGATGTACAGAAACCTATTTCATTCTGCTCTGGACTGGGAATATCAGTTCTTTTGGAGTTTATTATAAAATAACTAGTATAGTTATGGTACAATCACTGACAAAATGACCCCCCTCCTCCAGGTTTACAGCTACTTTAGCACATTTTAGCAATCCTGTGTGGGTGTTTTTATGGCCATCAGGATGGAGAGAGAGCACATTAAACTGAGTACTCAAAGTCTTCAGCAGTCCTTTAGTCTGTGGTTTGCCATAAGTTATGTAATCAACAATACATATAGAGCCAAAAAAAAACATTCAAAGAAATGTGCCAGAATATGAAATTGTAGCAGTATTTGTATGGTCTCTAATGCCAATGGACACACCTGGCCCTCTGTGCCATTGCCAGAAGATGCTGTCACAAGACAAATGGTTCTAGAGTTCAAAGGAAAAAAACAATAACATCTTACTGTTTATCGAAGAGGTGTTCAGGTGGCCATAGACCAGTCTAACTTCTGTGGTACTGAGGGCAGGAATTTTTCTGGTCTACATGGTGGAGGGGTGATAATGGAAGCCATTGTTGACCACGCCCTGTTTTTAAACCACACCCACTTTATGCCACACCCATGTTACCACTAGAATGTTAAAGACCATATCCACATTGATGGTGGTAGCAACCAGAAAAAAACAACTGCAGGGATATCACTTATCATTCAAATGTGAAAATTTAAGTCATATTGAAACATACACTTAAATTCATATGCCTCCTTCTCCCTTGCAGAAACCTATCAGGACAACTCTAAAATGAACAGTTTATACTGTGCTAAATACAGTGACACAATGCTGGTGCCCCTCCATCAGTTGGTATGAGGTGTGAACAGGTGAACAATGTGGGCAGTTTCAGTCTGGGTCTAACATGTGAACAGTACAGGGTTTTAGGGTGTGAACAATAGAAGTGTTAAATGTTAGAACAATGCAAGGAGATTACAGGTGTGAACAATGCAGGATTTTACTGTCCGAATTTGAGGTGTAAACAATTTAGACATAATAAACTTTTTCAACTTGCTTTTACTCACCTGGGAGAAGAATGTCTTTATTTTGAGTGCCTGCTTTACAAAATTCCTGGTTTGATCGCTCCCCATGCTGAAGTCTTAGGGGGGGAGCACCTGGGCCTCTGACTTTATGTGGCGAGTTATTATTTTTTGGGACCTTGATTTAATTATCCTTTTTTACATAAGCCTGAAAGAATGAAGGGGGGGGGGTTTAACTTTGAATACATGGTAAATTACAGTGATTCCAAATCCATAAAACACAGGATCCACCTGCATCATCAGGAGGGGGAATAACTTCAAGGTGGGGTTGTCTGCTAATGGTGAAGAAAAATGGTTTAAAGGACAAGGCAAAACACATCATTTATCATCATTTATCATTAGAGTTCAGCTTAGAATGCCCTTACTGAACATGTGTTTAGTTCAGGTTTAATGGTGCCCATATTATCAAATGTAATCTAAATACAATTTGTAGTAAATAAAGTTGCATTTAGTATATAACTAGTATTTGGGGGTCATTTGCTGCTAGACCCCACCTCCGGAGTTCCCCAACTGGGCTATTTGGTGCAGCACCCCTGTCTATTGTAGTTTGTCCCTCACCCAATATATTCTATGGGGCAAACTCACTAACCTGTGGAGTTGCGCCAGCGCAGCCTTCAACGCACTTCACCAGGGCGCCGCTAATACGAAGTTGTGCTCAGGGAGGCGAAAGGTAGCGAAGTTAATTCGTCAAGCAAAGTGAAGTTACGCTAGCAATGCCTAATTTGCATACGGCACCAAATTAAAGAACAATGAACATATATGTAGCAGCAAATACATTACACTAAACAAGGCTGGGAAACCTTCATAAAATAAAATAGAGTTGTTATTTTGCTCTATACATGTGCCCACTGTATAGTTTAGGTGCCATATGTTAGGAAATGTAGGGGGGAAGGAGGGTACCCCCAAAAGAATTTACGTTCTTTTTCAGCCTATCACCCTTAAAAAAGGAAAAGACGCCAGCGTTTTTTGGGACTTCGAAAAAATTTCAACTTTTTTTTAAGCAATCTCTATCTACTCTATTGCACTTCGCCTGGTCTGAGGTGGCGAAGTCAAGTCTGGCGCAAGAGGTAATGTTCAGTAAAATGCGCAAGCTAGTGAATTAGCGTAGTTACGTCCCTTCGCCATATTGCAACTTCGCCTGGCGTAAGGGGCGAAGTAGCGCTAGAGTAGGTCTACTTCGCTAGCGAATTTACTCCAGTGCCCGTTAGTAAATTGGCAAAGTAACGAAATGACGTCACACTGGCGAATTTGCGCTAGCGTTAGCCGATTTGCGCTTTAGTGAATTTGCACCCATATCGGGTGACTAAGCCACCAGTTGGGAACCAGTCTACTAACCCTAACAAATGAAGACTGTACATAGTTATAGGTACACACATAAGTTGCCTATAAGAACAAACTCACTTAGTGCTGAACATAATCTAATATTAAAGTCTCAGATAATGTTCATTAAGGGCATATGTATTATGCTGTTTAAAACAAAATTCCCCCAAATAAGTTGTGTAAAATAAAGGGGAGATTTATTGAGGTGTGTGTAATTTTACACCATGCGTATGTCAGATTTGCCTCCGCTTTTTACACAGTGAAGCCTGGCAATGTGCGGTGTATTATTTGGCCGTTATTTACACAGCATAATAAATATGCTCCTTAGTTACATGGAAGGGAGTGGCATGTGTCCTGCATAACCTTTGCATGGCCACAATGAGAGGTTAGAATAAAACAAAAAAACATGCAGGTTAAATTATGTATGGATACCTTTCATAATGCAGGTACAGTCAGTACTTTAGATATTTCAGAACTAACATGCCAGACACATGCAGCAGCATTTAATTCTCTAAAAAGCAGGATAACAGTATGTGACTTTGCATTAATGTGCACGTAAATGTAAGGAAAGTGCTGCACTGCTCATTACCTGTTTTCCTCCCAGTAGAACAGGGGATGACTGCTCAAGTTAGCATGCACCCATTCACCAATTCAAATCTTTCTATTTTAGCTCTTCCTTTTTTCATGAAGTAATTATCCTCCCTTCCCATTCCCTTTTTTCAGTCTGCATGTTCCCTGCACTGTTCCCTTACTGCTTCCTTCTTTCTCAGCGATACAAGTGCCAGATTGGAGTTGCAGTCTAAAGAGGACTCATTTGCCATTTGCCACCATATGGGCCCAAAAGCAAAATCGTCAGCTAAGCGATTAAATCAAGTATGTCGAAACAAAATGTTATGAACTGACATTATGGGTATATAATTTTATGCCATTTGTTGCCATCTGTTTAAACAAACAGCCCCCCCTTCCCAACAAACACTCATCAATATATGTGGATCCTTCCCACACAAGGCACCGTGCAGCTCTTGATGTTCCATATCCTGATTTATATATTTATGTTGTTTTGTAACTATTTTCATCTTACCCTCTGTCTGAAACAGGGACAAAATGCAGATTTTAGGCTTTTAGTATTCTTATTTAACACGCCTTCATGCCGCTGAAATCTTCTCTTGTATTTAGATACAAAAATACAAAATAAAACAGAATCTCACAGAAAGATAATAGGCAGAGCAGACATTTTGCACAATAGTAGTATATTTTAAATGTGTGTTCTGGGATGCAGGGGTTCCCTGGGCTCTCTTGTGTCAGGTGCACAAATTCTGGAAGGCAATTTAATATATATTTACAAGTACAATTTATGTACTTCTGGTATGGGGCATATCAGAGATGCATATAATGCAGGTTTTTGCAGAAGAAGTGATTCTGCATTACCCTGTAGCAAAAAAAAAAAAACCCACTTTGTGCTAAATCTTTTGTTACATGGGGTGTGCCAAGTTCCATTACTGCACTTTGAGTGATATTCTCTTTGAACTGAGCATAATCTTTACAAGCATAAATAATAATTTGCACAGTAAAAAGTCTCGTAAAAAACTTCCTAGTATAAACCCATGATAAACACCAGATTTTAGCAGACTATTATCTAATTGTTGTTATTGTCTTTATCCAAGTGTCTATTTGATTTCTGCCTTGATAATGGCAGGTGGACTTAATCACAAGATATTAGAATAGCACAAGCACTAGAATACAAATTTAAGTTTTAACAATGATTTGTTTGCTAGGGATGAATTACCATAGCAGCCAGGGAGTAAGGACGTAAGATTGCAAGATGAATAGTGGATGGCCAAAATGAAAAAAATCTAATCAGGTTTGAGGTTTGTTTGGGACATATTTTTTATGGATAAAAAAAATGCGATCACAAATGAAAAAAACTGTTGTGAATAAAAACAAAAAATATCACCAAAATCAACTTGAAAATAGATACTGTACATTTGCCGCTAGATCGGCACTAGGGACTCCTGGAACAATTAAGAAAGGTGGTCCATTCCACCAAAATAATTACAGGTATGGTTATCCAGAAAGCTCCAAAATACGAAAAGGCAGTCTCTCAAAGGGGTAGGTTCACTAACGGGCAACTTTTCGCTAATGTTACTTCGGCAGTGCAAGCATTTTGTTAGCGAAGATGTGCTAATGTTCATTTGTGCCTAGCGAAAATTCGCTAGTGATCTTGCACTTAGGTCAAATTGCATAAGGGGGGTTATTTAAAGTTGTATGGAGGTCTTTATTATAAATGTTGGTGCAAATGCTTGAAGTTACCACTTTTTATTACAAATGTCCAGGGAACCATACTAAAGACAAGAGAGTTAGTATAATGCCCTTTTGCTAGTGAATTGATGCCTGAGACTGTAAATGAATAGGCGATGTCTCTTGAGTTAGCCACTTCGTCCTTTAGTGAATCTACACCATAGACTCCATTTTATCTGGATAATCCAAATTTTTAAATATGTTTTCCTTTTCTCAGTAATAATAAAACAGGACCTTGTATTTGATCCAAACTAAGATATAATTAATCCTTATTGGCATCAAAACAAGCCTATTGGGTTTATTTAATGTTTACATGATTTTCTAGTAGACTTAAGGTATAAATATCCAAATTACGGATAATTTAAAATTTTAAACCCCAGGTCTTTGTAGATTACAGGTCCCATACCTGTATCAGCCCAGTGAAAAAACAGGTAGTGCTTGGATTCACTTGGGAGTGTCAAACATATTGGCATCAGTGACCCCAGTGAATTGGGCTTCCCATGTTCATACAAATTTATACAAAATTAATTGGATAAAGGAATAGTAAAAGATATGTATATATATATATATGTATATGTACAAGAATTTGAGATGGGCATAAAAGGTCCACAGCCATAATCACCAGTTCTCCCAACATCCTTCATGGTAATACAGAAAACATCTTTTGCCAGTATAATGCTGGTCTGCAGTCTAGCACAGTGCTCCTGGTGGGCCTATCCAGCAAAGAAAGAGTTACGTAGAAATGAGGTTTTCTTCTATCCACAATAGCACAGATGAATGATTGAACCGTGATTTCATAGGAACAATGCCATCCCATTAAAGACGAGGTGAAAGGTATCAGAGAAGAAACAGAAGCAGATATTTCAGTGAGGGAAATGGAGTGGCACAGAGCTCTGAAATTGCATTGTGTGAGAATATTAATAAAAAAGTTAATGACGCAATGTACTTTTTTTCTCAACATTAATTACACTTTGCATTACATTTTTAATGCATTTTATACCACACTTTATTTTACATTTCAGGAAGGGGAAATATAATTACTGGCTTAATTTCCATAGCCAAACCCTGATAAGATCATAGCTGTTAAAATCACATAAAATGCTTAAGTTAAGTTTAAAAAATGAGTCCTTTTGTCTCTTTGCCCTCCCTTGCTTCTTAGTAAGGATCGAGGGATTTCAAAGATTTATAACCTCTTTGTAACTCTTGCAACAAAAGGGGTTGAGAAATGGTTTTAATGCACGCTATGTGTTGCCAGGCAGTATTGGAACTGGGGCCGCTATGAAATAAACACGTTACATGAGATGTAGCATGGCTGTATAATTACTAATCTGCTTTTAATGTCTTATTATGTATAGCTGGTCACTGCTTCTGTCTCTAGCTCAACAACTTCAGGTCTATGTCATTAGCAACAGTTTAGTTGTGCCCTGGCAAACTTATTGCAATACATTATGGACTCCTGTTTCTGCCTTCCAAACAAAAAACAGCCCATTTTATTCACAGATAAGTACATATTTCAGGGGTGTGTGTATTCTGTATAGTTATAACAGGATAGGAAACCCCTTATCCAAAAAGCTCACACTTTCAGGAAGACCACCTCCGATAGAGTCAGTTTTAAGCAAATAATTTTAAAAATGATTTCCTTTGCTTCCCTTTTTACCTGTATTAATAAAGTAGTACCTTGCAGGATCAGTGGTACCTTGATCCTTACTAAGATGCATGAACCCATATTGTTGACAAAAAAATCCTATTGGGTTTATTTAATGTTCAGATATTCTTTAGCTGACTTATATTATAGTGATCCCCACAAGGTACTCAGTCTTCTGCATAACAGGTTCCATACATATATTTACAAAAATGACCATTATTCAGTGGTGGCCAAAAATGTTCAGATGTTCATAATGTTACCATGAACACTGCCGTTGTACAATACCTTACATATTCAGTTTTATACTGACAATTCACTATTTACCCGAATTACTTGTGTTTAATTATGCTCATATTTTTATTAAATATTTTAGTATATTATACATTTTAAGTAAACTCCAGATGTCAGGAATCTGAGAAATGTTCTCAGTTTTGCTTCTCACAGATAGATAGATAGATAGATAGATAGATAGATAGATAGATAGATAGATAGAAGAGAGGATAGATAGATCAGTTTTAAGATTATTATTATTAACATGTATTTATATAGCGCCAACATATTGTGTAGCACTGTAAAGTAAATGTGATTATACAAGTAAATCACATGAATTATATACATAGAACATATAGGTGAGGAAGGCCCTATGCATAGGCATACACTCTAAAGGGAAGGGAGTAATACACAAGGTGTGGGAGTGATCGAGTGGGCAAGATCGAATTAAATAGGTGAGAAATGTGGTACTGTATGTGGTGTTGCGTTTGGTAGTTAAGCAGAATGAGGATAGGCTTCTCTAAAGAATTGCATTTTCAGGGATTTCTTGAAAGCAGAAAGCTTGGGAGAAAGTCGGACAGACCGTGGTAGAGCGTTCCAGAGGAGGGGTGCAGCCCTTGCAAAGTCTTGAATGCGAGCATGTGAGGAGGCAATGTGAGAAGAGTTGAGTAGCAAGTCAGTAAAGGAGCGTAGCAAGCGGTTGGGTGAATATATAGAGATGAGTTCAGAGATGTAGGGTGGGGCAGAGTTATGAAGTGCTATGAATGTCAGGGTCATTAATTTGAATTTGATTCTGAAAGGTAACGGAAGCCAGTGAAGGGATTGACAGAATGGTGAGGCAGAGGAGGAGCGGTTGCTGAGGTATATGAGCCTTGCAGCAGTGTTCATTATGGACTGGAGAGGTGACAGTCTCTGGAGGGTAAGGCCAATTAAAAGAGAGTTACAGTAGTCTAGACGTGATATGATGAGAGAGTGAATAAGAATTTTGGCAGCATCTTGGGTGATAAATGGTCGTATTTTGGATATGTTCCTTAGGTGAAAGTCACATGATTTAATAAGTGACTGGATATGAGGAGTGAATGACAGGGCAGAATCTAGGATAACCCCGGGCCTGGGGAGAGGGGGTGATAGTGGAATTGTTAATTATGATGGATACTTCCGGGATGTTACTGGTGTTAGTTGGAGGAAAGAGAACCATTTCAGTTTTAGAGAGGTTTAATTTAAGGTAGCGTTATGTATGGTAATGGTCCCAGGAAAGATTCTGGAGTTTACTTAAAAAGAACATTATACTATATTAAATCAATAAAAAAATGTGTGGTGCCTTGGAATACAAGAGAGAAAGCAGCCTGCGACATAAAAAACTCCATGACAAAGCAAATGGAAAGAAGATGAAGCATTGCACACCTGCAAGCCAAAGCACAAAACCTAATGAAATAGGGAGATGCAGGATGTGTGAACAAACTGTCACAAAAAACAAGGCACCCACACAAACAGACTATGATTGAGACTTGTCTACCTCCCCAACCAGGATTTCTACTGAGACATGGATCCTCTACAAATATGATGTTCATTTAAAACTACTTTTCTGGCTTTGCTAATAGTTATGAATAACCCCCACGGTCGGACTGACCCACCGGGATACCAGGAAAACTCCCAATGGGCCCAGGTGTCAGTGGGCCCTCCTGCTTCTACTAATTTGGCCTATTTCATGGCCATTCCCTATTTCTATGAGAATAAAGATGGAATAATAGATTATAGTGTGTAAAGAAAAGAGAATAGGAGAATAGAAGTTGAGTGAGGAAAGGAAGAAAATAATACTCAAAGTGGGCTCCTGGTCTAAAGGTTTTTGGGTGGGCCTCTGGTCTAAGGGTTTTTGGTGGGCCCCTGGTGTCCCAGTCCTACACTGATAACCCCTACACTACACTGATGCCCCCCCAACAATAACAATACCAGTCAATAGTGGAAATTGTTTTAACACATAGCTGGTATGTTTCAGATTAAATGGTGTTCCGTGGATATAGAAAATATGTAGAAAAAAATTACTTCCTTTCCAAGATACTTACTGATTTATATAAAGAGACAGTATTACCTTGCTAAATGCTACTGACATTTTCATTTGTTGTTATAATGTCTCCACGAGAATAAAAGAAAGTTCATTCTTGCAGCAAAAGAACCTTTAAAAGAGTCTAGAGCCTAGTTCACATGTGTTACGAGAGGTAGACAAAATAATAACATATGAAAATATTTTATATTGTTATTAAAACAACCTGCTCTATTCTCCCGTCAGGACAGCTTTCAATTCTATTAGTGATGAGAAAAGGAATCTTAGTAAATAAGTTGGCCAAGGAAGATGTTGGCTTCTTTTGACATTTTTAAATCCCTGTCTCCCATTGGGATAGTGAAAAAGATTATTGATCTGATAATACATATATCTGGGGCTTTCTAGATAATGGGGCTTTCTGTAAGTTGGATCTCCATACCTTAAAGGGGTGGTTCACCTTTGCGTTAACTTTTAATATGTTATAGAATGGCTAATTGTAAGGAGCTTTTCAGTTGGTCTTCATTGATTATTTTTTATAGTTTTTGAATGATTTGTCTTTCTCTTCTCTTCTCTTTCCAGCTTTCAAATTGGGGCCATGACCCCATGTAAAAACAAATGCTCTGTAAGGCTACAAATGTATTGTTATTGCTACTTTTTATTACTCATCTTTCTATCTATGCCTCTCCTATTCATATTCCAGTCTCTTATTCCAATCAGTCTGTGGTTGCTAGGGTAATTTGGACCCTAGCAACCAGATTGCTGAATATGCAAGCTGGAGAACTGCTGAATAAAAAGCTAAATAACAAAAACAAAAAACCACAAATAATAAAAAATGAAAACCATTTGCAGATTGTTTCAGAATATCAGTCTCTACATCATACTTAAAGGAAAACTATACCCCCCAAACAATGTAGGTCTCTATAAAAAGTTATTGCATAAAACAGCTCATATGTAAAACCCTGCTTCATGATTTTCATAATAATATACTTTTCTAGTAGTATGTGGCATTGAGTAATCATAAATAGAAAATTGCAATTTTAAAAATAAGGGCCGTCCCATGGGATTGTATGACTCACGGTGCACACAAACAAATCAAACAAACTATACTTCTTAGCTCACATGAGCCAATTAACAGACAGAGTTCTGTCTTTTGCTCCCACACTTCTTCCTATTACAGTAAGAGCTGTAGTATTTCTGGTCAGGTGATCTCTGAGGCAGCACACAGACCATCACGAAATGGTGATTCAAGGCAAAAATGTAAAAAGGCAATATTTACTTAAATATATATATTCCAGTTTGGTAAGATTCTATAATATGCCACGTAATGTTATATAAAATATCTGTTGCTTAAGTATTCATTTGGGAGGTATAGTTTTACTTTAAAGTTGATTTAAAGGAGAACAACCCCTTTAAGTTTACTAGAAAAAACATTTAAACACTAATTAGACCCAATAGGATTGTTTTGCCTTCATTAAAGTGATACTGACACTAAAAATTATATTTCAAAATTAATTACTGTATATCTTAGTTGGGATCAAGTACAAGGTACTACTTTATTATGACAAAAAAAAAGAAATCATGTTTAATTATTTGATTAAAATGTAATCTATGGGAGATGACCTTCCCATAATTTGGAGCTTACTGGATAACAGGTTTCTGGATAAAAGATCCCATTATATTTATCCAATCATAGTCTGTTCCCTTGGTCAGCGATTCAGCATACCTCCCAACATTTTGGAAGTAAAAAGAGGGACAAATTAATTTACCATGCCCATTTCAGTGGCCACACCTCCTAATTACCATGTTCATTTTACAAAATTTGGCAGGTTATGAAAGTTTGAAAATATTTCTCCTTATCTAAACTGTTTTTTTGTGTCTCAAAATTGTTACAACGTATCTTATTTGCACCTGTTAGGTGTCCTGTGCTCTCTGCTAAAAGCCAATTAAGTTAGAAACTTTGTTTCTTTTTCTGGCTGTTCAGTGCAGAGAAAAAAAGGACTTTCCAGTACAAATGAGCGATTGCAGGTTGAGCTGTCAAAAGAGGGACTGTCCCTCTGATAAAGGGACAGTTGGGAGGTATGATTCAGTGTTCTCACTGCTTAACATTATCATCTGTAATGAACTGAGAAATATTAACTCTAGCCTAGATTCTGCTCTAGTTCAGCTGTATTTCTGTAAATGCATGGAAAATGAAATGCATGTAAGCAGGGCAGCCATCAGGGGGGGACAGGGGGGAGAGTTGTAGGGGGCCCAGAGGGTAAGGGGGGCCCGGCCCAGCCGTACTTTCTTGATTATCCGGACCCCCCTGCTTTCTGAGAGCTGCTGAGTTCGGGAAGGCAGGGCGGGAGCACAAGGGGAGGTATCTTCTGTCCATTACTTCCCCTTATTGGTCACTGAGTTTAAGTCCCGGGTGAGCTGCCCAGGGATTGGATAGCTTAGGTTTGAACTTCTCCTCCAGCTCATCCAATCACCATGCAGCTTTACCAGGACTTGAAATTCTGTGACCAATAAGGGAAGAAAATACTGTCACTGGAAGAAGATGCAGCCACCTGTACTCCCCTCCTTCCTTCTGTAGTTGGCACTCACTGACAGCAGGTGGGCCACACTAATGAAGTAAGTGTAACATGGCAGGGCCACCCTAAAGGTAACCCTTTGTGGTCCCTGTTGTGTGGTGGGGCCCTGGGCACCAATTTTTTTTTTTAAACTTCTGGGGGGGGCAAGTTTTTTTACATGGACGTTTAAGGGGGGTCCTGGCCACCAATTTTCTTATAACATGGGGGGTTCCTGGCCACCAATTTTCTTATAACATGGGGGGGGGGCCTGGCCACCAATTTTTTTCCCCATGTGAGGTCCTAGCCACCAATATTTTTTAATGGGGGGCCCTGACCACAAATGCTTTTTTTAATGGGGGGGGCCCTGACCACAAATATTTTTTTCAATGGGGGGGGCGCTGACCACCAATATTTTTTTATTAACATGTGGGAACCATAGCCACCAAAGTTTTTTTGTTTTTTTTAGTGTGTGGTGGGGGTGGACCTGTAGGTGGGGCTTGTGGTGGGCGCAGCCCAGGGGGCCCAGGAAATATATTTCATATGGGGCCCTGCGATTTCTGATGGCGGCCCTGCATGTAAGTACAGAGCCTTAATATAAATTAAGACATGCCTAAACTGCCAAATGCCATTGTTCGTTGCATTTTTCAGTAGCTGCCACCTGCAAGTGAGGCCATCCTCAGGTCTGGAGTTTTTAGGCACCACTCATTTGCATTCTTTGTTCTGAAGTTGGAATCATTAGCCTTCTGCCCTGGGAACCCTATTCTCCAAATGATGCAAAGTCCTTTTGTTTTGCCTTTCTTTGCTTGACTCCTTGCATGAAAATATAAGATAGAGAAAGGATAAGTGCTGCTTAATTCTCTAACATAAGCAGCTAGCTATTTGTTTTAAACAGGGTTACATTTGTTTAAGAAAGCTAATTACAGATTTTTTTTAAACTTACCATTTAAATGCAATAGCTGCACAATTTTGATGGGTTTTTAACACACACAGAAGGATGCAGTTGCTTAAATATTGCTTTGTGAATTGAGCCCTGTTGCTGGGATGGGCACTTACAGTCACCAACCTGGGGGCTGTTTCTGAAGTGATTACTACACATGCTCTGTTACATTCTCCCAATTCCAAATATTCATGAATGAAAATGTATTCTCATTACTGACATAATTATGCCCAAGTGACTGGGTAGTAAACGATTCAAGTATTTTAGAAAGTTTTAGTTTTCAAATTACTCAGAACTACCTCCTAAACTCTCTGTTTAACCAGTAGTGGTGATCTTAATGGAATATGCACTTTAGCCCTTAGATGAAGATCTGCCTTCTATTGCCTGTTATAATACAACCCTGTTATCACTCATCATAACCTGTGATTTCTGCACAGAAGTCATTCCTTTAACCCTTTCTCTCAGCTACTAGTGATGAGCGAATAAATTCGGCAGGCGTGAATTTGCGGTGAATTTGGTCGGAAAAATTTGGGTGCGTGTCAGAATAGTTGTACGCAAAAAACATTGTCGCAAGTCAAAATTATTCGGACGCCCATTGACTTTAATGCATTTGCCCAAAGTAGGCACGCGTATGACAATTGTCTCGGGCGTTGATATTGACACGCGTCAAAATAATTTTGACACCCATTGACTTCAATGCATTTCACAAATTCTTCACGGTTCCCAAGGATTTCGCGGGAAATTCGCAGATTTTTATGGACAAATTCACCCATCACTATCAGTTATCCATCTGTGCACCTATGTTTGTTTTTCCCCAGAAGCAGAATTATATATGGCTGCAGGGACAGAAGAATCAAGAATGGGGAGATATGGGAGTTACCTCTGATTATTTGGATTAGTGATGTGCAGGTTGACTCTCGGGGACCTGCAGGTTTACCACCAGTTGGGCAGGTTTGGGTTGAAATTTGGGTAAACATTATGGGTTAGGAGTCAGACTATGGACATACACTCCTCTTCCTGAAGATTCCCTGTCTTGGAACCAGAGGAGCACATAGAGAGAAGATGCGGGGATAGGTTGGGTGCAGGTCCTACAATGGCAGCTAATACAACTCCCATTGACTTCTACATAAACTCCCCAGCTTTTAGATGCAGAATTTTTACATTCGCATTTTATGCACTTAAATCTAGAACATATGCATTGTGATATCTGCTTTTCCGCACCTTCTAACAGACCATCACTGATACAATATACATGCTGACAGGGTTCCCTCAAGGAGAAGAAAAGCCTGTGAAACCTGTACAATACATGTGTGATTTGAGTGTTTGAGTGGTAAATCTGTTTTTAAAAATCTTTTTTAAATAAACTGTATTACACTATCCTGGATTTGTATTTTCCACATTGGAACACATGAGCAAACCCAGAAGGGAAGAGATCTGCTAATCCTACGGGCATTATATCACAGTAGGCAATGTGACCGTATGGTGGTGGAAAAGGATTGGATGTAAAGAAGTCTTGCATGTCAAGTGGAAGGTTTAAAGTTAAACAACACCTAAAAATAGATCCTGACACCGGGTGCTGCCGCAATATTTAACTATACTGCACCGTTTTTATTTTATTTCATAGGCGCTGATCTATATACAAATTTTGGAGATTTTTTTTGACTGCAGCTGAGAGACTGTGCGAGGATCTGCAATGGAAATTTAATCTAAAAGACAGATTTTTTTCCTAAAATTTTTCGTATTTTTTTGGATACGACTTCTGCCTGTCAGAACACTTTTATTGGCTCTATATATAAGAAATGGTCACCTGGCAGTGAGTGCCCAGTTTAATTTTACCAATGCTCAGTGATCTAAGATGTAAAAATTAATGTTCTAAAAATAGATTAAATATGTATGATGTTCTTGTGTCCAACACAATAGTTTTTTTAAAAGCAACATTTTTTGATTATTCATTCCTCTTATAGACCCCTAACGGCAGGACTACAAGGCCGATTTCGCAGCGATCTGAAGCGCGTCGTAAAAGCACAGGCGTCACGTCGGATGCAACGGAAATAAGGTAAGTCTGCATCTGACAGTCGTGTTGCATCGCATCAACAATGCGCCTTTTTTAACCTGGCCGATCAATTTCCTGACAGATGTTGGCCGAAAAATCGTAAGAATATGTGAATGAGCTATTTAGTGTAGTTATAGGGACTCTCTAACTTATAGAACCTGTTTCAAATCTATCATGAAACTGAGATTTCACCTCAGACCCTTAGCAAATACGAATAATGTCATGATCAGTGTGCAGGTAGCTGATAGCCCACTACTTCATTAATATGCTTTATATAGTGAATAAAGTACGCCCTATTGTAAAATATAAGGATATTATAATTTACCGAGGAGTTTCATGACCATATAAAAACACAAGGCCTGTTTTTATACAGGTTATGGAACTCCGAGGTAACTTCTAATATCCTCATATTATGCAACTGGGGGTACTTTATTTATTATAATATACAAGTTTCAATGAGTCATGTGACAGAAATGACATCAGAACTCACCGTTTATAACTGATGACATCAGAACTCACCATTTATAAGGATATCATTTACAAGATAGTCATGGTTCTTGTGTATTATAAAAAAATAATCTACATGGTCTTGAATATTAGGTTCGTATGCACACTAAATGTGAATTTCAGGAAAGAGATCAGAAGGCTAACTACTGCAAAATGAGCCTCTTTTCAGGGAAAATTTCACGTCGCTATCCTCCCCCCATTTTTCTTCCCACCCCTTTGCATGGCTAATCTTTTGTGTTTGCACGTCTAAGATTCTTAATTGGAATTTCAGTCCGCTCAGTTAGTCGGATTTCATCATTAAAATCAGGTTTATTGTTCACAGATTTCTCTGTGCTCTCTTTTTTTTTTTTTTTGTAGCGATGTTGCTTTTTCTCTAGCGAGAGAGTTTAGCAAGAGGGAGAGAATGCAAAATGCAAAGAGACTCCAAAACCTCATTTTCCTAGTAATTTACTTTTCTATTCAGCAATCCCGCTGCTTGTAAGCCTATTTCAGTTACAATATTAGATATAAACAAGTAAGCTGTGTAATGGATCACATTAACCAGGGCTTGCATCTTGAGGCTGGATTTAATTTGCATGGCAGATTAGCCCGTCTGCACTTGGGAGAGACACCCTGGGGCACTGACTGCATTAATAGGATCTAGTCTCTTGAAATCCATTAAGTCAATTGAGTGGACCAGTTTGTAATCTCATTTTCAAATCCACCGTGAAAATTCTGAAACTGACGGCCTATTATACAACCAACTGTGGGTAACTAAAAACTTCCTAGTTTTATTACTAGTTGGTTGAGAACTTTGGACTTTGAACCAAGAGCTTCCTAATTCTCTTGTCCTACCAATATATACACATATTTTAATTGTTAAGTTTCATGAAAATGTGCATTTGCAGAATTTTATGAGATGGTGGGATAGATAGATAGAGAGATAGATAGATGACAGATAGATAGATAGATAGATGACAGATAGATAGATACATACATACATACATAGATAGATAGATACAGTAGATAGATACTGTAGATAGATAGTAAGAGATAGTGATTGGTGAATTTGTACCGTTTTGCTTCACCACGAAATTTGACAATTTCCCAAAACGGGCGAAGAATTCACAAAACGCGTCTATAAAAAGCTGACTATTTCTGGGCCTGCAATCTTAGACTGATATTGTGAGACACTTTGCAGTGGTGTCACGATCGCCGCCCGGAGCAGGTCCAGGAGCTCTGGGCGGCGCGTCCTTCCCTGCCGGCATCGCTCCCAAAATGGTGGCGCCCATGGCCGCCACGTGGGTAGCGGCGCTGGCGCGATGACGTCAGCGCGCCGACGTCGACGCAAGGACGCCAATGACATCACTATGGTGCCAAATTCGAAAATAAAAATGCTACCTAGACTCCAGAATGGCGCCCAAGTATAGGAATCATTTCCTGTGTGTATCCTGGGTTCCCTGTGAGCTACTATTGCTAAATCTTGTTCCTGATTGTTTTCCTGACCCTTTGCCTGGACTTTGCTGTTATCTGCCTGCCCGTGAACTCTTGCCTGTATTCTGGCTACTCATTTGATTAACCCTTTGGACACCACGACCTTGCACCCTCAAGAGTGCTTCCTCCTCGATCCTGACTACCTCCCTGGAGGGAGCTCCCGGCTCCCTGACAAGTGGGTCTTAGAATCTGTGGTTTTTGAATTCAGCTTTTTGTTCAGCAGCTTTCTAGTTTGGAATTTCAACAACTATCTAGTTGCTAGGTACCTAGCTGTCCTAGCAACCAGGAAGTGGTTTTAATAAAATACGGGAATATGAAATGGACAAGGCATGAAAAGAAAGTAATAAAAAAATTGTAACCTCACAGAGCAATAATTTTAGCTGCTAGTAGGGGTGAGAGTTCAGCCTGGAAAGAGACAAAAGGGGACAAATACATTATATATCATATAAAATGCCTGATATACTATATATAATATGCACAGTTATATTTCATTTGCTAAAACATAGAAGAAATTCCTGAGAAATCCCTGAGAAAACCCTGATTTGTTATTTAGTCATGTTGCTAATTGAGCCCCAACATTTTTTATTGTTTTTATTTGTTATTAGAAACTGGATGAAAAATAAAAAAACCGTATGCAAAATAGATGAGGAATCAGATAAAGTATAATGTAACAACGCAGAATTAATGTGGAGGAAGGAAAGCTATTGAGAGCCCAACCCTGGAAGACACCTTGTATTCCAGTGTTGCAAACATCAATAACAAACCGAACATAAGAACTGTGAACACAGAATTAACTCTGTGTATGAAGCAATGTATTTATCTAAAATGAATACTGGTTTATGCGGACGTCGGCTCTTAAGCATATTTTACTTTGGGGGTGGAAGGGGAAATACGCTTCCTTTCTAACAAGCTGTTTCATTGCAGTGCTAAATGGGTTAACTGTGCATTTTACGTTGTTTTCCTTCTGGGTGTGTTCCTAAAGTTTATCGCTGCTCCTAGAAGTAACAGGTTTTAATGTTTCTTCTCATTTAGAATAGCAGTTAATCTGATTTATTTTTTTTTCTGAAGGCAGCAATTTACTATCATGCAAGCCATCAATTCCAAGCTCCGAGAAAGAGAAGCGAAAAAGCAGCCATCAGTCAACAAGGGTTGCTGAATGAGATTTGGGACCACCATACCTGTGTCTTTCATTGCCCCAACTCCCACTAAGTGAAGGTGCAATATTACCTCTGCACAGACTCCTTCTACCTCACTTTACCTTTTTCCTAGAAGAGGTATCGCTTAGGCCACATATAATGCAGGTTTTCATGGTGTGTATACTTATCTGGACCCTGAAACTATGTGAGACATGCAGAGCAAACAATGGGCTGTGTCTTGGCTCCTGGGGCCTGTAAAGAGATCCCTTTCAGCACTCACAGATTGCTCTGTGTTCTCTTAATTGACAGACCTGGCCAAGTTTGACAGGACTGACATGCAGCTGGCGGTGGCCTCGTTCTTTCAGGTAGGCCACCTTTCAGCAGGGAAATTGCTTACGATTGGCTTTATCAGAGGCCAGTTCTCCTATTTATTTCTTCATGTGAAACACGGGGAGGGGGTAGATAAAAAGCCTCCCACCCACTTATGTAAACACATTTTCCCATAAACCTTTGCCCAATATCATTATTTTATGTTGCCTATTACTGGAAAAAAAAATCCTAGAACGACCTTTAAAATTTTGAATAGGTTATTACTGTAGTTTCAATAGCAAAAATAATGACTTGTGTTTAATATCATAATTTGTGATGGAACAGAGGGCAAACTAAGGACAAATGTTCCTGTCCTTTGGAAAGATCCACAAAAGATAGAAAATATACCATGATCCTTTTGTTATAACAAATAATTGTCCCGTTACATTTGTCATCATTCAAAATCGAGTCGCAGTGCGCCAAAAACGTCCGTGTAGTCCTAGTCTTAGAGTGAAAACACACACAGCTACTAGTTGCAGCTACTTGTTATGGCTACAAAATAGATAATAGTGATATATGGCTTTGCTAAGACGCTACGGGACCAATTTATCAAGGGTCGATTTTCGAAGTAATGCGAGTTTTTTTGAACTGCCATAACTTTGAAATTTGAATAAAAAAAGACCAACCGAAATTTATTAAAAAAATGAAAGGTTTTTTTGCGGGTGAATAGGCTGTATTTGATCGTTCGAATTGAAGTAAGATCGTATTCAATCTAATTCGATTCAAAGTATTTACAAAAAAAAACCTTTGTTTTTTTCAAAGTCCACCAATTGACTCCAAATACGTTCTAGGAGGTCCCACCTAGGTTAAAACAGCTATTCAGCAGGTTTTAGATGATGAATGGTCGAAGTCGACCAGAGACAGTACATGATAACTTTCGATATTTGAATTTTCTATTTTTTTTCAAATTCAAATCGAATTTGGACTATTTCCTAGTCGAAATACACAAAAATAGCTTGAAATTCAAATTTTTTTACTTTCGAATTTTCAATTTCGACCCTTGATAAATCTGTCACTACGTGTGTTTTAGCAGAGGCAATTCTCGGTATTGTCTATGGCAGGTAGTTTGTAGCCACAAAAAGTAGCTGCTACTAGTAGCTCCAGAGCTAAGGGTGGTGGCAGACAAGGAGATTAGTCGCCGGTCGACCAATCTCCCTAAAATGCCTTCCCGTTGTCAAGAATACATATTGCCAGCGGGATGGAATACGAATCACTTCAGATTTCCGAAGTCACCAGAAGTTTTCTAATGAAGCAACTTTGGGCGACTTTGGAAATCCAAAGCGATTCGTATGCTGGCAGGAAGGCTTTTGGGGAGATTATACACCCACAGTAGAGAAGATTTGTTGCTGGGTGACTAATTTCCCTGTCACCACCCTAAAAAAAATAGAGAATTGCCTCTGCTAAAACACACAGTGTCTTAGCAAAACCAATTATCGCTATTGTCTATTTTGTAGCCATGACAAGTAGCTACTACTGGTAGCTCAGTGTGTCTCTGCCCTTTATTAGGCATTGAAAAGCATTGTTGTAAAGGGTTAGCTCACCACAAGTAATGACCTGAATGAAATTGAAGAATTGCTATCTAATTTTGTAACTATTTTTCAGAAATGTACACAAACATTTACACTTACAATTAAATTTAAAAATGAATAGTTGCTGGGTAACAGATGCTAGTAAAACATCAGGGAGCATGCTCAATAGTGGCTCTGTAAGTGCTGGAGCCGCTAATAAAATGAATCAGTTTATGTATCAAATTGTAACTGTTTGAGAATTACCAACAAAGCTCTCTGAATTGCTATTGGGAAACCAACACATTTTTTCTTTAAATGAAATTGAAAACAATCAGAATATGTAAGTTAAAAACCGAAGAAACCTTCTCCAGTGAATTGTAGGTTAATTATTGCAGGGAAAGTCATTTGACTCTAGAAACTAAGCAATGTGCAATCTGTGAAAAATAGCAAATTGGACAGACATTACTGTTTTCAAATGTCTTGGTTCAGGCCCCATTTTAGGTCCAACATCTGACCAGGCCCCTTCATATCACTCCTTATAACACTGCTACTGTAAAATATATGAAATCATTATTGTGTCAACCATTAGCAAAATCTAGCTGCTGACATTTTTATTCAGTGACTTTTTGATTTCAAGAATATCTAAGGCAGTAAAGAAGTTTTCACCCTATATCTCAGATAAAGCGCCCTTCCATCCATTCCCTCCATCCACTGTCTGCTAATTTAGGGGAGCCATCAATACAGATTGAGAATCTGTGGCCTAAACAGCAGAAATTGAATCACAAGTGTTTACTGTAAGTATGTAAGGCAAAAAAATGGACCAGGGATAGCCCTTGTTGACCACTGGGTCAAATTTAACATTACCTCCCTTCATACCTGCCCCCAGCCTAAAATATTTCACATGAATCTGATTGATTTCTGTGGGTTACTAGATGTGGGCAAACTTTTTCATTATATTTTCCCCATGCCTAAAATGTCCATAAAAATGTTCCATCCTCTCAAATGTTCATTCTGTGCTGAAGATATTTTCCAATTTAATCACGTTAACATTATTTGTTCCATTCCTTTCATCCGGTTAGTTTAAAGAAGCAAATGAAATGAACATGCAGGTAGAAGGTGGCTTTTATATGTGAGCTAGTTTACGAATAATATACGCACAGAGTACCATATAATTTTATGTTTAAGCATCTGCCACACTCTTGCTATAAAATCCTGTAGTTAAGCAGAAATTTTCCCCTATGAACAAATTCTGCAGTAGCTCATTCTTACAAAGGAAGAGCTGTTACAGTAAATACATACTATACACCTGTCCTGTGGAATCCTAACATACCATTCCTTTACCTTCCCTCTTCCTGAATGTCCACTTTATTTTCCATATACAGGCAGAATTACAGGGACGGCATAAATCATTAAACCCACCAGCCTCCTCCCTTATCCTAATTATGCAGGAACTGCAAATTGTATGTGGTTTGAGATCCTTACTCTAATTTCATTAGTTCCTATGAGGTTTGTTGTCAGACCTAACTCAGCTATGATGACAGCCTGATTAAGATGTTGTACAGTGGTAATATAATTGCCTCTAAGTAATGTGCTATTTCACTGCTGCATTTTTTCAGTGTTTGATGTTGCCCTCTCAACTGTTAGCAATTTGCATGGTTTCTGTGCCCTTGTGTACGCATATTAAAAACCGTTTCTGCCATGTTTCTATCAGTAAAGTGCATGTGTTTATCTAAGGGCTCACCTTGTGACTCATTTTCTAACATAGGTGCTAAACTGCAATTTGTTTTGGTCAGTTCTGGTTGCTATAGGACACTGCACTAGTGTTAATAAATGGCTATAGGAAACTGCACTAGCGAATTTAGAACCCATGTTAATATAACAGATCCCCTTTGCCTCAAAGCAGGTGCATATTTTTGAATTCCAGGCTTGGAGGCAAGTTTTGGTTGTATAAAAACCAAATGTACTGCCAAACAGAGCCTCAATGTAGGTTGACAATCCACATAGGAGCTACCAAATGGCCAATCACAGCCCTTATTTGACACCCCAAGAACATTTTTCATACTAGTGTTGCTCCCCAACTCCTTTTACTTCTGAATGTTGCTCACTGGTTCAAAAGGTTGGGGATCCCTGTTCTAGACCCATTCACATCCTTGTATTGGAGGGGAAAGGATAAAGGAGTTCCCCTAGCCTTGTGCCGAAGAGAACCATAAGCCTTGCCCCCTGTCGATTACTTTTGGCCAGAGGGATCAGGGATAAAGGGATCCACCCTAGCCTTCTGGTAAAAATGTTCCAAGTGAAAACTAAATGATATTATATATTTTAGTAAGATATGACTTATACCTCCTTTTGGCCTAAAACATAGGCGGTAATGCCATAAAGTTTGCAGCCAACAAGCAGGCAGCATTTACTGGGAGATATGGGTTACAAGACAAAGACAGACTTTGGATTCTTTACATCATTACTCCACCAGAATCCTTGCTCATTACTGCATAACTGTTTACAAATCATGAATGATGTATACAACAGTGGGTCTTCCTTCAACAAAGCAAGGAACTATAATATAAATCCAATTGTGCTTGTATCCTGTTTATGGAGTATTTCTAACTTTCTAACTAAGACGTTTGAGTTTTATCCAGTGTATAAAAGGCAAACTGCGTGTTACCTGCATCAACCTAATTAAGTTCCAAGATTAATGTACATGGAGTCACCTTCGCATGTAATTAACACCAAACAAAAGTTGAAACTATAAACCATTAGGTTGGAGCCTGGAATTTGCACTCCAAAGTAAACGTATAAAACATGTACATTTTTATTCTTAACGTCATCATAGCAATTGGTTCAAAACATACCTATCACATTTAAAACAAAAAAAGAGCAACAGTTAGAGAGTGGCCCTTCTTATAACATGTACAGGTATACAGCTTTGAGGAAACCCATTATCCAGAAAGCTCCAAAAGATCATCTCCCATAGACTCCATTTTAATGGAATAATTCCCATTTTTAAAAATGATTTCCTTTTTTTTTCCTGTAATAATAAAACAATAATTTGCACTTGATCCTGACTAAGATGTAATTAATCCTTATTGGAGGCAAAACACTTCTATTGGGTTTAATTAATGTTTATATGATTTTTTTAGTAGACTTAAGGCAGGGAGATTAAAATTATAGAAAGATCCCTTATGCAAAAAATCAGAGGTTTTGAGCATTCTGGATAACAGGTCCCATACCTGTTCCACAGCTAGAAATTGATTTAACCTCCTAGTAAACCAAAACAGACTGTTTCAAATGTAAAACTTTTTTGAAAATGGAAAATTAAAGAGTTCATAAATGGTAATGGCTGGGTAAGCAATGCCTTAGTGTAGTGAGTTCTGCAGATCCATACATCCCAGCAGTGCACGTGTCTTGTGTGTGCTCCAATAAATTCATAAGACAAGGATATAATATAAGTTATTGTAGTGCATTAAGAAATTAATATCATGTAATGCCCACCTTAAATTTAACTGAAGTCTTGCTGGCAAATGTTAGAATGTGCTTTTAGGGGCGTATTTATTATGCTGTGTAAAACTAAATTTGCCGAAAAAAGATGTGTAAAATAAATGTTGAGTTTATCAAGCTGTGTGTAATTTTATGCAATGCGAACGGCAGATTTGATGCTGTTATTTTACACTTCTTCTATCAGAAGTCACTCGAAGGGGCATATTTACTGTATTATGCTATGTAAAAAAACAGTGGTATACCACACATTGCCAGTAGTGATGAGCGAATTCGTCCCGTTTCACTTCGCCGAAAAATGGAAGTCGGCGAATTTTTGCTTCAGTTTTATTCGCCAGCCGCGAAACTTGGGAATTCAACGCAAATTCGCCTGGCGATATAAATTCACCCATCACTAATTCCCAGGCTTCGCCGTGTAAAAAAACAATTTTTACACATTTTTTTCTTGTAATTACTTCCATTTATTTGACACAGCTTTTTATACTGTCTTTTTAGCAAATTTCATTTTATATAGCATAATTATCATTCTGTTTCTTTACACAGCATAATAAAGATGCCCCTTAGTGTACAAACAAGTTTGCTCCCACTCCTAGATGCGGATCAGCCTAACAGCCAGATCTCCATCTTCTCCAGTAGGCAGTATTTGTATTTCTAGAAGCTTCCAATTTCCACAAGTCACATTGCTAGAGGCCCGCATGTATTTAAACCTCAGGAGGATTAGCAGACACACAAAGAAGTTTGAGTTTATGTTCTGTTGGAGACATAATATGCAGTCTTAAACACTTCTCCAGGCGAAAATTCGGTCAGACAATACTGAACACTGGCGAATTTTCACTAGCGTTACTTCAGCAATGAGAGGAAATCAAAGTGAAGTGATGTGCTAGCGTTTAATTCTGCCTAGAGAAACTTCATTATAGGTCTTCGCTCAGGCTAATTTGCATGCAGCGGGAAATTTGAATGGATGTATATGTTGCAGCAAATACATTACATTACACAAATCCAGGGAATCTTAATAAACAAAACAGAGTTGTTATAATGCCCTACACATGAGCCCACTGTATAGTTTATGTTCCATATGATAGAAAATGTATGGGGGAACCCGGTTACCCAAAAAATCTTAGTGAATTTGTGGAGTAAAGTCCATTCGCCAGAAAATGATAACGCTGGCGAATCTTCGCCAGCATTACTCACTTCGCCCTTTAGTAAGTATGCCCCATAGACTGGAATATGAATAGAAGAGGCCTGAACAGAAAGATGAGTAATATAAAGTAGCAATAACAATACATTTGTAGCCTTACAGAGCATTTGTTTTTAAGAAGGGGTGAGAGACACCTGGAAACAGTCAGAAGAAGAAGAGAAATAACTCAAAAAATACCCCACGGGGCCCGGGTGCAGGTGATGCAGCTGGCCCCCCCTCCTCCAAAAGCGATTTTCACTGCAATCCACTTGTGTGGGAACTGCCTGCGGATGCCAAGGGGGTGCAGTCACACTTCCCCAGGTAGTTCCGCCATTGATAGAAAAATAAAAAGGCCAATTGAAAAGTTGCTTAGAATTGGACAGTCTTTAATACTATAAGTTAACATAAAGGTGAACCCCATAGCAACCAATCAGCTGGCTGCATTTACTGAAAACAAACATCTGATTGCTTGCAGAGGGGTTAATTTATCATGCTGTGTAAAACATTGGAGAAAAACATCACCAGTGATGTTGCCCATAGCAATCAGCAATTGGATTTCAAGTCACCTGCAAGTTAGAAAACAAAAGCTATGATTGGTTGCTATGGGCAAGATCACTGTGATATTTGTCTCCACAGTATCCTAAATACGTCCCTAAAGTCAAACTCAGTATTTCCCATACACATATCCACCTCTGTTACAGTTGATGTGAGACCCTGTGTCTACTTTTATGTTGAAATGACAGAACACTACTACCAGTACCAGATACACCATATCCTAACATTTCACTATTGGTGTCTCACACAAAAGCCAATACTGACCGTGTAATGGGCACTATGGTTCTCACTGTGATGTCAATTGCAGCCAACACTTTTCTGACATAGCTGTAGTGTGGGGTTTGACTGAGAGGTCTCCAGCTTTGTGATATTGGTCATTTTTGCAATAATGTTACCAAATATTTGCCTCTGCTTATAACTCTTTAAATTCTGCACCCTGCATTTTAAAGTATTTTTCAGTATTGTGCTGCTTAAGGAAATTCTGCATATGCCTAAACATATGTTACATGTATATGTATTTAAATACATACATTTATATATATATATATATATATATATATATATATATATATATATATATATATATATATATATATATATATATATAACAGTAAATGCTGCATTATGTTCCTTGACTTACACTTTAGCCTTGTTCCTGAACAAGCCTTACACTCTAAGGATATTTAGTGCTAAAAAGGAACAATGACTTGGGATAGCTTTTGCAGCTGTGCAGACATACAAAGTTGATCTATTCCCTGCCTTTGTAGAAAATGTTGTATTTATTAAAGGCTGTGGTTTGTTCTGTCCTTTCAGTTACAGTACGGGACTGGATTGGGGTTCAGCTAAAACTACAAAGCAGTCCTTGTTGTGCGTGATGTGACTCACATGTCAGCCTCTTACTTGCTGTCAGTGGCTTTATTAAAGTCTACTGTTTCAGACCCTAGAACTTAGCCTATTATATTGCGGCCCCACAAATATTAAATGGAAGCCCCCGTCAGTCTTTCTCACACCATATATTAGTTTGTTTGCAATGAGACTGTGTGTGGGTGCTTATATATTTGTGCACAAACAAGCACACAGATGAGTAGTTTTTTTCTGCCTCTGATTCATATAGTTTATTAACAATATATTTACAAAAGGGACTGCATACTCCAAAATGCATATGCAAAATGTATTAATAAATAATACATCCTACAGGGCCGGAACTAGGGGTAGGCAGAAGAGGCACTTGCCTAGGTCACAACAATGTGGGGGAGTTGGGCAGTTATCTGTTCAAAGGTCTTCTACCTACCCCTAGTCGGGGTTCGCTCCCCCTGCTGCTCCCTCTGTCACCCCCTCCATCTCCATTCCTCGCTTCACCTTGCCCTTCATTGCTCTCCCCTCCCTCCCTTCTCTTCTATTATGGCACATGTGCACCCAAGAGTTCATGCACACATAAGGGGGGGGGTAGCTGACCAGCGTGCCTAGGGCACCCTGTTGACTTGGCCCTGCCATCATATAAAAGTGCGAATTGGGATGATTCCTGTGCATTAGAGCCTCACTTTTGTCTTTATTTCTGCTATATGGTGTGAGCATTCCATTTTGCTTTTCTTGTGTTCTGGTGTATATAGAACTAGTGAATACAGAAATAATTCCTCATATTTATACTAAATGATATATTCACACTGAATGTATTTATTGTTTATTATGGGCAAATCCCCAATGTCAGTACCTGTTCTGAGTTTAAACCTTGTCCTTGCTTTTCAGTACAGTCATATTCTTGCCTGACCCTGTAGGAACTAAGTGATGATCTTCTGCATCATGAAACAGTTTGCTTGAAAAAAATGTGCAGTTATTGGTCTCTCTTGGCAACCTTGACTGCATGTTAGTTATAAGGGCTCAGTTAACGTTCACAAGAACACTGAGCAGAGTACAATTGTGATTTTTACTTTCCACAATGCAGCTTTTTCTTTAAGAATTCCAGCACCGTTGTGGTCTCAATTACAGGTGATACGCCAAAACAAATACAACTGCATGCGCATTCCATTCTAAATTGGACACAATTGCACTGAAATCTGCTTGGCATAATTTCTGGTGTTTGGCATGAGAGTGGCATGTTCCCCCGATTCTTTAGACACAACTGTGCTGCTCCTATTGACACAGTGCACACAGCCAACCCTGGAGATACTACTTAATCTGGATGTGCCAGTAATTCCAGGATTCCCCTGCATCAATAGACAAAGCAGTGCTCGATTCGGAACAGGAGGCAGGAAGGACTGAGCGGTGCTAAGCACAACTATATGGAAGTGCAAAAGCCACATTTTGACACAGGTATCTTTAGAGAATGGGTTTATGTGACTGAGAAAATTTCAAATGCGCTTCAAATGCGCTTGGGGTCATAAATGACCCCCTATACAGTATGCACCCCACTATACTATCCTTCTCTCTTGTTGTTTTCAACAACCTATTACCTATTTTTTATCTCCTCTTTTCCTCTTCTCCTATTTTTCTTCCTGCCATCTCTGCCTTTCTTACCTCCATCTTCTACTTTATCTAATTTTTTTTTCTAGCACCCCCACTACAATTTTTAACCAAGTTATCTTACTTTGTGCTTTTTTCTGTTCTCTTTTTTGTCTCTCTCTTTTATTTCCACATTCTGTCTTTCAGTTCTGCTTCTTATGGTTTTTCATTTTATTTCTTCTGCTCATTTAGTAAATTATTTTACTTTCTCTGCAATAGGTTCTACTTTACCTTCCATATGTTATCCCATGCCAACTTTTGTTTTTCTACCTCACACAAGCTCTTGCATAATTGCACATGGAATACTCGAATTTCTTGCTTTTACGGCAGAGAAGAAGTGTTAAGGGTGCTAAGTAATGCAACCCCTCATTTTGCTTGCTGTAAGTGGAACATAAACCCTCCGTTAAAAAGTTATATTTTCCTTTCAATAGCAGAAGGAGTCTGTAGAATTATCCTTCTCACTTAGAAAAGTTATACGATACTTTAACTCTTGTACATTAAAGTTCTGTGGCCCATTATCAAAAAAGGAGGCAGACGTTCTCTCTAATCAGCAACCTTTCACAATAAGGAGGAAGGCAGACCTCTATTCACTATTTTTTAATTGACAACATTATTCTCTGTAAGATCCTATTTCTTGGATCCCCAGATGTAGCTGGGCTACAACTGTCAGCATTCTTCAACACAGTAAAGGGTAAAAACTCTGATAGTAGTAAAAAACTTTGATAGTTGTAGTCAAGCAAATTTAGAAGGCCCATAGTTAAGAAAAAGGACTTAGAGAGGAGAAAGAAGGAAATTGGATGCATGGTTTATGTTCTTTTTAGTGTCCCTCCTCTATTATTTCATAGACCAAAAAATCAGCCCTCATCAAGGTTGAACTGGACCGGACAGGGTTCTGGGAAAAATCCCAGTAGGCCCCAGGCAGCCTCCATGGCCATCTGAGACTTTGTGCTACTTCCTGAACTTCCCCTGCCTCAGCAGGGGAGGGGGTTGAGGAGGTTTGCAGCTGGGGCAGGGGGCCCAGAGAGGAGTAGTTCAGGCCCCTGATGCAGCAGTCAGTACCCCTCAGTTCAACGCTGGCACAAAGATATATTCCATGTGTTGTAAACAAAACAATTAATATGCCTGCAAACTTGCGCACACTAAAGTAGGGTTGTAACTATAGAGGAAGCAGACCCTGCAGTTGCAAGGGGCCCAGGCAAGTAGAGGGCCCATTGAGGCAATGTTCCCACGAATTCCTTTTTGGGTATGTGAGCAAAAAAATCTTTTGTGCTCACATTTTAAACTTGTGTGCGCATTTTAAAAACTGTGTGCGCAGGTCAGAATAAATGAAAAATGTTGTATTTCTACACAAAATTCTTTGTCGCACCACAATTTGTGCACTGGCCTCAAAATTTGTGTACACATGCACAAGCACACAGCTTAGAGAGAACATTGTATTGAGACTCTAATTAATAAACCATTTCAATATATTTTGGTGGATAAACTGGTAAACTAAGCAACTTGAATATGCTAGTAACATCTAGTTACGCTACTGACTGAAAGTCTACAAAATTCATCCATAGAACAGTGATAGAAAGAAGGGCAAAATGATATTCTGTGCATCTGCTTATAGATGTGTAGCCAGCACTCTCTCTTGGGCAATGAGTAGAAATTTGAAGGCCGATTATTTTATCCATATAGCAACAGGGTCGCATTGAGCCAGAGGGACACTGGGAAAAAAGCTCTTGTGGGTCCTGCCGGCCCAGATCCACACCCAGATCTTGGCTCTGGTGGCTTCTTTCCTGCTACAACCTCCCTTTTTTGGGCATTTGCAGCAAAAACATAGTGCATGAGCACATCGGAGGGGGGCCCTGGGACAGCAACCCTGGTGGGCCCCGGACCCCCCTGTCCGACCTTGTATAGCACTAGAGCAAAATCACAATTTCTCTGTGAGTAGGGACATTACTACTGCATTACTATTATTTTAAGGATAAAATCTTTCCTTAAAGTCAACAAGATTTGTCTGTTATGGGTCACTTTCACATTATTCTGCAGCAGACATTAAAAAAAAACCACTCATTTAACTAATTTAATTCTCCTATAAACAACACCAACTTCCCAGGAAAATATCTAGATGAAAGAAATAAGCAATTTCTAGTCCAGTCATCAAGCTTTGTGTAAAACAATGTAAGATGCTATAGTACAGCAACCTTTTTCCTCAGTATAGCCTTTATTAGAACACAGGCTGAAATTAAGTTTGTTACCACTCCTGCTTTGGTTTTTCAATTACTTTTCTACACAGAAAACAGAGTACAGAGATATAAAATACTTACATGGCCCAGGAAGGAACAATCTTAAAATCTCACTTTATGCCGAGAGTTATTTAGCCTCTTTCGTAAAGTGAAAAGCGCTTAAAGGTACAATCCCTGCAGAGAGATCTTGTGATAAAGTCAGGAAATGGGAACACTCATAAACATTAAGGCTGTTTGCTTTTATCCATTTCCTCTACACTAAGAAGTATGATGTTAAAGCAAAGGAGAAAATGGGTTCAGCCTAGATAATTCCCTTGTAATAAATATAAAATAAAAAATGTGCTTTAGACCACCAAATCAATGCAGGTATTTACATTTGGTGAAATAAATGGGGCTTTTAGCCCTAACTTGCTGCAGAAGAAATAACAAGTTGCAATCTGACAGTAACCGTACAGTGTTAATGAAGAGAAGAAAGTTTTCTGGAATAGTGAAACTACAGAGTTCTCTTTACTTAAAGTGATCTCAACAGCCAAGACAAAGGGAAACAGAAATTAAGGATGGAACAAATCTGGTGAAATTACATAGATGTTTAATGGCGTCTACAGTCCCAAATGAAGTACAAGGACCTCCATGGGGCAAAAAAAACCTCTCACCCCACATCTGCCCGCACCCTCCGTCCACCTACTACCTGCCTCTTGCTAGAGTTTCCCAGCCACCTGCATCCCCTTCCCCACTGAAGGTAAGAGAGCGGCCAGGGAGGGGGTATTCTTTTATAGCAGACCCTGCGGTCTGGGCCCTCCTGTTCCCCTGGCTCCAGTGATGGATAAAATATACACTCATGGGGAACTAAAGTTCAACAAAAAACTGGGCAAGACATGCTAAACCATATATTTTGGGCTTCTGTATAGGGATGTCGCGGACTGTTTGCCCGCAAACTAATTCGCGCGAACATCGACCGTTCGCGTCCGCCGAATGTTCGCGAACGTCGCGCGACGTTCGCCAATTTGGGTTCGCCTTAGCTGGCGCTTATTTTTGCCCTCTCACCCCAGAGCAGCAGATACATGGCAGCCAATCAGGAAGCTCTCCCTCCTGGACCACCCCCACACCCCCTGGACCACTCCCCTTCCATATATAAACTGAAGCCCTGCAGCGTTTTTTCATTCTGCCTGTGTGTGCTTGGAAGAGCTAGTGTAGGGAGAGAGCTGTTTAGTGATTTGAGGGACAGTTGATAGTAACTTTGCTGGCTAGTAATCTACTTGATACTGCTCTGTATTGTAGGGACAGAACTCTGCAGGGATTTGAGGGACAGTGAGTTTAGGTTAGTTAGCTTTGCTGACTAGTAATCTACCTTCTACTGCAGTGCTCTGTATGTAGCTGCTGTGGGCACTGCTTCTGATCTCATCTGCTGACTGCTGTAATAACCCAATAGTCCTTGTAAGGACTGCTTTTATTTTCTTTTTTGTTTTTTTACTTTGCTACTATAAGAGCCCAGTGCTATTAGTCTAGCTGTGTTGGGGAGTGGGACTGGTGTGCTGCTCCTCCTAGTAGTTCACCACTACCAGCACCAACCAGAGTCAAAATTGTTACAAAGTATCTTATTTGCACCTGTTAGCTGTTCTGAGCTCTCTGCCAAAAGCTAATTAAGTTAGAAACTGTTTTTTTTCTGGCTGTTCAGTTCAGAGAAAAGAGGGACTGGTGTGCTGCTCCTCCTAGTAGTTCACCACTACCAGCACCAACCAGAGTCAAAATTGTTACAAAGTATCTTATTTGCACCTGTTAGCTGTTCTGAGCTCTCAGCTGTTCTTAGCCAAAAGCTAATTAAGTTAGAAACTGTTTTTTTTCTGGCTGTTCAGTTCAGAGAAAAGAGGGACTTTCCAGTACAAAAGAGGGACAGGGGGTTGAGTGGTCAAAAGAGGGACAGTTGGGAGGTATGCAAGTGCCACCTAGCTGTGTGAGCTTTTTCACATTCTGTCTAAATAACAATAATAATTCCGTGTCCGTAAACATCACCTGAGTGATGTTTTTACAGCAGCAATAATATATTCCGTACCCACTACTGTATATGTTGCCCTTGCAGGCATTGTTTGCCCAGTCTTTAACCAAGTGCCACCTAGCTGTGTGAGCTTTTTCACATTCCGTGTCCAGAAACATCACCTGAGTGACGTAGTGTGATTTCTGCCCTTTACAGCACAAAACGCAGCGCTGTGTCAACAATGTATTTTTCAGATACATTTTTGCCCTTGATCCCCCTCTGGCATGCCACTGTCCAGGTCGTTGCACCCTTTAAACAACTTTAAAATCATTTTTCTGGCCAGAAATTTCTTTTCTATCTTTTAAAATTCGCCTTCCCATTGAAGTCTATGGGGTTCGCGACGTTCGCGAACCGTTCGCATTTTTGACGCAAGTTCGCGAATATGTTCGCGAACATTTTTTCCGCCGTTCGCTACATCCCTACTTCTGTATGAGCCCACCCCACATCACAGTTAAAAGATCACACAGACATCAGCGTTAACAACGGTAACCCCCCCTTATAAGTAAAAAAAAAAGACAGTGGTACCAGGCTCCACAATTAAAGTTTTTAAAAAAAACATTGGTGGTCAGGGCCCCCCTATAAATTAAAAAAAACATTGGCGCCAGAGTGCCCTATAATTTTAAAATATAAAAAAAAAAACCATTGGTGCCAGGCCCCCCATAAAAGTTTTTAAATAGTCATTGGTGGTCAGGGCCCCATTGGTGTTCAGGAGAACTGAACTCGTAGCTTCAGGACTTCAATTCCGGCTCCTTTCGTAGCGTCGGGTTTTTTCGCAGCTTCAAGACTTCTACTTCGGCTCCTTTTGTGGCCTTGGGTCTTTTCGCGACTTCGAGTCTTTGGGACTTTTCAGGACTTCGGCTTTTCAGGACTTCGGCTCTTCAGGACTTTGGAGGTTTAGGACTTCGGCAGGTGTGGCATGGTTTTGTCGCTGTCAAGGGGGCCCGGCTATTTTGGAAAGTGCAGCACATTCGGGCCCCCCTTTAGACCTGGGCCCGGTACAGCAGTGCCCCCCCTGATGGTGGCCCTGACTGTTCTCCTAAAGATAACTCAGAATTTAAGAAGAACCTTTAAATAATTGGGAGAATGTGGTAGGGTGAAGGGAGACCAGTGGGAGGAGGCCAAAATTGGGTAACTCCTGAAGGGATGTGGGATCTGACAGTTCTGATAACATTAGAAGATTCGGAGCTGATATGGGCAAGTTTGCAGAAATTAGTGATTACTGTTATTGGGTTGCTGATACATTTACAGTGGTTAAAGTCTATTTTTTTATACATTTACTTTCCAGTAAGAACAGAATGTATAGTTAAGATGATAGGGATAAAAAAATAAACTTCAAAGAATAAGACTGAATTAAGTTTGGCCCTCGTTGACATATGTCTTAGGCTACCTTTATTATTATGCTCACGATTGCAGTCCCTGCTGTGTACTTAAAACATAAGGAAATTAATAGGTACGGATACATTCAAAAACACTATTTCTGGATCACATTACATTGACAAAATGGTCTCATAAAGTATCTCCTGCTCTTGTCTAGATCTGGCCTACTTGTTATTTGACAGCACTGAATAAGATTGTTATTTAAAGCTTTAACCAGGTTAAGAATATAATAATACAAATGACCAACAAAAAATATGCGTAAAATTCGGAATGCAAAGAAATTACGTTGTATCCAGTAAAACTTAATTTCCGGGTACATCAAAGCGGGTTTCCTACGGTTTAGCACTAATACCGCACTAATCCTTAACTATAATATTGATTATGTGAGATCCCCTATTATATACAGACAGACAGGCAAATTGGAGATTAATGAATAAGTAATTCAATCCAATGTCAAATCTCAGTGCATGAGCCCCAGTGCTAAATCTGGTCTTGGGCTTCCCTCTTTGCTTCCTAACCCCCACACCGTCAGACACTATATCAGATTCTTTATCTTTATTTACCCATATCAACCTTTCAACCTTTCAACCTTTCAACCCCTGCATTTATAATTAAACTATTAATACTCTATTTTACAATGTTCCTAAGCTTCTAACATATTTTGTTTCACTTGGACCCTGGGCCCAATTCATTCCCACCCCCCTGCATGCAGTGTAGGTATACCCCAACAAAGCACAAGCAAAAAATCACCAAAACAACAAAATTGAGTTTCTCAACCTCACCAGAACTATAAATCAGAGGCTTCACAGCAGTGGAGCAAGTGAAAAGTATTCAAAGCGAAATAAATCTTGTAGTAAAAATAAGTGTTAAGATAATGAAAATCTGGGAATTAAAATTAAAGGATCTGTAACACCAAAAAATTTAAGTGTTTAAAAGTCATGAAAATATAATGTCCAATTGCTCTGCACTGGTAAAACTGGTGTGTTTGTTTCAGCAAAACTACTACAGTTTATATAAAAAAAGCTGCTGTGTAGCCATAGGGGGAGCCATTCGAAGCTGAAAAAGGATAAAAGGCACAGGATACACAGCAGATAACAGATAAGCTCTGTAGTCTACAATGGGATTCTTCAAAACGTATCTGTTATCTACTGTATATCTTGTGCTTCAATGGCTGCCCAGCAGCTTGTTTATATAAACTAGTAGTATTTCTGAAGTAAACCCACCAGTTTTGCCAGTACAGAACATCTGTATTTTTGGTCTTACTATTCCTTTAACCATTTGGCTAACAGAGAATATACTTTTTTTCTATTTCCCAGTCTGATAAGGATAAGTTAATATAGGGGGTTAATTACATCGACAGGCAGTGCACTGCAAATAAATAGTATTACTTGCACCCTCGTCTGCCAGGATAGCATGGTAAGCTTGCAGATAAATAACAGATATTTTATATTTATCTTGTCTGCTGGGATATTTCCTATGTGCTGGGCTGCATTTCATTACTAAGACAAACTAACATTTTTTTTTTCTTTTTTCACTTTGCCTACCAAATTTAGGTGGGGTTCTCATCAAGTTCACAGAGCTATAAGCCTGCACTGCAAGTGTGAGAGCCATAAGGTGAGTGTTGTAAATCAAATGAGGGTGTTTGTAAAAACAAAAGGCATTAAAACCAAAAGATACAGTAAAGGAACTGAACTTGTGGGGTACAGCAGTAAGCAACTGATTTCAGAATGAGTAATAATGGGTTTCTTGGGATAATATATGAATACATACCTAATTGGTATTGGCTTTTATTATTATTATTATTATTATGCACTAATTATCAAACACCAACATATTCTGCAGCGCTGTACAATAAATGGGCTTATACAGTAAACACACAAGAATACATACAAAAACATCCAATATCCAATGCTAGAAGTATAGCTGGCCCTGTCCAAATTCTACCATATTCACCACAAGTACATTCTTACACAGTTCTTCTTGTAAATAAATGAATAGGAGTAGCTATGGCATGGCAAATATGCCACATTTACTTTCGCAGAAAAAGCATTTTTTCCCAAAAGATTTTCTGTTTAACAAAGCATCTAAGTAGAACTGCAAAATAACTCGATAATGTCAATATCTCAGTATTATTAATTTACTGGGACAGCACATACCCCACTTCATATACCTCTGTGCCTACATCCAGTCACCTGATTATAAGGCATTATGCAGTGCTTGCTGGGAAATGAGAGGCACGTGATATCAGTTCAATACGTCCTGTGTGATTAAACTCTTTCCAAACTTCTGTTAGTTGTAAATAAATTGCTGACACTGCATATGACATTTCACTTTGGAAAATGAGAACTGACTAAAACAAAGCAACATATATCAATGGCCAAAGAAAAGAAGCAATACCGTCTGCAGTATTGCATCCCTGTTCGTGTGTATTCATCTTGCACATAGCCTGGATGAAAGGGCAATGAGTATGAGTATTAGTGCATTGCCAAGGAAAGGGTGCCCCCTGCTGAGCAGGTCCACATTCCTCCTGTAACAGGCGGAACAGTTAGTTTTGTAACAGGGCTGTGTTCACAGCAGACAACCTGCTGACTCATCAATGCATGCACAAAGTCCAGCATATCATTCAGTATTCAGTTTAAATGTCCCTTTTCTGGTACCTTGTAGCACATTTGCGGGGAAAAATGCAAACATATCTGAAAAGAAAGATTTACTACAATTTACACTATAATTACACTATAATTATTATATAAATAATATTCAGCCCTGAGTGGATATGAACCTTAAGGTGTTCTGTGAGCATTGTGTATTTGAGCAGCTGCTGGAGATCCACCTTAAGTCTGTATGTGTACCAGTAACATATAGAAAGAAGCAGAAAATTAAGCACACACACAAACACAAAAATTCCCCTTCTGCCTTTAATTTAGGTGAATAAAGCATTGGCTGTTTAGGACTTATACTAAGGAGCACTAAGTTCAAGAGCAAGCCATATAGGTTTACTAGACACTGTACAGTACTTCATTGTCATCATTTATTTATAAGGTTACAATATACCCAATATTTGAATTAAAAAAATTATCATTTACAATAATTTGTAAAAGAAAAGAAAATAGTTGTTTTACAGATAAAAAAAACAGGATTGAAAAGCCTTGCTCAGAAGAGTGAATATATACAAAGAAAGGGACTTAACATCCAACTACGAGCCCACCGATATGTCAATGTTGCAATTAATTGAAACATCAATATGAAAATAAAGTTAAAAGGCAATATTTATTCCCCACCATGCCATATGTAAATTAAAAACACTTAAAAACAAGCAGCGCTGCATTTAAAATGAGGGATCCCTCTACTCTGAGTATTAATTCTCTCACCGATTCAATGAATCAGTTTTGTGAAGATACATGCACAGTTATGGTGTAATTTGCCCAGTTAAACAAGCTGGTTATAGCCTAAAACGCAATGTGATTTAACACTGTGAGTGTCCTTGATTGAGTTAGGTCGATGAGTAGTTCATATGCTGAAAATGGAATCCCAATTGAGTAGTATACACTGACGCAGATAGCGTGCAATTGGAGAGATTTTCCGAAGTGGCAATTCCCTTGACGGGTGCAGTGTGGATTCTGCACCTCTCCCTTCTGCCCCAACCACATACCTTCTACACCAATTTAATACATACACACACCACTGGTTTGGAAAGAGATGGCCGCAGTTGTTTATTTTAACACAGTAATAAGAATAATTAACATGTATAACATTTTAACCTTTTAATATAAAGGGGAATGGGGGTGGGGTTGCTGTACCCCAACTGCCAAGATAGGTTCCTGTTCCATTTCTCCCAAGCCCTAAACCGGGGTACCTACCTTCCCATGAGGGCCCAGGCCTACCAGGCTATTTCCACTCACTATGAAATACCCCCTTTTAACTTCCCCTGGGGGTCCTTGTAAAGGTACCCTCCGCCAATTGTGACTAAATATACCCATCTACAGGGAGGGAGGGTGGGATGCTGCGCCCTGCTGCCTCCACGTCCTGGCGCCAAATGGTAAGTATTGCCGCTGCTCAGGCCCTAACCACGAGCCCCCAGCCAATCAGAGCCCTGCAACGAAAAAAGGAGGGTGGTGACAGGTGCTACTCTTAGGCCCCGTCAAGACCCTGCTACCTCTATACGGGTCATGGGGTCCCGGAGGCAATGCTCCTAAGTCTGTAATGGAGGGTCAGTGCATCCCATGAGGTTTGGGCAAGTCCCCCCTAAATGAAGTTATGGGGCCGGTGTAGGGCTTCAGTGAGTATTTGCAGCGTTAAAGTCTGAGTATGGCTGCGTGGGTACACTAATGGGTTAAATTATATTAAGGTGACATTCCAAATCTACATAGGCCACTGATTTAACAATTTTGCATGCACCCCACTTCAAATAAATTGGTATCTTACTTGCTCAGAAGAGCTTACAATCTGACTGGATGCAGCATTATGTATAAAAAATGTACAGTATGTGTGGTGGCAATGTGCATATTCTGCAAAATACTGACATACCTAATCTCAAACAATCATAGTGGCTAACCCAGGAATTTTCCAGGTACGTAAAGCAACCTATGGCAAAAGGTTATTGGGGGACACTAGAAGCTGTAGTTTAATAACACCTGCAGAAATTCAGCTTGGCCCATCCGGATGCAGATTTTTGTAGTTGTTACCTTTTCAGGTGTGTGAGATGATGCATACACATTAAGGGGCACATTTACTTTGCTCGAGTGAAGGAATAGAATAAAAAAAACTTAGAATTTCGAATGTTTTTTTTTGGCTACTTCGACCATCGAATCGGCTACTTCGACCTTCGACTACGACTTCAAATAGAACAATTCAAACTAAAAATTGTTCGAATATTCGACCATAGTCGAAGTACTGTCTCTTTAAAAAAAACTTAGACGGCCTACTTCGCCACCTAAAACCTACCGAACCTCAATGTTAGCCTATGTGGAAGGTTTTTTGGTCGTAGAATAATCGTTCGTTCGATTGATTAAAATCCTTGGAATCGTCCGATTCGAAGGATTTAATTGTTCGATTTACCTTCGGCAGTCTACTTAATTAATTAATTAATTAACCCTCGATATTTGACCATATGTAAATCTGCCCCTAATTGTATAAATAAGCCAATTAAGATGTTGTCTGTCTAGTTTAATCTTGATACTAAAATGAAGCACTTTCCTGGAAGTTTTGGCAAGTAGGGAGGAAGAAGCAGGTCAGATAGAATGCTACAGCAAGCAATCAAGTGACAATTGGCATTTTTTGTTCAATGCTCCTGGGCTGCCCATTTTCTCTGCTCTCTAATAGAGTCCAATGTAAGGAAACACAAAAACCTTGGAAAGAAAAGCTAGATTCATGGCTGTTCCAATCGGGTCAGTGTTCCCCCACCAATTAAGATGATGCAGAGCATGCTATTAAAAATAGGTCTCTGTCCAGGCTCCTCTTTGTTCGTCATTGTCTTTGTTTCCGTTTCAGCCAACTCGGTTAATTGATAATAAAAAAAAAAGCTTTAGTGGTGAAATGGAATTTCTCCAACAAAACCTCTTTTCCAGTTTAAACTAGTTTTTAGATTTAGTTTTTATATAATGTTTGCAGTATGTTTCATTTACTTCCCAACATGAGCAGCTCAAGGAAGATGTTGCTAAGAAAAATGTAATGCTAAGTTGACCAGAATATAATAAGTAGAGAAGATGATCAACACATATAATTCAACAATGCTACTATTCCATCCTATCCTGATGCTGCAAATCTGATTTTCACAACCGTTGGATCAATGTCTATAGCAGTGGATAATAATGTAGGAATATACAAAAAATTGTGTTAGCTCACTGAATAAAAAATAAGCATACCATACTTGAACCATAAATAATCAGTAAAATATATTATTTTAAAACAGTGCTTAATGATGTCATCAGATATAATAAGGGCTTAGTGATGTCATATATCTATAAGGAGTACAAAAAGATAGAGGCACACTGATTTTTTGCTGGTCCAAACAAAGCTCTTCTACCTACTTTGGGTCCTTCAGCAGAGGTTGTGTGCTTTTCCTTTAATAACCGCAGTAGTGCTTTGTTTGGGCCACATATTTTTTGTATTAAAGTGAACTACAGCTTGGAGAGGCTTATGTATGTGGTAACTTTCACAGTACTTAATTGCAGGGCCGGCCTTAGGCCAATTGGACCAATTGGGCCCAATTGGGCCCCGCACCTCTGGGGGGCCCCGCACCACAGGGCAGCACAGATAATATTTCCCTCAGCACATGATGCTGCCTGGCCTGCCCCCAACTTTGAGAGTCCAGCCCATCCCCAAATCCATAGGTCTAGCCTGCCCCCAACTCTCATAGGCCCAGCTTTCCTCCAACCTTGATAGGCCCTGCCTGCCCCCAATCCAACCAAGCCTGCTCCCAAGCTGAATCGGCCCAGCCCCAAACTAATTGGCCCAGTCCACTCTCCTATTTCCTCCCTCTCTCTCTTACCCTGTGTGCCCCTATTATGTTACCTTGTCTGCCCCTTTCCTTTCTATTTTGTGCCTGTATGCCCTTATTTTCCTAAATACTTGGTGTGTCAGTAGCCAGCAACACTTTGTCTAGGGGCCCCGCCAACATGGTCCCAATTGGGCCCCACATTTGATAGGACCAGCCCTGCTTAATTGTACTGACTTTTGTCAAACGACTCATGGGTAGGGTTGCCACCCGGCCAGTATTTTACCGGCCTAGCCGGTAAAACACCTGGCTAGGCTGGGGCCGGTATTACAAATTTACCGGCAATGTAGCTGCCGGTAAATTTGTAATACCCTTAAAAAGACCCCCTCAGCCAGCCCCCAATCCCCTGTAAACTTACCATATCCTTTGGTTCTTGTCCTGGCCGCGCCATGGCCCCGCCCCTTTGCGGCACAACCCCACCCCCTTGACATCACGCCACACCCCCTTTGTGTACCCGCCCCCACCAGCCGGAATTTTTTTTGGCAAAAGGTGGCAACCCTACTCATGGGGGGACATATACTATGCTCCTGGGCAGAAGTGCCAAAGCACTTCGGACAATACCTGCACTCTGCAACTTGCACTAGATGAAAGGGCTGGGGCACAGTGCAGAGCAAACATTGGCAGACCAGGATTGTCCTCTGTGTTGGATTGGAGGGTCTGAGGCCACCAGAGTTTCTGCCACAGGGCCCCTCCCCAGGCCACCCTGGCCCAGCCACAACCCCCCATTCGGCCTCCTGCATACCTGTCCTATAGTTGGCTAGGAGGGGGGAGATCAAGTGGCAGTGCAGCCCAGTCCAACCCTGCCTGTCCTTATCACCAGCCAAAGGGTAGAAATGCACAACAGGACCTCATTGTGATCTGCATCATCCATTACTCCCTAAAATATTTATGTTAATGACACCCAAGTTAAGTGACAGGTTGGAGTGGTTGCATCTACATAACCCCCCTCTCCCACCCATTATGTAAAAAGACATGCGGCACTCATGGCGACGGACTCAGGTGTCCATGCTCCTAAGCAGAGAGCAGAGATATGCAGCAATTCATTTTTTAATCGTGTGGTAGTAAAAGACACTGCTGTGTCCATTCAATGACTGATGTATGTGTACCCTTGTTTTTTTGTGTGTGAGTACAGTGAAGTACAAGTTTTTTTTTTAATTTGGGATTATCCATTGGTAGATACTAGTAAAAGAGTATATTTTTATGAAAATGTTTCATTTTGATGAAGCAGTGTTTCACATTAGGGCTGTTTCATGTGATATATACACTATACAAATGTTAAGTCTTGAGAAAGGTCCCTAATCGTTGACAATACATTTTCAAATAAATAGAGACTTGCAATGTTCAGGGGTATAGTTTGCCTTTAAAGTTGTACACTTTTGAAAAACTGGTGTATTCTTTTTTCATGAGTGCACATGGAAATTATGTTTCTTTGTGCTCACCACAATTTATTGGTTTGCATGAGCACAAGTGCAGAGCTTAGAGGGAACAGTGCTGACAATTCAGCACAAATAGTGGCCGAAGTTCTGATGCCTTCAAAGGCTCCCAATTAGGCTTGGGCAAATTTGACCAGTTTCGTTTTGCCAAAAATTCGCTGCCAGCGAAATGTCGCCTACACCATTAAATATTATGGGCATCAAAATGTGATTGACGAGTGGTGAAATTCTTTTGACGCACGTAATTGTTTTAGGTGCACGGTGTGATACAAGTCTATGGGCGTCATTTCTTTGGCGAAACTCAGCGAAAAAATTCGCCCATCCCTACTCCCTGGCCAGCCAACAAGCCAACAGTTTCCAAGTCCTCTGCTGATAAGGGTTAGCTCGTTTCCCGCAATACATGCACAGAATATCATACAATACAATTTTATACAATATTATTGGTGCATCTATGCAGGGGCGCTGCTGCCATGAGGCGAGTTGAGAAAGGGGCACAGAATCGCCCCTGAATCTATGACCACCAGTAGATCTTTCCTTGAGTTCACAGGAAAAGTTAAATCTCACTTTCTAGTATTAGGGAAAGGAAATTGAGTCAGATAAAAACTTGAAAAATACTAGTTCTTGCTTTCCTTTACTTAAGTGGCCTGCTTTCATTCTGAGCAAAGCTATTGCACATTATAAATATCATATCTTGCTCTTCAAGTATTTCTATCATAACCTTTTCCATTCCTGGTGACCTTTAGTTCTCAGGTCTTGGGAAGCTGTTACCATATTAACCCTAGCAGTTATGCCTCTTTATGATGTCATTGAGGTCAAGAGGAAGTGTTCAAAGCTTTAGGAAAAAAGAAAAAGAACACAAAACACAGCAGAGCACGTTTACATTAAATAACCATCAGTGAATGGTAGTAGTAACAGATACAAGCAGACCAAGCCCCAGGCTAGAAGTGCGAAGTCTGAATTTTCTATTTCCTATTACCAAAAGCTTTAAATGTTTAATGAATATGGCACTCTGCCTTGCTAAGGTTATCAATTCTCAAACAACAGTAGAAGGGGCATTTTATTATAGGAATTTTTAAAACACATTTTTTTTCTTGCAGCCAGTTTTCTACACACTGTTTTGTATGCATGCTCACAATTTTGCATGTAATCCAAGCAAGTGACAACTAATGCTATAAATACATAATATTAGGGTATCATTTTTTACTAAGAATAAATGGCATTTTACCTGAGAAGCTGGCATTCTGGTTCTCACTGCCCCCTGTGGTTAATAGGTACTAGCATTGTATTGCTTGCACTGAATAGGAAGCACCTCAAAATGAAATAGTGTCCTAACCCTAAATGACAATTACTGAAAGAATATGATCCTGTAGAGATGTCACAGCCAGATAAGGATTTACAGGTATGAGACATGGGGGCAAATTTACTAACCTGCGAAAATTCGCCAGCGACAGCTTCGCAGCCATCGCAAATCTTCGGCAAGTGAAAATTCGCTAAGACAACGGTAATTTACTAAAATGCGAAGTTCGTAAAATGCAAAGTTGGGCGTCGGAAGCTGGCGAGTTTTCACTACCATTACTTTGGCAATGAGAGCAAATCAAAGCGAAGAAGCACTAGCGTTCAATTCTGCCTAGCGTAACTTCACTAGAGGCCCAGGCTAGTTTGCATACGGTGGGAAATTTAAAGTTGAAGGGACCTCTTTATGTTATATGCTGCATCTAATACATTTACACTGATAACTACACATGCCAAGGGAACCCTAATAAAGTCAATTAAGTTGTTATAATGCCCTACACAAAAGCCCATTGTAAAATAATGTTCTCATATGTTATTAAATGTATGGGGGAAACCGGTTACACAAAAAAATATGTAAACACTTTTGCAGCCTATCACCCTGAAAAAAGGAAAAGACGCCAGCGTTTTTGGACTCAAAATATATTTTGTAAGTAACTGAAGATTGAGGAAGTTCTATGCACTCCATTGTACTTCGCCTGGTCTGAGCTGGCGATGGGAAGTCTGGCGAAAGAGGTAACATTCAGTGAAATCCACATTTTGGTGAATTTGCGGAGTAATGTCCATTTGCCAGAGTGAACAGTCGCCTGGCGTTAGAGTGCAAATCACCGCTAGTGTCTATCTCCTTCGCTAGCAAAGTGACGCCTAAGCCCGTTCAGCGAAGTCCCTGAAAGTGGTAATGCTGGTGATTTGTTGCCAGCGTTAGTCACTTGCCCTTTAGTAAATCTGCCCCGTGTTAACAAGAATGCTTGGGACCTGGGCTTTTCCACAAAATGGATCTTTCTATAATTTAGATCTTTATACATTAAGGGGCACATTTACAAAGCTCGAGTGAAGGATTCGAATTAAAAAAACTTCGAATTTCGAAGTGTTTTTTTGGCTACTTCGACCATCGAATGGGCTACTTCGACCTTCGACTACTACTTCGACTTCGAATCGAACGATTCGAACTAAAAATCGTTCGACTATTCGACCATTCGATAATCGAAGTACTGTCTCTTTAAGAAAAACTTCGACCCCCTACTTCGGCAGCTAAAAGCTACCGAAGTCAATGTTAGCCTATGGGGAAGGTCCCCATAGGCTTGCCTGCGTTTTTTTGATCGAAGGATATTCCTTCGATCGTTGTATTAAAATCCTTCGAATCGTTCGATTCGAAGGATTTAATCGTTCGTACGATCGTAGGATTAGCGCTAAATCGTTCGACTTCGATATTCGAAGTCGAACGATTTTAGTTCCTAGTCGAATATCGAGGGTTAATTAACCCTCGATATTCGACCCTTAGTAAATCTGCCCCTAAGTCTATTAGAAATAATTTAAACATTTCATAAACCCAATAAACTGGTTATGCTTCCAATGAGGATTCATTATCCAGTCCAATTCATTCCATCCAGGATGTGGCATCCTTGCAACAGAACCTTGACAAACTGCCAATCTGGGCAGCTAAGTGGCAAATGAGATTCAATGTTGATAAATGTAAAGTCATGCACCTGGGATGTAAAAATATCCAAGCCACTTATACCCTTAATGGGACTGCACTAGGCAAATCCATAATGGAAAAGGACCTTGGAGTCCTTGTAGATGATAAACTTGGCTGTAGCAAGCAATGCCAGTCAGCAGTATCAAGGGCAAATAAAATCTTGAGCTGTATTATAAGTGGCATAGATTCACAGTAGGAGGGAGTCATTCTTCCACTGTATAGAGCACTGGTAAGTCCCCATCTAGAATATTTCGTACAGGTTTGGTCTCCATCACTCAAACAGGACATTATTGTATTAGAGAGGTTACAGAGAAGGGCAACTAAGCTGGTAAAAGGTATGGAAAATCTTAGCTATGAGGAAAGACTGGCCAAATTGGGGATGTTCACGCTGGAGAAGAGGCGCTTAAGGGGGAGATATGAAAACTATGTATAAATATATAAGGGGATCATATAATAATCTTTCTAATGCTTTATTTACCAGTAGGTCTTTCCAGCTGACAAGAGGGTACCCATTCCAATTAAAAGAAAGGAGGTTCCGCCTAAATATTCGGAACTTCGGAAGGGTTTTTTTTTTTTACAGTGAGAGCTGTGAAGATATGGAATTCTCTCCCTGAATGAAGCGTACAGGCTGATACATTAGATAGCTTTAAGAAGGGTTTGGATGGCTTTTTAGCAAGTGAGGGAATACAGGGTTATGGGAGATAGCTCATAGTACAAGTTGATCCAGGGACTAGTCCGATTGCCATTTTGGAGTCAGGAAGGAATTTTTTTCCCCCTCTGAGGCAAATTGGAGAGGCTTGAAATGGGATTTATGCCTTCCTCTGGATCAGGGGTCAGCAACCTTTACTATCAAAAGAGCCATTTTGCCCCCTCTTCCACTAAAGAAAAATAGTCTGGAGCCGCAAAACATAACACAATGTTATAAACTTTTAAAAGTTTTAACCTTTTTTTAATTTTAACTGTAACAACAACAGAATACAACAAACAGAAGTGCAGTGTGTATGTGTAGGCCTACTTTGAAATAAATTAAACACTAAATAGCCCTATTAAATGCTAGTGTTCCTATCTGTTTAATGTGATTTCTCTTTCTGAAGGTTCATGCTGATCTTCCTTCTCTTGTCTTGAGTGTGTGACCATGATGAATCATCTTGTAGCGGCTTGGTCTTGCTTTCACTCCTGGGACTTCTATACAGCCCTCGCTGGAGGCACCCTGAGTGTGCGACAGCAGTAAGCTAACCGTTAGCTTACCGTGGTCGCACACTCAAGAACGTGACAGGCAAAGCAGCAAGACTGAGCTGCAGCAAGCAGAATGAAGAGCCGCATGAGGCTACAGAGCCGCGGGTTGTCTACCCCTGCTCTGGATCAACTAGCAGTTAGGCTGGTTAAAATGGAGTTAAAAGTTTGAACTTGATAGATGTGTCTATTTTTTCAATGTAATATATCTTAGTTTGGATCAAGTGCAAGCTACTGATTTGTTATTACAGAGAAAAATGAAATGATTTTTCAATATTTGGCTAAAATGGAGTCTAAGGGAGACGGCCTTTGCATAATTTGGAGCTTTCTGGATAAAGGGTTTCCAGATAATGGATTCCATACATGTATCACATTCCTACATATGAAATTTTCATGCCACCTTATTTTTTTCTTTGCATTTTTCTGCATATTTATGTATATCTCTACTGAACAAGAGAGCTGTGGTTGTAGGACAAATGGTGCATGCACAAGGAAACTTCAACAAATTCCAACTCTTGTCACACAGATTCTGTACAATACAGAAGAGATGTGTATGCAAGAACCATTCTGATTTGCTGTGGCCATTGCACCCATTTAATCCACAATGCTTTTGTTAATAATCCGGGTTATCAACATAGTTAACTTTAATATTTGCAAAGTTAAAAAAAAATATTCTCCAATGCAGCTACATGAAGACATGTCATTTGACAAGTGGCCTTATGGTCCTTTTGGGAAGCATGCTCAAAGTTTGGAACTTTATATTAGTAAACATGTCCCCAAGTAAGTCAGCAGGTTGTTCTCATTAAGCATCAGCAGGTACTTTGTGGAAAACAAAGGGAGCTTGTTCTTTGCAAATGACTTTTTTTTAAAGAAAACTATTGAATCTTATCCCCAGGCAGTAAATACCTGAGGTGTGGCCCAAAAGATCTAATTAGGGCCAATTTTGAAAATTAACAAATCTAAAGAGACAATATGCACACTGTTGGGACCTCTTGTCTTCCATCTTCAGTGAACCTTCGGTGTCTTCACTATGTTTTTGTTTTCTCCTCTCTGATTGACAAGTTCTTCAATTATTGAATATGCTGTCAATCAAATCAATGAAAGTCAATAATCTGTAAGTTAATAAGGAGGAGCAATAATACAACAATGATGTCAGCTATTTCAAAGAGCCTTTAAAAATAATTAAAATGACAAAATGTGACAATACATCAGTCGCATACCAGCTATCGCTTTAAGCAATTCTATAAATCATTAAGAGGTATAGCCTTGCAGTAGCTGCTGTGCTAGTGGTAGCCAACCAGATGAGAGTTTCAGCAGCAATGAAAAAAATCTTAAGATAAAATCTTGTCTATAAAAATGAAAAAAAATTACTTTTCTTTGTATGTGTCAAAATGCATTAATATTTAAAACAATACAGTAAATTTTTTTATCCAGATTTATCAGCCCACATCATATGTCAACCATGTTCTACATCATGGGGTAGGCAGAAGAGGCACATGTCTAGGATGCAAAGCCTACCCCTAGTCCACCACTGATAAAGGTTAAGCGGATGCCGCTCTCTGATGTCAAAGCATGCTGACGCAGGCCCATCCGCACTTGTTTGCTTGAGTACGTGCAATTGACTTTTGCTTCAGAAGTTTTCCAGTTCAAACTAGTAGAGCCCCAAAGATGTGTTAATAAAAACACTTTGCTTTTGAGGAAGGCAGGAGAATGGATATTTCATCTGAACACAGTGACTCCGTCAGGTCTAAATGACATGTTAAATTTATCTTGCTTCCTACAGACTAGATGAAAAACCTTTCTTCAAAGTACCATCGTGCGTTCACTTTCAGTTTATATCTGAATTTCAATTATCTGATATGTTCTCAATATGTGAGTATATGCCTTTTTACACAATAAATTAATTGCAGTACAAAATAAAATCCCCCTCCTTTTTTTCCTTTTTTCCCCTTTTTTTGTAAATACTTTTGAATTTTGTTAAATTCTCCTCAAATTTTATCATTTAATAAGCCTTTTTGAGGCATTTATGGGTCATCAAAAAATTCTTAGTGAATTTTTATACACATAAATTATGGTTGTCATCCTCCTGACTTCTTCTAGTGGATACTATCAGTTTGGGGAGACTCTGTGATCTATTCTGACTATTTGACATTCTGTTAATGTTTCTGTTTCTCACCGAATATACCTTTGCTTTTTGATCATCGCAACTTTATTGAATTTGAAGTGACATCAGATGCCCAATACTCGCTATTGAGGAAACATAACATCAATGGGTATAAAATCTATCTGGACAGTAAGACTCGTTCTGCCTTTTCTTTTTGATTATTTATTATTTGTGCCCCTGAGGAAGACCACTATGGTCGAAACGCGTAGGGCTAAACAATTGTTTTTTGCAATTCATGTAACCCCCCTTTTTTTATTTATTTTTTTTGTAAATTGAGTGTGCAATCCATTCTTGGTTATTTGCAAACTAGTACTAGGACAATGGTAAGCAGCAGCAATACAGGGATTTAAATAGCAGACTGGAAGATGAATAGGAGAGGGTCTAACCAGAACAATAAAAAAGTAGCCTCAAAACCTTCTTTCAGGGTTGTGAGGTCACTGACCCCAGAACACAGAAAAGCAAAAATACATTAATTATAAAAAAAAAAAACAATTGTAGAGTTGCTTAAATTATATTAATAGTTAGCAACACAGGCAAGATAAAGTCTATGACAAAGGATTAAATGCTTCAGACTCACTCTCCTATTTTCAATATATGTATATATATGTATAACAGTATCCTCTAGCAAGTTCCCATCCCGTATTCATGCTCTGTCCAAGAGACAGCAATTGGGTAACTAATTTATGCTTGAGGTGTGCCTCCCAATCCATGTCACTGCACAGTACTGCACAACAAAAATGAATGGGACCCAGTAATTCTGAAAACTGAGACCAAGGCTGAAAACAGGTAACTAAGGTCTGTGCAAACAAGATAGAAACCAACACTAAAAACAGAAATAATAGGTATGTACCCAAGGGTGCATCCATAAAGGAGACCAACTCTAAAAACAGGAACCCTGTCATGTGTTCAGTGTTGGTATCTTCTTCTGTGGGGGTACAGACCCACATTAATAACAGAGAACAATAAACCTATGTTGTGCTGTTGTGCTGTGGCCAATCCCTCTGACATTTGTGGTGAGATGCCCTAATACTGTCTCTATGAGAATAGAAACACATAGATAAATGTTCATTCAGATCTAATTCATCTTTATCCTATGCGTTTATAAATATTTGGCCACTAACTGTCCATTCTTCCAAAGGTCACTTTGTGATACAGAAGAACTCACTTATCATAAAGAAATGTATTCTGCCCAATTAAAGGAGCAGAATAATAAGAAAATATATTTTATATTATAAGTTTTCAATCTTTTTCATAGGCAGTAAAAAGACTCAGAAATTTGAGATGTAATTTTTTGTAATCGGCACAAAATGTCCTAAAACAGTGTTTTCATGTACAGTATGGTACAGTAACAATAGTTATAAACTCATACATTGGTGCAAGGTTTTACAGTACTAGGTTTATATTAATGCCAATTTCAGAACTACAATGGTTCAGGCTAGGGCAACACAGTTTTATTTCTAATCAAAAGCTTTAAAATCTGAATAGAATAGTCTTGTCTGAGGTGTAAAAAATAAAAGACACAATAGAGAAACTGTTGGTGTGGCAGTTTAAAAAATGTCACTTTTTTGGGGAGCAGGTTTTTTTCTGGTTGCTTGCCTATAGCATCTTAAACATGTTGGTGGTCTAAAAACACGTTACCCACACATACTAAGGGGCACATTTACTATTGGTCGAATATCGAGGGTTAATTAACCCTCGATATTCGAACCTCAAAGTAAAGTACTATTGGAATATCGAAGTCGAAGGATTTACCTCATTTCGTTTGATCGAACGATCAAAGGAAAAATCGATTAAAATGAATCGAACGATTTGAAGGATTTCAATCCATCGATCGAACGATTTTCCTTCTATAAAAAAAGCAAGGAAAGCTTATGGGGACCTTCCCCATAGGCTAACATTGGTGCTCGGTAGGTTTTAGGTGGCGAAGTAGGTAGTCAAATTTTTTTTTAAAGAGACAGTACTTCGACTATCGAATGGTCGAATAGTCGAACAATTACAATTAGTCGAAGTCGTAGTCGAAGGTCGAAGTAGCCAATTCGATGGTCGAAGTATTTTTTATTCTAATCCTTTACTCGAGCTTAGTAAATTTTCCCCTAAATGTTACTATTTTATTGATTGGGCCAGAATTAACAAAGCAATGTATATTTGACAGATGGGACTATTAACAAAACATAGATAACCACAAAATGATTACAAAAATAGCCTAAAGCTGCATAGCATTATATTTTGTATGGGAATGCATGTTAAATGATTTCAAGGTCCTGGGTATATATTTTCTAGTGACTTTAGAAATCTGTGCAGAAATACTGCTCTTCAGTCCTGAGTTCTCAAGCACCTAAAGGTTCTTTGCTCTTTGTTTTGAAAATGGCTTAAATGTTCTTGGAAAACTGAAAAGAGAAGTTTTTTTTATTTCCCCTAAGTATTTCACTAAGCAAATACCTGCAGTGTTTGCTTATGGATGGTCACTCTCTGCCAGCTTTCAAAACTGCCTTTAGGGAAGGCCAAACAGCTGACCAAGCTTGTTCAAAGAAAATAGTAATAGATACCTCTTATGTTTCACAGCTCCAGTAAATGACCCAGGGTTTTCAGCTTTTCCTGTATGACACTTGTTTCCCCTGCCTGTATGTAAATCTTCATTGTTCCTTTCCATACTGTGTTCATTCTGTGTAAGATCTTTGTTCTTTGTCTGTTGTGAGACTTGGCAACAAATCCTTTAGTGGTGTTTCTGCTCTTACTCCGTTTCACCAGGGGAAGTATAATAAGGTCTTATTCCTCTTGTCTTCCATTAAAAGAGCATAGTTTAACAGTTATGGTTATTTACTAAAGCTCTACATTTTCTCAACGCTATTTCTGTAAAACAACCGCAACCAAACTCTCCGGTGACAATTCCGATGCCGGTGACAATTCTAGGCTCCCATTGACTTTAATGGGCATCACAATTGTCACCAGTGTCGGAATTGTCAACGGAATTTTCGCGTTCCGCAATTTTTTCGCCATTTCGTGAATTTCGCTAGAAATTCGTGAATTTCTCGCCAAAGTGAAACGGGAGAAAATCGCTCATCGTTACTTCCTACTGATGACATAAACTGCTTGAGTCAACCAGACTCTATAAGGGTCATTTAAGAATGCAGTACTGTACAGTGTGCAAAGTGCAGTTTTCGGCTGCAAATTGTCCTGTTTTTTAACCCATAATGCATTTTCAGCATAACTGCATCTGCATTCTTGCAAATGCTGAAATAGAACCGGATGCATTAAAACAAATACAATTAAACATGAAAAGGATGCAAGTTGCAGTGGGGACTGCATCACTCCTGATGAGTAGTCTTAAAACGGCGGTTTGCCATAACATTTGCATCCATATTAGCATGGCTGCACTTATGGCAGTTGTTTAGCACACCTAAAGGCTAGTTCCCAAACAGGGGAAATGTAGCTTGGAGTCCCAAAAATTAGCAAGGGTTCAATATTGGCCAATATTCTTGTATACACCTCCGCCTTAAGGTGCAATATAATCTAAATAATGAGTGTACAAGCAGGCCTGGATTTGCAGCGAGGCCACATAGGCCCGTGCCTAGGGCGGAACATTTTTGGAGTCGGGATGCCGCCCAGCTGCTCTATGGGGAGCACTGGGGACACGCTGCTCCCCAGTGCTCCGGTGCTTGCACGCTGGCGCTATTTCGCTTGCGTGAGATAGTGCTAGGACCGAGCGGACCTCGTGGCCTAGTGTTGCCCGCCCAGCAAATCCGGCGCTGTGTACAAGAATAGGCTCATACAGCAGAGATTAACTGCTCAAAAAGTATTTATTTGCCACACAACATGTTTCAAGCCCATGAGGCCCTTTGTCAAGTGAATTAAGTCAATACACATACCATTTGCATCCATATTAGCATGGCTGCACTTGCGGCAGGTGTTCAGCACACCTAAAGGCTAGTTCCTGAAGGTAAGAGCTTGATTCCAAAAGACAGTTGATTTGTTTGCCAGTGACATGGGAGAATTCTGTATTTGAAGTAGGTGTATATACGCAAAAACATTGTACACCAACTCATTGGCATGTATTTTAGTCTATGAAAGAAATGAAGATGGATTAGCCAATCTTTTATATAGCTGTTTAACGATTTGCAAACACTAGATCTTATTTTATATTTACCTCAAAAAATCTAACAACTTCAATGAATGTGAAATGGTATATGAGATTTATTTTTATATAAACCTATTTTCACAGAGGCTAGAAGAGCTCTGACTCTGACTAACATGGCGAGGCCCATTTATCAAAGTCCAGATTTTTCTCAATATTTTCTTAAAACAACTCAGACCTAATTCGTACGTATTTTACAGATATTTGCCCAAAAATCACAAAATCTTCGGATTATTGTACGAAACCCAGCGCGGATCAAAATCTATTTGGGACTTCTCCCATTGAATTATTTGAAACCTCGGCAGGTCTAAGATGCCAGATTTTTGGATTCTGACTTTTTTCATCCTCTGGGTATAATAAATCCCGAAAAATTTGTGGTTTTTTTCAGCTAAAAATTCAGATTTTATATTTAAAAACACAATTTATTTGGGATTTTGGCATTCAGAGTTTAATATATGACCCCCTAAATTGTTTTAATGATCTTGTTAAGCAATGACATATGGAATGTTTCTAATATTTCCCATTATTTAGCGATTTTCAGATTGAGGAAATTGTAAAAAATAAAGGAAAATCACATGCACCCCTGGCCACTCTGAATATTATAGCACTGGTGCTGTGGAGTAAAGTAAGACAGCATCCCCATGGGCCAAATTACCCGTGGTTTAAATTAAGTTTGTTTTAGGGGCCATATATTGTAAAATCATCTTTCTTTTTTTCCAATCTTTCTGGCAAACAGCTGCAGCTCCCTGACAGTATGCAGTTCCATGTACAGAGAGTGGCACTTCATCCTCTGGGCACCAAGTATAAATTCAACTGGGCAAGATTCAGAGTGCACCATTTTTTTTTACACTGCAGACTTTGAGTCATATTTACACTGCATCCCCCCAAAAATGCAGGACTTGGGATTTTGCATCTATTTGTTTATTTTAGTAAATGTTTTAATTTATTGGCAAGTTTTATTACAATATCTTGTATTAACTCTATACTACAGGCAAAACATGGATGTCAATTTACACACCCTACAAGGTAGGTGTCAGGTAAGATCTCCCATGTGTTTGAAGTTAGTATGACATTCACTATGTAATACTAAATAGCATTCCAATATGCATTCATGCATTTATTAATGTTTTTTAGTGATTTTAACATTGTAAATGTAATTGCTGTTGATAGCAATTTTCTGTTCTCTTAGTATGACTCTTAAAGGAGAAGAAAAGTCATTTTATACATGGCGGTGCCAAAAGTTAGGAACCCCCAATTGATTGTAATTACTTACCCAACACTCCCGTCTGTGCTCATATCAGCAGAAAACTGCACCAGCCCAGGGTTATTCCAGTGAGCCCCAGGGAGTGATCCTGTTCCTGCTCCTTCACTCTTCAAATTTCCTGGGGTAGACGCATGCACAGTAGCTGAAGCTAAAGAAGAAGCAGGAAGAAGATTGCTTCATGGGGTTCGCTGGAAGGACCCAGAGCCAGGGTGCCTACCACTTGGGGGTGCCTAACTTTTGGCGCCCCCAAGTATAAAATGACTTTCCTTCTCCTTTAAAGAAGTGTAAATGGAGCCAGGTCTCCTCCATGTCTTTTAATCCCCTGGAGGAGACCTTTTAATGCAGATAAATGAAGCAACCAGACCTATTTAATAGTAATTTTTCGAAAATATTAAAACCACAGAAAATCGTTTAATTTATGTATATTGTTGAGGTGCTTAGAATTACATTTTCTTTCACTGTGCAAAAATGGACCCCTTTAACATCACATACTGTTAATGCCAAGGTAAACGGGAGATATAGCAGGTAAACAGGAGATATAGCAGTAAATTTATAAAAATCTAAAAAAAATGTTCTTGATTTTTGTTGTTGAATCCCATGCAAGAGAAATGTTGCAAATTACTCAACTTTTTTGAGTAACTTTTATTTTTTTATTAATTTGTAGAATTACATTTTCTTTCACTGTGCAAAAAATGGAGTTTAGGGGCTGGAGGACCCCTTTAAAATCACTTGGGGGCAGATTTAGTGAATTCGAGGGAATTTTTGAAGTAAAAAATTTCGAACAAATTTTTTGGATACTTCGACCATCGAATAGGCTACTACGACTTCGACTTCGAATTTGATTCGAAGTTAAATCGTTTGAATATTCAACCATTCAATAATCGAAGTACTGTCTCTTTAAAAAACTTTGACTTCAATACTTCGCCAAATTAGTGCTATGTTAGCCTATGGGGACCTTCTAAAGCAAGTTTTTTGAAGTTGAAGAAAAATCGGTCGATCGATGGATGAAATCCTTCGAATCGTTCGATTCGAAGGATTTCATTGTTCGATCAAACGATTTTACTTCGACCGCAAATGGCCAAATTTGGTGTAAAAAATCTTCGACTTCGATATTCCAATTTCGGAGCTCTTTCTACTTTGAAATTCGACCCTTGATAAATCTGCACCTTACAGTACTGTTATAGCCAAGGTAAACGGGAGATATAGAGGTAAATTTATAAAAATCTAAAAAAATCTTCTTCATCTTGGTTGTCGAATCCCATGTAAGAGAAATGTTGCAAATTACGCAAATTACTGCTTTTTGAGTAACTTTTTTTTCTTATTCACAAGATAAACCAACTTGAGAATTGTTTGGTAAGTGACAGAAAAGTGATAATTTTTTTGTTGTTGTTGAGAATTATTAACAATTTGTATCTTTACTTTTGATAATTTGAACCTATGGTGTATTTATAAATTGAGCATATCTCCCCAGTTACTTAGAGTATAGAAAAAAATTTAAACCATGCAAGAAATTGGAATTTTCTCTTCTAACAAACATCACTATAAAAATAACACTGTATCATTTTGGTCAATTAAGAAGACACTTTTCTGGTAGCTAATGGTGCTTCAAAGTTCACATCATCTCAAGTGCATCTCAAAGAACAAGCACCCTCTTGAGGAGAGAGAGCAATGATCCTTAAAGCTTTAAATACCGTATAAAAGGGTTACACAAAAATCAGTGCATCAGCGGATGAATACAACCAGAAAAACATTCAGAAGCTAAAGACGTTTATGTGTTAACACAGTGTAAATCTGTAAAGGAAGCCATATTAGCAACCCAATGCAACTGGTTTCTGAAAACAAATGTCTGATTGGTTGCTTTGGAATCTTACACTGTGAATTTATACATCATGTTAACCACACAAGTCTGAGAGACAACATTCCTAGTTACATTGCTAGTAATTACAAAGACGATTCAGGAGATAGGAAAAAAAGTTTCTCACCAATTACATACAAAAAGTTGGTGGACAAGTTGCTGCAGAGCAATATTCCTATAAGCAACTGTACAAGAAAACAATGGCCACTGGGGTATCTTTGTAATGCTAAAGGGCTCTAGTTGCCTTGGGCTGGTACAGAAAACCAAAAACATAATGTACAACATTTCTAGCCTAATTATTTAGTTACGCTTTAGTTCTCCTTTAAGATATTGAATCTGATCAAGAATGGGTAAGTTCCTTTACAAAATAAGCCTTTCACTTTCTTAAACAGTCTATTACATAGCTAAAGGGAGAGAGAAAGACAATGGCGTGGGGTCGGTGGCCGAAGGCACCCGGACCATAAGTTTCTGGTGGTGAGCAGCACACAGGCTTTAATGTTTCTTTTAATGGCGAAGTTGGATCCCACTGATTTAGTAATATAGAAACCAGGGAACAGCGTTGGATATATGTAGTTGGTTGTTTGGTGGATACAGTCTTGTCATAATTACAATCATTTTTTTCTAATGCTAATCCCATGATCAAAATGATGTACATTATTTTCATTTCAATACATTTCCTGTTGATGATTGTGTCCCTTTAAATTGAGGCACATGGGGATCGAGTTGCGATCGAGTTTCCAATTTCCATGAATTAACGTGATTTTTTTTTCGATATGTGCTAGCAGTTGAGTAAAACATTTTTGCAAACATTTGTTCGAAATAAAAACACATCTAATATTTAAATAAATATTAAACCTCTAAAATATTTTTTTCTAATAGATATATTGCCATTCTTCTGTGATTCTCGCTCAGACTTGCTCAAAGAAAATCTTTTAAATTCCCTTTGTTCACAAACCTGCGGCCTAAATGATTTCTTCACACAAGAAAACAGAAGATGTATTAAAAAAATGTATGACAACAGTAGCCCTTTCATATTTATCTCCCTGAGTCTGTGAAACACTTGTTTGTGATTTTGGTGAAATTCAAAGCTTTTTTTGGATTAGTAAAAAATGTTTCTATTTTTTTCTAACAAATGAAAGGATCACTTTTTAAAATAAAAAATGGTGAAGGATTTCCAGTACTGGCAACATATTTTAAAAATGAAATGTAAATCCTTGAACACAGAATTATATATATCAGTACTACAGCCTCCCCCAAATCCTCACTAATTATCCCGACAGACTTCAGTAGACACCAAAGCTATTCGGATCCTCCTAATTACTCTACTCACAATGGTCAGAGGAGCCAGGGTCTTGATTCCCTGTGGACAGACAAGGCTGGAGGTACACGTTCCTGCTTGGCCTCTTGATCTGACCATTTTATTCAGAGACATCCACCCCAAACCTCCATGGTTGGCTATTTTTTTGTGAATGGGGCTTCCTGACAGTTTAAAGCTTGGCAGCTTCTTATTCAGGCAGCCAGAGAATGTGTGAACACAGGCCTTAATTAGTGAGAATCCCCTATCTGCCAGCTGATAACTCATTAATTTAAAGAACCTTCTTGTTTTAAGACCTCTCAGCCAAGGGTAGAGTCAGTGATGGAGGGCTGCCTTTGTTTCCCCTGTCCCTAACCTCGTACCCCTTAAAGGTTAGGCGCCTTAGAGAAGTCGAGAGTGAGAGAGGGACAGAACAAGAGTAGCTAAAACAACTTTAATTAGTTAATTTCAAAGCATCCTATTATTTTTCTCCTCCTTTTACTGAAAAGGATTTTCTCTGTTGGTTTTTCTGCTCGAAAGGCTTTGACATCATTTTTAAATCCAACTGTTTTTTTAAGTAATGGGAATATTATGTTGAGAATCGGAAGCAAAGTTGGCTAGCAAAAGCAAAGGAAAAAAGGCTTTGTACAAAAATCTTCTCTTCCACTTTATACATATTTCCTGTAAACACTTTATTCATTCTTTTGAATACAGTAGTCATTTGTATTCATCAGAAAATTTTGTGCAAGAGAAAGACACCTTACTATTTATAAAAGCTGCTGTAATATATGAGAATGTCACTTAGCTGCCAGAACCCAGTGGTACATATAGGGGGTTATTTACTAAAATCCGAATTTTTCTCATTATTTTATTAAAACAACTTCGACCAAACTCCCCACAATTTTACCTTATGTATTAATAAAATACTTTGAAAAATTTGGTATGGGAAAAGACTCTATAAACGTTCAATAAAATTATGAAAAAAAGGTAAACGTTTTTTTCGGATTTGATGCCTGAAAACTCCAGCTTTTTTTCAATTTTACCCGAAAACCATGAATTTTTTCGGATTATCGTACAAAACCCAGTGCAGATCATGATATCTTCCAATTGTTAAAAGGGACATCTGCAATTGACTTCTACATGAACTCGGCAGGTTTGAGATGGATTATTTTCGGATTCTGACTTTTAGTTGCCCTGGGGTATAAAAATTTTAGTTTTTTTTCCAGGAAGAATTGAGTTTTCCCTTTTAAAACTCTGACCAGAAAAATTTGGACTTTAGTAAAAAAACAAACGAAATGTTATACAATATAAAAACTGTATATACTATATAGTAAATCTGTTGATGATAAACATAATCATGAAAATTCAAAAAAGGCACAAGACAGGTGTTTAAATAAATGCCTAGGGAGATAAGGTTGGGCACAACCTGTTAATTTGGACTAACTGGAAAGTGCTTCTTTGTGGGGCCCCCAAATCAAGTTAACTCGAAATAGTTAGAACAAAAAAATATGACCCCCACAGCTGGGTATAGAATTTGATCGAACACTCATTTTTAGATGATTTGTTGATAATTATACCCTAGACTGATACACTAAACTCTTTGTCCTAGTTCAGTTACCTCCTTTTCCTTGTAATTAAAATCTAATTTCTTATGAAATGATGATGGATATATGACTATGAACTATTAGGTTGTATCCGTGCTATAAAACTAGCAGTTCTGGATGCATAGTTGGCCATAGGGACATAAAGGAGTGATTTTCTGTCCATAATGCTTTATGTGAGAGTTAAAATCTCATTTTGGGTATTAAGGCAGTGCTATGTGTGCAGCATGGGACTTGTAAATACCTTTTGTCTTCTGAAGGCTTTACACAGCATGTCTTGCATTGTGAAGGGCCTTTTGGCTCCTTTTAGCCCGTCTCACCCTAACCAGGTGAGTTTCTCTGCTTATGAAATTATAACTCAAGTTTTAGGTTAGAGCGATATCTTCTTAAATTGTTTTGACTATGAATTTCCCAGGTAATTTGAAAATGTAAAAAATGGTACAATACCTACAAACTCACAATAAGATGGTAATTCACAGTGTATAAGACAATCACTATTCCCAGCATACCACAATCAGCCTACTGTGTGACTTTGGTGCAGAGCTAAATTGTTGTCTTAAATAAGTAAAGAGTACATTTCTAACATATAGATCTCAAAGGTATAGACCACAGTATTGACTTAGGTATTACCCCATTACATACACAACTACTCTGGGAAGCCAGTAAACTTAAATAATAATAAATGCATAGATAAATCAGATAATTACTCCTAGTTAAAATAGACTGAACTTCAGCTGACATTGAGAAAGTTTACCTGTAATATGAAACTGGTAAGAGGAAATATTTCCAAGCTGTCAATTAAGAAGTTGGGTTTGCTGGGTTTATTTTGATTCTCTTCGATCTCCTCCTAACAAGAAAGTGAATGAAAGATTTGTAACTATTAACAAATATTTAGAAAAACCTAAACCTTCACTCTGTGTGAGCCCAAAAGAAGTTTGGTGTTGGCTAGAATTTAAACAAAGGAACCACGACTTAAATGAATAAAGCTATAGAAAAGGTCCAGATACAGCTGTTTTTATCCTAGAAGACAATTACCTTTCTGTATGCCATGTGTTTACATTTTCCCTTTAATAGGTTTAAAAATGGCCAAATGTTAGTCTCTCTTCATTCTTGAGAATTGTAGGTCAAAGTTCAGCTTGCAAATCCTTGAAAAGGGAAAAGGTTATTTCTACATTTTGTCTTACACTAGTGTCAGCAAGGGTTATAGTTGGTTGAAAACATGTCATGTGCTCATTGATGCTGAGCATTACAATACCCGCTGTGATGCATTGTGAAGGGCATTGTGATAGACTTGTTTCAGAAGGGACCACCATTCTTTGCAATATTTAGGGCTATGTAGTTAAAAATAATGGCTTAAATTACATGTCTATGCAGTCATGGGGTTGTTTTTGTTTCTATGCACAAATAGGTTATGCAATGTTCTGGAGGACTCGTACATTGGTTTGTATAGGTTATTCTTATCGGCCTCAGTGTATAAAGTGCCTTTCACAGGGTTTGAAAATATATGGCTATGTGGGATTTTTACACTGACTGTGCAAAATGTTTACTGAATCTGTGCCAGCACCCTTTCTTTAAAATGTTGCCTTTTTTCCATCTACTGTAAATATAAATACCCCATATAAGAAACTGTATTCTGCTACGTAAACATTATCAATATTTTTAAAAGGGTGGTTCACCTTTACGTTAACTTTTGGTATGTTATAGAATATTCAGTTCCTTGCAACTTTTCAATTGGTTTTCATTGTTTATTTATAATAGTTTCTTCATCATTTGTCCTACTCTTTCCCAGCTTTCAAATGGAGGTCATTGACCCTGACAGCCAAAAACTATTGCTCTGTGCTTACAATATTTTTGTTACATTTTATTGCTTATCTATTTGACCACTATCCTATTCATATTCTAGTCTCTCGTTTAAACCACTGCTTGGCTGTTAAGACAAACAAGACCCTAGCAACCAGATAGCTACTTAAATTCTAAATTGGAAAGCTGTTACACAAAAACTAAATAACTGAAAAACCACCAAAAAATGAAAATCAGTTGCAAATTGTCTCTGAATATCAGTGTCTACATCAAACTAAAAATACATTTAGAGGTAAACAATCCCTGGAATAAAATCATGGAAGATGGACTAAGTGCAAAACTGGCCACACACTAAAAGATCATCTCATTTGGTCAAGTCACAAATAAGTAGATCTCTGCCTGATTTTTCTTTCCAAATGGTACGCCAAATCCACTGATTGCCCCCCTCCCCCCAAGGATCCTCACACTGCGGGTTACTGATAACCTGCCAGCTTAGAAATGCATCTATTGCCAAATGCAATCCTCAGTCAATGTGATTTTATGCCCTATAGGATCAATATGTGACCCAGCCCAATCAGATACCTAATAGAGAATGCAATCATTTGCAATCATACTCTGGTCATCTGGCTTTCAGCTCTGTCAAGAGTCAGCAAACAGTGCCTGATATGTTCTTTGGCACCTTAACCTATTACCTTCCATTGAACCATAGAATGGGTTGTGCTAACTTTATGTTAAAGTGCAAAAAGCACCAGTCAGACTTGGGTAAGGGTGAGCGCATGGACAAGACAAAGCATTTGCAAATATGATTTGGGAAATGTATAAAATTTTTACTTAAAGGGATTCTGTCATCGGAAAACATGTTTTCGCATCAGTTAATAGTGCTACTCCAGCAGAATTCTGCACTGAAATCCATTTCTCAAAAGAGCAAACAGATTTTTTTATATTCAATTTTGAAATCTGACATGGGGCTAGACATTTTGTCAATTTCCCAGCTGCCCCTGGTCATGTGACTTGTGCCTGCACTTTAGGAGAGAAATGCTTTCTGGCAGGCTGCTGTTTTTCCTTCTCAATGTCACTGAATGTGTCTCAGTGAGACATGGGTTTTTAATATTCAGTGTTGTTCTTAGATCTACCAGGCAGCTGTTATCTTGTGTTAGGGAGCTGCTATCTGGTTACCTTCCCATTGTTCTATTGTTTGGCTGCTGGGGGGGAAAAGGGAGGGGGTGATATCACTTTTCAAGAGTGATTGAAGTTTATCAGAGCACAAGTCACATGACTTGGGGCAGCTGGGAAATTGACAATAAGTCTAGCCCCATGTCAGATTTCAAAACTGAATATAAAAAAATCTGTTTGCTCTTTTGAGAAATGGATTTCAGTGCAGAATTCTGCCGGAGCAGCACTATTAACTGATTCATTTTTTAAAAAATGTTTTTTCCCATGACAGTATCCCTTTAAAAGCAGATATTACCATTACATTTTCCAATAATATCTTTACTTTGTTGCTTTTGCATAGGTATGGTAAAAATATTACGTTTCCTTAAAGTAACCCACCTTGTAATAAAATCAGATGCTTCCCACTCTAAAATACTAGTTTACCAGCAGGGGTTGAGGACAATTTGTTACTTTACTTTGTCTCAATATATATATATATATATATATATATTAAATGGATACACCCAATGCTCACTTGGCAGCCACCATATCTGACATGCAAGAGCACAGTTAGATTGCCCTTAACTGAAAAGCAGCATTGATTCTATTGATTTACTTTCAGTGGTCAGACGTAATCTACTGGTCACAAAGCAATTACGTATTCTTTCAAAGATATTTAAATATCATGCTCTGATTTTAGTTTCCCTTTTAGATGTGTAGTTTTTACAAATATAATTGTTACTAACAGAGTCCCAAACCCAGAGCAAACTCCAAGGTCCCGGTCACGGCTTACTCTTCCTCCTTTGGCAACCACCTTTCGCTTCGGGAGGAGCCCTCCACTACTCGGGTGCCGCCAGGTGTTAATGTGAGAGAACCAGGGAAAGAGCTCTAGGCAGACAAGGGAACCGAACATGGTAGTGGAGTGGAGAACTTAAAGTCAAGGTATAGGCTGGGTTATTACCAATTGGGAGTTGTACTACAGAATCGATAAACAAAGCGGAGTAAATATGTAATGATTCTCATACATTCTGCTTCATGCCAATTAAAAAAGAAAACTGTTACTGTTCTAAATCCTCACAGTCAGGAAAACATCACTCTGTAAGTTATCCCCTGTTAAGTACTCCAGCTAAAAGTAATCCCTCCAGAACACAATATTCATAAATGACACTCACACTTCAGTGAATAAAATGTGCAAAACTTTAAGAGGCCAATTTATAATTAAATTTTTCTGGTCGAGTTTTAAAAGGGAAAAAAATCCAAATTTGGAGATTTACTATGCCGCCGAAAATACTGTAACTAAAACCTGTAGAAATGTGTGTAATGTGTAACCTGTGTAATGTTCAAATGATTTTTACCTGCTTTTGGGTATGGGTTTGGATAAATTATAAAAAGATCCCTTATTTTGAAAACCCCAGATATTTCCTATATCTGTATCAGAGTAAGACCATAGTGTAAAACCCTGTGTTGTTCCAATGTTAATTCAAGAAAAAAAACTCTGTGAATACATCTCTAAAGAAATACTGTATTGTGTACAGTATACCCTTTAATTTTGGTTTTGCTCCTGAATTTTTTGACTCCTGGAATTTGTATCTCAATAGAAAATCTTATAGACTAATGCTTAGCAGATCCTAATAGACCTGAAAGACCTTGAAAATGTTATTGGTATGATTTAGCCAAGGAAAATTTAAATTTCCATATTATGGTTCTAGTCTACCATGTGACTGACATAAAAAATAGGAGTGGGTCTTCTTACTCAAAATGCCTTGCATTGTTCAATCATATTTGATTTGATGTTGGTTTCTCAACCTGCAAACTGAGACTGCAAACAGGGTCACCATCAGGGGGAGAGGGGGGACTGTTGACCCAGGCCAGAGAAATCTTCATCAAAAGGGTGGAGGGACAAAAGTTATGTACACTGCGTGAGTTCCATATAAAGTTATGCCAAAACTTCCACAAAACTGTCCTGGTTTGGCTAGAAACCTATGTAACTTACATAGAAGGTTACGTATCAAGCAGAGAAGTTTGACAGGACAGGCAGGGGCAAATCCCACTGACCCCCTAGTGAACTGATTGACTTTATTTGCACATTTTTTTCTAACTTTTACTATTACATATGAACTACTACTGATTAGTAATTGGACCCTACAGCAAGATCATTTGGTCTCTATATGTATGCAGTTTATCTAACTTATGACAAAACATACGTTACTTAGTAGAAACATACGCAACCATGCTATGTGAAAAGTGGACAGCGACCATGAGGTGACAACGGTCAGGACTAGGGGAAAGTGATGGAAGAGGTATGTGCCTAGTGCCCCCCCCCAACATTTGCGCCCTAAGCACGTGCCACTTCTGCCTACCCCTAGTTCTGGCACTGCTTAGGCAAACTCCATTGACCCCAAAGAATTGGCTTGATTAGCAAATTAATTCATTGAACTATTTGTATGAACTACTCATTACAAAGGAACATTTGCTGTTTATATTGGGATCTATTTTTTGAATTATATCAACATATCCAACATGAACATTTCAGCAATGGAATGAATAGTTTTTGGGCCCCAGAGCAAAATCATTGGGCCTATAAACAAGACATTTTCCATAGACATATTTTTGCAGATGATTATCAGCCCCATGCAGCCTCCTATAGTTCCTTTGCCCTCCAGGGCTCATTTCCTCTATTGTTACACCCCTGCTTTTCAGTCAAATTATTGGAGAGTTAGTATCATACATGATACATCCAACAAGTTCAACCATTTGTCCTAGAAAAACTAATACACCCGCTAGTAGATCATTTGTGTTGCGCACACAAGGGGAAGGGCAAAAAATGTTGGTACTGCTCTACTTGTGTTCTCGGGGGGCTCCATATAAAGAAATTATATGGGGCCCCAAAGTTTCTGATAGTGGCCCTGACTTCAAAGCCTAACAAAAAAACTTTATCAAATAATAACTGAAGTGGTTTCTCTTTACACTTATTATATTTAGCACTTAATTTTGAATATGTGTGAAATTGTTTCAGAAGTGTGCCAAAAATGGCATCTGGTTTCCAGTGGGGAAGACCATACTGATCCCTATAACTGGCCAGTGTATGCCGTTATCCTTACAAGTGCTTTTCCATGTAATCCTATTTCAAATGCAACAAAAGGAAAGGAAATACTTTCTTGTAAAGTGCTTTACCAGGTCTGGAGGCCCAGAGCAAACTCAGACTTTTATTAGAAATGTGAGACAGTCAGAGGGATCTGTGTGTGTATCGCAGCAAGAGGTTATTTAAGAAAGAAAAACAAAGACGACAAACAAACACAAAGATTAAAAACCACGTTAAGGAAATAGTGTCTGATAACCACAGAAAGAATGAACTGAAGAAGCTGAATTTACCTCTGGCTCTCAGCCCTGGGGGTAAAAGTAGACTTTGTGCTGACTGCTGGATGTGATTTTGACTTGTTCAGCTCAGTAGATTAATGGTATTAACGAAGTTTCCATTAGCATCTGAGATTCAGGAGCACGGGGGAGAGAGAGGCGTCCATGCGGAAAGCCACATGACTATAGAACTGATAAAGCTAAAGATGAAACAGAGCTTCATTGGTAAAGAAGAAGCCAGGAAATGCCACTACAAATTAGTCTAAGGCCTTGTTTCTTTTCTCATTATCATACAAACCTCCACACACAAAAAAAAAAAAAAAAGAATGGACAGGGTTATGACCTCTTCTCCTGTGTCCTGCTATAAAGGCATTTCTTGGAGGCCTAAGGAGGAGTGTGTGTGTACATCAGTAGCAGCATGTGTATTTATGTTTGGTACTGGGCTCCATTTGCACACACATGCAGGTGGCTATGGATGGCCTTGCTCTTGTACAAATGGAAGTTGACAACTGCTTAAAGAAAGAATAGGCTAATTCCCACCCACATATTAATCAGTGAAGTTCTTAATGAAGCATAGAAAAAGAAAAGGGTGGTTCAATAACGGCAATTACTACACTGGATATCTGGAAGTCCCAGTTTTAAAGAAATGAAATGAATTGCTTTCCTTTAGGCAACTTTTTCAAAATAAGGAATATATTATTATTATTATTATTAATATCCTTTATTTATATAGCACTGACATATTCCACAGTGTTTACAGATATTATAAATCATTCATATCAAACTGGGACATAATTGTTTAAGAATAAATGTCCAGGTACCACTGTTAAGTGTCAGCACTGTAAGAATCTGTGGAACATAATTGGAATTGCTTTCACTAAATTTGGGGTCTACGGGCTAACTGAATCTGTCTCATGAGTGTTAGTGTGTGGTCTTTGTTGGCTAAATATAGCTTTGGAAAATAATTTAAGGTATTAATAAAACAAAATCTACTTCTGACTGATACAAAACAATAAAAAATACAGATTAAAACATATTTAGTACAAGTCAATAGTAATCTATGGTTTCCACTTCTGTTGAGACCAGGGTGCCAGAAAGGTCAATTGTTCCAGATTTCCCAGGAGTAACCTGATTCTGAAAAAGACCACATTCCCTTTAGTGTTCTGTGTGCACATGCGCAATAAGAAAGCCACGAGAAAGGGCGAGGTTGCTATGTGCTCATGTGCAGTGAACAATATCTGGCATTTGGATGGGCCACATCCTACGGTTGCCACCTTTTCTCAAAAAAAATACCGGCCTTCCTATATTTTTATGGTTTTTACCTATAAATAACATTGGCATCAAGCAACATTTTTACCGGCCAGACCGATAAAATACCAGCCAGGTGGCAACCCTACCACAATAACCCCCCATTTTTTTTAATAGCTAACCAATCCCTGCACCATACCTTTATCCCAGAATAATGACTACCATACTTATTTTTGTAATACTAAAAAAGCTTTTGTTTTGACGAATAAGCATACAGCATACTATTTGTCACTTTGGTCTCTGAAATTCACAGCTGTAACTCCTATGTTTATTGCCTGAAGAAGCAGGTCTGAGCCCGTGAAACGCGTTGTACTGATTGGAGTTCGTTAATAAATTTTGACTGCTTAATTACAGTCGTTTTGTGTCTGCTTGGAGGAGGTAAGTCCATTACTGCCTCCTCTGATTACCAAGTTTTGGTTTTTAAACTCGTTTATATCCTTTTATTCTTTTGGCGCCTCTGTTCTTTTTATACACTACCACATCCCCAGGTTGATTAGGCTGCCCACATACCATTTAATGCTCTAAAAATTATTCTAAAATGTAAATATTTAGGTGCTATACACAGGCCAAACAACACTGATTAATTTATCTGGTCAATACTGACTGGATGAACAGTTCTGAAGAGAGAAAGTATGCCGTAGCACCAATACCTCCATATCTGCTAATTTCCCATCCATGTACTTATACAGATTTTTAGTTTGGACAGACTGATGAATGGAATAACAGAAGTGACTGTCCAAACTAGGGTTGCCGCCTTTTCTGGGGCCGTAAATGGGCAGGGGGGCGGGGTGGATGACGGCGGCGGCAGGACCAATGACATTTGGGGCAGGACTGGTGATATTGGGAGTGGGACTGATTACATGGCAATCAGCCATATAATAATAATGCTATGTCATTATTTTCAATATCCTGTCTGGATTTCCTGATTTGGAACCCCTTTCAAATACAGGATGTCCGGGTGAAATCCGGACAGGTGGCAACCCGAGTTCCAACTGTTTGCCAAGATGTACACAGAGATACCAACACTAGGTCAGTTATATCAAACTTGTGAATCTACAAAAACAATGAATCTACAACCCACTCATCTGTCCATGTAGTTGCTGAATTAAAGGCCATAATTTTTGGCAATACATAAAATGCTGAGTAGTCATTGCTAGAAGTAGAGCTCACAGTGGTTTTGAGATCATTGTTGTGGCTAGGGTTGCCACCTGGCCAGTATTTTACCGGCCTGGCAGGTAAAAATGATGGTTGATCCCAATGTTATTAATAAGGAAAAAAGATAAATATATAGGAAGGCCGGTATTTTTTTCCAGAAAAGGTAGCAACCCTAGTTGTGGCACATATGGTTAGAACTAGAGTCATGATTTGTAAAGGATAAAATCTTCTAGGAGTAACTGTGGATTTAAAAAATAGATGAGAAACTGTAGGTCAAACTGACTACACATATCGATTAGGATATGTAAAAGCATTGTCATCAAATACAACTAGTATAGAGTATATTCACCTCACTTAAAAATGCTCTTTTGCGCTTTAAAATGTTCAAAGAACACAAGCCGTGCACAATGAGAAATGTCCATATTATTTCCTTATTATTAGATAAGTCATACGTCACAATGGCCTTGTTATGGTGTGACGTGTATTTTTATTACATGGCTTAGGTCCACCTATAACCTTGGGCCATATGGCAGATTAAATGGCAAAGAAAATTGCCAGTAAAATATTTCTCTCTCTATGAGAATGGAACATGACATTCCCTCATCTGCAGATTATTTAGATAAAACAGTTTACAAAACAAGTTTAACTTTGCCTAAAACAACACTTGTCAGCAAATTAACAGAACATGGAATTTACAAAACATATTCATAGGCTAGGTACAGGTATAGGATCCATTATCCAGAAACCTGTTATCCAGAAAGCCATGGGAAAGCAATCTCCCAAAGACTCCATTATAATCAAAAAATTCACATTTTTAAGAATGATTTTTTTTGTCTCTGTAATAATCAAACAGTTTCTCTTACTTGATCCTAACTAAGTTTTAATGAACCCTTATTGGAGGCAAATTAATTCTATTTAAAGGTATGGAGAGCCAGAAAGATTCCTTGCCCAGAAAACCCATGTCCCGAGATTTCTGGATAACAGGTTCCATACCTGAACCACAGAAGCGCTCAAAGTGTGGGGTAGACTGACCAAGTCTGAAAGCATTTCAAGGTGAGATTTGAAATGCACAGTATGCTTATTTGCCCTCTCAGATATTTTTAGAACTACAGAAAGTAAAATATTATGATCATGCTTTTTTAATTCTATCTTTTAACTCTACAGTAGATGAGTCAAGAGAGCATGAAAATTTAAGAGAAATATTAAAACCTCTGTTCTACAGGAAGACCATTGTCATAGTCCACTCATTTACTAATATTTTCTGTTCCCCATATTTAGATCTCCAGATGTTATTGCCTTACAAATCCCTGCAGTTACCTACATCACAACCTGAAAAAATCTGCACAGCTTTACACAACCATTTCTTCTGATCATAACTAATAGTGAGCAATGCAACACTGGGATTATATCAAATAGGGAAAGGGATAGGCACATGTACGGGGGGAGTACAAATTAACTATTCTGGAATATTTTTAAATAAAAAATCTCTTGGGACTATTAAACCAATTTAGTTGCATCATGTATGTCAGTCTGACTAGTAAGATTAATTTCTTCCCAAAGTATTACCATTTTACATTCCTTTTACAAATGTCCATATAAAAGATTGAAACTTCTGCTTACAACAAGGTATCTTCTTTACCCATCATCTTTGGTAGACATTTTCCCCCAGAAAAATTGTAGTCTTTTTTAGTTTAAATCACAAAACAACAAATATTTTTTTTGTTACAAAATAGATTAAGCTAGTTTCACAGGTCCTAGGAATTCACAAGTCAAAACTAACCAAGTGCCAGTGCTAATACAACACAAATGCCTGGCATCTACATTGTTCAAATCTAACATCAGTGGAACACAAGGCAAAGAGGAAGCTAGTGTAACCTTTATTCAAGCCCCAGTCCTGCTTTTTCTGAGGTCAGTGAAGGCTTTAATAGCTGCAGATGTTTGTAAATAGGAAGGTTCAGGTTTTTTGTTCAGTCTCCTCATTAATGCCATGCAACCCAATGGTTTCTAAACTGTTGGGCTGGACCCCTGTGGAGACTTGGAGGATGGAGCAGTTGGGGTGAGAACTGGGGATAATGTCTATCTGAACTCTTTATACAAATCTGTGAACCTACCTTAAAAATTAATTACATTTTAATTTAGAGTGAAAACATACATGAGTTGCCTACGGCTGAATGACATGACAAAGCTTTTTACTATATTTATAACTTTGTTATGCACAAAGAGTAGGGTTGGCACCTGACCCATATTTCACCATCCTAGCATTTGTTGTTCTTTATGGTACGTTTTATCACATGTCGGTTGGTGGGATCTATAAGTTCCTGCTGTGTCTAGATCTGTGAACTACCTCCTTAGCTGTAGGTGCGGCAAGTTCCCCACTACCCTGTTTTTACTGGTGAGCCTTTTCTAATTATTAGCTGCTACACTATATAAAGAGGGTTATTTATTAAAGTCTGATTTTTTTCTCGTCATAAAAACTGAAATTTTTCAAGATTTATTAAACTCTGTTGGTGTTAAAAGTCTGAAAATAGTACTCTAACTCAGACCTGTCGAGTTCATGTAAAAGTCAATGGCAGATGTCCCTATGAAATCCTGATCTGTGCTGGGTTTAGGTCAATAATCTGAAGATTTCGTAGCTTCGAACGGAGAATCTGAAAAAGTTTGAGATTTTAGTCGTCAAATCTGAAAAAGGCAGAGGTTTCGGAGACAAATCTGAAAAAATGCATAAGATTCAGATGTTTTCACGTTTTTATCGAGTTTTTATCTGTACAAGAAATTTTCAGAAAAATTTATTGATAAATAGGGGGAGAAAGTCTTGGTGGACTTGTTTTCAAATGTAGTGAGAACCTTTTGGATTGTGATAAATAACCCCCCAAATTTTTTTTTTTGCTTTACCTAGTCATTAAAACATCAGCCAAAGCCTGGGTGCCTCCATTGTGCAACAATACCCACTTCCAGCTCAGCCTCTTTCCTCACTGCCCCTCGTTCACCTTGCCCCAGAGGGCTTAACTACAGAGGAAGCAGACCCTGTGGCTGCAGGGGGGGGGCAGGAGATATAGGGGCCCGATGAGCTACTAATTCATATACAATTTAAATAGATATTGGTAAAACAGTTCAACTTCTAGACATTTTGGGGGCCTGAAAAAAATTTGCTGTGGAGCCCAGTAATATCTAGTTATGCCATTGCCTTGCCCTACACAACCAATTTCCATCCAGCTCACCCCCTTTACTTTAATAACCTCCCTTCCCCTTTCTGTACTGCCAGAATTGTTTTTTTTTTTGTTTGTTTTTTAAAGTGTAGCCCTAACTTGGAGGTACCCTGACCAAATACTGAACCTCTGAGGAAGGGGATTTATTGGAACAAGTCCAACAACTAATGATAAAGCCTAAGCCTTAAAAGGGTTGTTCACCTTTAAAGGAGAAGGAAAGGCTAAAATTAAGTAAGCTTAAGTCTATAGAAATACCACTAAACCCTCACAGTAATGCTGCTCTGGGTCCTCTGTCAAAAGAAACACAACATTTCCTTCCTTCTATTGTGTACACATGGGCTTCTGTATCAGACTTCCTGTTTTCAGTTTAAACCTCCAGGGCTTGAGAATGCTCAGTTTGTTCCTCTCTCCCTCTCCCCCCTCCCTTTCCCCCCCCTCTGTCCTCCCCTGACTGCTGTAATCTGAGCCCAGAGCTATGAGTGAGCAGGGAGAGACAGGGAGTGATGTCACACCAAGCTAATATGGCAGCTGCTATCCTAAATAACCAGAATATAATCTAGAGCTGAAAAGAACATTTCATCAATCAAAAGCTGACATTTGAAAATAACTTTATTGTCTGTTGCTTCTCACTGAGTAAAACAAGCGTATTCCCCTCCCAATATTTTTGCTTGATAAATCAAAGTTAATATACATTTCAGACAGAGCAATGATCATTGCAGTCTATAGATGCCATTTTATTTTACCTTTGGAAAATCCATTTTAACAAACAGAATTGTGTAGGCTGACCTTTCTATTTAGAATTTATTGTGCCTTTATGTTAAAGAAAAAGCTTAGAGGAAAACAAACTGGAAACACATGTAATGTAGGGTATATGTTACCATAAAATTAATATACATTTTATATGTTATATTTTATTTCTGTTTCTATTAAAAGGTCAAATGTGTGCATGTACATATGAAAATCTGAATATATACATATTTAGGGATGTAGCGAACCGCCGATTTGATGTTCGCGAACGCCGTTCGCGAACACCGGCAAAAAATGCGAACAGTTCGCGAACTGTTCGCGAACTTCGAACATCCGAAAATCGTTCGATTCGAACGATCGAAGGATTTTAATCGTTCGATCGAAGGATTTTCGTTCGAATCGAACGATCGAAGCCATTCGATCGAATGATTTCATTCAATCCAATGGCTTCGATCGTTCGATTAGAACGAAAATCCTTCGATTTTAGCGATCGAAGGAATCGAATGGTCGAATGGTCGAACGATTTTTTTTTTTTGTTCGCGAACATTCGGCGGACGCGAACAGTCGAAGTTCGCGCGAACTAGTTCGCCAGCGAACAGTTCGCTACATCCCTATACATATTTAGGCATGTGCAAAGTCAGTAATTGTCACTATACATTAGTATGTGAAGGGCATGTGATGGACGCTTCTGAGCTGAAACATAATCTTAGTTAATAAAACCGGAACACTATCTCTTTAATTATAGCCCCCTGATCTGAGGGTTAAAACCAAAAAAACACTTTCTGGCCCAGGTGGATGCCTGCAAAGAAAAGAAACATGATCTCCTAGTCTCATGATATGAAAAGAAAGCTGAAAGCAAAAATAATGAATTGAGAGAGGGCTGTGGGGATTTGATGAAGGTGTCACTCTAGAACAGAAGGAAGATGTAGCTTCGATTAAAGGAGCCCTGAGCATATGAAACCCCATAATGGTATTAATTACAGAGATACACACACATGATTCAACTAAGACTAAAGAGCAATATAAAATACATTGTCCTTAACTGTGTATTTGTTGTTCATATTATTGCTGAGACATGTGGTCATTTTAACGAACATGTTGGAAACTGATGTACAGCAGTAACAAATCTGTCCTAAATCTCCTACAACTAGATCATGCATTATCACTGTCCAGTAAATACAAAATAACTAGCCTCACTGCAAGGTGTATATACCGTGCATTAAGGCTAGTTATTTTGTTTCTTGCACTCCAAGGAACAATACAGGCTTCATTTGGGTTAAGAGATGCCATTAGGCACTTGTGTGCTTGAGTAATGTCACATATCTATATTATTTACTATATTGACTGACACACACATCAAAATTACTGTTAATGGTATTACAAGAACATTCCAAATGAAAAGCATTTGGATTGAGGAATCTCTCCCCCAATTTATATGCAAAGCAAAAGGAAACCTGGTAAGTAAACGCAGTTCCACATTTTTATAAAATAACCTTTATGCTAAAGATAAAAGAAATTTTGTATTCCTGGCTTTGAGGCAAGTTTTGGTTGTATAAAAACCTGGTGTACTGCCAAACAGAGTCTCCTTTAGGCTGACAGTCCACATAGGGGTTACTGGCACTGGCATTTACTGAGCTTAGGGACCAAATTAAAATATACATTACACATAGAATATATATGTCACAATATAAGGCTGATTAGTAATTAATACAGATAATTACTACATGTCAGCACAGAAACCAATGCAACAAGCATCAGAATTTAATAATCAGTCCTGTAGCATCAGCTTATTTCAGCTTAGCTTCTCAACAGCTGCTCAGAGCCCACTGAGCATGTGAGTGTCGCAGACACTTTCCAAGATGGTGACCCCCTGTGACAAGTTTGAAGTCCTGGATCATTGCTGCAATTGACAAGCTGAAACTTTAGGCTGGTGCAATAGGTGCAGTATATAAAATATGGCATTTTTAGTCATATTTATTTTTAAGGTTTACTTCTCCTTTAAGATAAGAGAACTTGAATTTTAGCAGCATATATACTGAAGTGTGAATATTCCCTTAAAATTGTAATCATGGCAAAATGATAATTAAATTTGGGGTGTTGTGCTGAGTTTTCATTTTCGGTGAAAATTTCCCAAATTTTAACTTTCACCCTTAAGTATATATTCCCCCTGATTTCTGCAAATTCTCTTAACCCTTTGCAGTTGGCCTGTAAAAGTCCACTTATCCATAGTCTTCAAATTTATTTCCTATGCAAGCAAAAAGTGTTGGAAGTTTGAAGCCCCGCTTACCGTAAAGATACAGTATGTCTTTTGGTTCATGTAATGTTATTTCTGGCCTCAGTGACCAATTTTGATCTATCTCTGTCTTCATGCCATGAAACAGTGTTCTATGTGGTGTCTTTATTTTACTGAATTAACTCATTTATCATCACATAGGATCTGTCAACCTCCTGCATGTAAGTTCCTTTAATTAAGTTACAACAGAGAGCTCTATATCTTTCTTGCCATTAATTTTATAATACACAGAGTAAAATTCACCTACTCTCCATTCTGTAGCTCATTTCCATTTTAAAGTTCTCTGTTAAAAATGTCGCCTAGAGCAAAATCCCATCTCCAATAAGAAAGAGCCAACTTCATTACAGTTTAACATAAAAAAGATCAGCTGATATTGATCCATAATTTGGACAAGTGCCATGATATTGACAGGAAGACAAAATAAGTTAGTATGGCGATATTTCAAAAAGCCTCCATATACATTCAATCACTGGAACTGAAATTGTAACAGGGTATATAATAACAGCAGCATGCACTTTATTTCCCCTGTAGATCAATGCTAATATGAGGTGGGCCTAAGAAGATGGATGGGTAAGACAGAGCTCAAACATAAAGGCTGTTTGCTTTCTCAGCTAAAGTATTTCACCACTGGGACTTAGATTTAAATGAAATGAGATGTCATGTATGAAATATTTTAGTGGACTAAATCAGTTACCCTTTGACAACATAAAGCATTCCATCACAAAAGGACTGAGTGAGTTACCATGCAAGCTAAGTGATGTTGTTTAACCATCAGGTTTGTCAAAAAATGTGTCCAAACTTGCAGATTACGAAATGGCATTGAAAAGTGCAGATCCACAAATTTATTTTCTATTAACTGCAGCCAAAGCTTTATTAAAATGATTGAATCATTTGCACCATTTGAACGGCAACAGAAGTAATCTCACTAGCAATAACTGTGTGTCATGATCCTAACTTACCTACTTGCATTTTGCTGGTTTTCGGTCATTTCTTTTATCAGCCCCACACTCACTCTTTTTTCTACTGGATCTTAATTCTTATTCAGAACATACAATCACCCTTGTATTAAATTGTAGGTGTAGGTCTAACTCTTAAAAATGCATCTTGCTAACTTTGAAATGTATTTGTTTGTCATGTAGGTTATCATTTTCTGATGACAAGATCTCACCTTTGAAAGGCAGTTACAGCTGAGATATACTTACACTTCTGCAGAAGCAGCGTTACAATCTTGTACTTACATATATGTTCTGTAAAGATTCCCGTGTGTTTTAACTGTCGGTCCAACCAAGGGCACAAATATTCAAATCCGATTCATTTGGCTCTTAGGGGGCTATAGAGTTGATTGTAGACTGACCCAAGTGGCCTTGGGTCCACATATCTCTTGACCCAGCTCTACTAGTAGTTGTAAATATTTTTTGGTGGTTCAGAGGGCAGCAATGTAATCCAGTCAATGCTGTAAGCCACATGGTTTCAGAATTTAAGTGCTACCCAACATTCTCTACCCAACAGAAACCCCTTTTTTGCTACCCAACATTTGTTTAGGCCATTTGCCTACAAGATGTTAACAAATGTTAACAGACAGAAAAAAAAGAAATCTTCAACTACATAATTTCTATAAATGTTAACATAAATATGAGCAACCAGAATCTTGGCAGTAAAAGCCTTTCACTGTATCCCCTCCTAACCCTCATAGGGGGATAGACCACAATTTGGGAAACGTGATGGTTGGTTCAAATCAATATGACTGTGCTGAAAATGTACCATCTACAGTATAAGAGGGTGAAATGGAAATTTGACCATCCTATGGACTTGCTTAAACAATACAAAATATAAATGATTTGCTTTCCAAAGATACTCGATTCACTTGTCGGGAGAGTTTGACATGTTCTAGTCTAGATGAATGTATCTGTAGGGCAGAAAGAAAGCCTGGGTATAATACATGTATCAGCAGGTGAGTGGTGACTGACACTGTTTGTAGTACACCCCTTAATAAATGTCTCTGTATCCAGGGCCACCATCAGGGGGGGACAGGTGTCCCGGGCCCAGGCATGAAGGGGGGCCCGGCAGTGTTACAGTTTTGAAAGAGCACCCTTTACGAGCGCCCGAACAGCCGAAGGACCCAAAGCCACGAAAACAGCCGAAGCTAAACTCCCGAAGCGGCAAAAAGACCCGAAGTCACGAAAACAGCCGAAATTTAAGTCCTGAAGCAGCGAAAAGTCACGAAAGGAGGCAAAGTTGAAGTCCTGAACACCTACTGAACACCAATTTGTGTGGGGTTTTTTTGTTTTTTTTAAATCCCCTGGCCACCAATGTATTATTCTAATATTCTATAGGCCACCAATGGGGTTTTTTTTTAAATATTTTTTGGGGCCCCAATTTTTTTTTAACTTGTAAGGGAAATGTCTAAAAAATGTCCAGTGATATTGTATTTTGGTAGTATTTGAAAGAGATAAAGCCAGGAAAGAGAATCAAATGCCTTATGTATGTCCAATAAAAGTGTTAGTAAAGGAGTTTTCGTAATGTTAGCATCTTCAATTATATTGATAAGCCTACGAGTGGCATCTGTAGTTGGCCTACCTGGTATAAAACCAGTTTGGTCAGGGTGAATCAACTGAGGAAGGTAAGTATTAAGGCGAGCCGGTAAAATTTTTTAGAAAATCCAGATATCTACATTAAAGGGATACTGTCATGGGAAAAACATTTTTTTCAAAATGAATCGGTTAATAGTGCTGCTCCAGCAGAATTTTGCGCTGAAATACATTTCTCAAAAGAGCAAACAGATTTTTTTTATATTCAATTTTGAAATCTGACATGGGGCTAGACATATTGTCAATTTCCCAGCTGCCCCAAGTCATGTGACTTGTGCTCTGATAAACTTCAATCACTCTTTACTGCTGTACTGCAAGTTGGAGTGATATCCCTTTTCCCCCCCAGCAGCCAAACAAAAAAACAATGGGAAGGTAACCAGATAACCAGATAGCTCCCTAACACAAGATAACAGCTGCCTGGTAGATCTAAGAACAACACTCAATAGTAAAAAACCATGTCCCACTGAGACACATTCAGTTACATTGAGAAGGAAAAACAGCAGCCTGCCAGAAATTATTTCTCTCCTAAAGTGCAGGCACAAGTCACATGACCAGGGGCAGCTGGGAAATTGACAAAATGTCTAGCCCCATGTCAGATTTCAAAATTGAATATGAAAAAATCTATTTGCTCTTTTGAGAAATGGATTTCAGTGCAGAATTCTGCTGGAGTAGCACTATTAACTGATGCGTTTTGAAAAAAACATGTTTTCCGATGACAGGATCCCTTTAAGAACTGAAATGGGACGGTAATTCTGGACATCGGAAAGTTCTTTATGAGGCTTAGGAAGGAGAGAAAGATTAGCAAATAACATTTCTCGGAGCATTTCATTAAAAAGTGTCAATAGGATAGGTATTAAAAAGGTCCGAAATTTTTTATAATACCATCTGGGCCTGGGCTGGAACTGTTCCTTAGTTGTCGAATAGCAGTTTAAATTTGTTCTGTGGTAATAGGAGCATTAAGGGCTGTATTGTCATCTAACGATAACTTAGGGAATTTAATATGTGATAGCAACGCTTCTTTGTCCAAGTGAGGGTGTCGGGGGCTAATGGAGTAAAGCTTTGTATAAAACTCCTGGAACTGAGCAATTATGTCAGAGGGGGTATTTAAAACTGTCCCATCCACTTTCTTAATAGACAGTATGGAATCGAAACCCTAGGCCTGTCGTAATTTTCTGGCTAAGAGACGATCAGGTTTATCTTTTGAATGAAAAAAGTTATGTTGTGTACGTCTAAGAGATTTATCAGCTTTTTGGTATAACAGAGTAGTAAGATTTTGGCAAGCTTGCATTAGAGCTTCTAAGGATTGTGGATTGGGGTTAAGTTTGTGAATTTGGTCTAGCTTTGTCACCTCACATTCAACGGTCAAAATTTGGTTACGAAAGGCTTTATTTTTATGTGCTGCAATACTAATACGCACTCCACGAATGGTAGCTTTATGAGCAGGAATATGAAACAAAGACCGAAGCGTGGTCTGACCAGGCTATGGGAACAATTTTAGCTTCTGTGACATTGGATATAGCTGATTGAGAGACTTATACATTATAACATTCTGAGTAACTATAGTAATTTCAGTCGCCATGTTGTATATATTGTTGTCCATGATAATGAAAAATAAGTGCAATAAAATATCATCCACTGTAGCATAATAAACATATACATGAGATATAGTATGCATTGAAGATGCCTAAAATAAAAATAGAACATCATGAGGCTGAACTGAATAAATGGTATCCGACAACAGTTCTCTGAACTATCAATCATATGACTATAACATATAACCTTTGCTTGTCCGAGTCCTTGTATCCAGTGAGCAAACAGTACAGTAGGAGAGAAAAGCAAAATATGCAAAAAAACAAAAACAAAAACAAAAAAAAGAATAAAAAAAGGAAAAATGCAAAAAAAATTAAAACTGCAATATAAAGAAACTTAAGAAGTAGTAACCAAAAGATCCGGTTTCAGTAGCCTGGGAAAACAGACCCAGGAGGGTCAGAACATATCAAGAAAGTAAACATGTTAGATATCAAAATGACCCAGAGAGGTGTAGCAGAGTGCCAAAAGCTAGAACACATAGCCAAAAGCACATCGGCTTAACACCCCAGAACCAAAGGTATAAACTGCAGAACAAGAAATCACTGGCATATATTGGCCAAGTTTCACAAAGAAAAGGACGGTCATGCTTCTAATGAAGACATGTTCAGGTGACTCTAGGGATCCTAGAACAGATCACGCAGAACAGGTACATTCTGCTTTTGTTTGCCCGTCTTCTTTTCCCATATGGGTTGTAGTGGTGAGGTTTCCCTTTTGGGTTGCGAAAGCGGTGGCGACGGCTGTTCATCGAGGCCCAATCTAGACAGCAAGTGTGGGCCATCAAACGGATCTGTGATCGAGTGTAAAACTCAATTTTCCAGGACCGATAAACGAAATGAGAAGCCCCTTCTGTATTTAAGGCCTGCCTGTTGAAGAGCCAGAGTGACTGGTCGTAGTTCCCTTCTTTTTTGTAAAGTAGTAGGGGCCAGATCTGGGTAGATCGATATTGATTCATCATCAATTTCCACTGTGTCATGGTCTCTGGCTGATTTAAGGAGGTCTTCCTTGGTTTAAAAATAGTGCAAACGTGTGACATGTTGCGAGGAGGCTCCCCTGGCCTAGGCTTGTTACGAAGGCTCTATCGGGGGAATGTAATAAAAATCGCTAACGGAAAAACTATTCGCAATGCGAAAAGTTATGCCTTTGCGCGAACAAATTTTGCTTTGTGCGAATTTAATATAGCTTTTGCGAGCCCGGAAACAGTTTAGCGACCCCTTCCGACAGTGAAAGACCGTTTGCGAATTTTATAGTTTGCGCCAATGCGCAGTCAATGTAATAAAACTTCTTACTGAAAAAGTCGTTATGTTTGCTCCAAAAGATTACGACACCTTCAAGCACTTCTTATGAATGCGCAATTAAAATTCGCAATGCAATAACAGTTTAAGGAACAATATTACATTGCGAGATGTGGATTTTTAGTCTTATTGGTGCGAATTGTTTTGCTCTTTGCGACTTTTATTACATTCCCCTGTATGAGCTCTATCAATCAGCAGTAAGTCTGAGCTGTATTCCGGTAGGAGCTTGGAAAAAAGCAATTCAAGGAGATGCTGCATATCTCTATAGGTTTCCGGCACATTTCCGGATACGAATATTGTTACGTCTGAATCTGTTCTCAAGAACTTCCCCATGTGCAGATAAAGCTGTGACTTCACGCTGCTAAGAGTTTACCCGACTTTGCAAATTAGTATGCTCCGATAGTAAGTCGTCATGTTTAGTTTCCAACAAATCTGTTGGAGTCCCAAGGGACATAATTTCCTTTGTGAGATCTGAAACTGCCGACCTTAATTCTGATTGAAATGAGGCCGTGATTTTAGTTAAGAGAATGTCCAGACTAGTATCTAAATAATCTTTGGTGAGACTTTGCGTATTCGCTAAGTCTGGGTAAGTTTTCACAGTGGTACAGGATAATGCGGCGCCATCTTGGGCCTTGTTGGACTCCGGAGGATTCTTCTTAAAGAAATTACCTCTCTCTTTGCATTAGCCATTTCTGTTATCTGTGATGTCAGCTTAGGGTGTACTGATTGATGTAAAGTAATGGACCCTAAATCAATAAAGTTTCTGAAGTGTTGCAGGAGCCTCTAGCTCATGCGTCTGCTCAGCATGGCGTCAAGCTTTGCCCCCCGCCGATGTTTTTTTTTTAAAAAATGTTTGGGGCCTCAATTTTTTTTATCTTGTAAGGGGGGCCCTGGCACCAATGATTTTTTTTTTTAAACTTTTATGGGGGGCCCTGGTGCCAATGTTTTTTTTTTACTTATAAGGGGCCCTGAACATCAATAGCTTTTTATAACTTTTGTGTGGTGAGGGTTACTTTTTTAGCGCTGATGTCTGTGTGGTCTTTTAACTGTGATGTGGGCGGGATATAGGGTGGGGCTTGGGCACCAGTGTGGGCGGGGGCCCCAAAAATTTTGTTGTACGGGGCCCCGTGATTTCTAAAGGCGGCCCTATCTCTATCTGTTAATTATGGATAAAGGGACATTTTTAAGCAGCGTGCTTCAAACAGTGTCAGTCACCACTCACCTGCTGTTATATGTATTAGACCCATAGTTTTATCAATGTTGTTGTGTTGTAATAGAGGAAGTAAAACGTATGTTTTTATTTTCTGTCCCTATTACAAACTGCATTAATTGGTGGGGAGGTGCACTTTGTTCTACCTCTGTGTGCTGGGATTATTCTCTGCCCTACAAACACAATCCATTTCTTTTGATTCTCATTTGGGATAGTGCTGCACACCACATGTGGATCGATGAGCAATTTGTGTCCCTACTTTTTGGCCAATCCTTGCAACTTTGTATAGCTGTGGCAGCCGCATATGAGGTCATATTGATGCACTTCTTACCCCTCTTCTTAGGCTGTCACAGATTTGTACTTATTCTCTGTAACTGTAAACATAGGAGCTTCTGTAGCAAGCAGGTACAAAACTAGAATGTAGTATGCCAGAACAAACACAGCAGTTAGCTTCCAAAGTCAAAAAGTCAAAATGTATAAAAATGCTTCTTAACCCATGGGATGGAACCCAAAATGGGCCCACTTGCTGTTGTCGTATTCACAGCTGTCAGCTACTTTCCACTATAGTATTAAAGAAGAACCAAAGCCTAAATATTTACATAGCTAAATGCTGCTAAGTGCTGGGCTCATTTATAAACACTAGGAAAATATGCTATGGGCAGCAATCCATGGCAACCAATCAGATGTTTGCTTTCATTGTTCAACTTGCAGTTGACTGAAAAAAGCCAGTCACTGGTTGGTTGCTATGGTTTGCCACACGAGCAGTTTTATACACAGCAGCAAGCCTTAAAACAGTAATAACTGAGGCCAAGAAATTGTCCACAGGAGCTAGCCATCTTGGATATTGTGTGGCAATATTTTGTGTGTCAGGGACACTACACATGCACAGTGTGCTTTGGCCTGCTGTTGAAAAGTTAAGCGTAGGGGTCTTTGGAAATCATGAGGCAGAAAATGAGGTTCATCTGTCATAGACAATGTATTAGTTTCTATGCTGCTCTGTAATGTAAATCTGAATTAATTACTAATCATTTGTGTATTGTGATATAATAATATAATTTTTTTTTACTTTATATTGAGAGTCGGTTCCTAAACTTAGACAACTGGCCATAACACAAAAAAAGAAAATGGGGATCTATTGGGGCCATCATCATATGAGCAGATCTTCACTGTTGAAGACCTGGGGTCACCCTGGGCTATTATAAAAGCCCAAAATATAATGTGTAGGCTACTTCTGTATTAAGCTTTAGTTGTCCTTGTATGTACGTATTTAAACAATATATTACCTATAATTCAGAGTTTATCAGAATTACAATGATGACACAATGATTCCTCTAAGCCATGTGCTTATGTACAAGTTATGAAACCAGTACACAAACATAATTCTGTAAATTTTTGGACCCCAGCCATTCATAGCAGTTCTGTGACCCATATACGTTTAACAGCATAATTTAAACAAACAGCCTTTGTTTATACTGCCTATCAAATGGACCAGTGCTTTTCTTTACTGAATATCTTTACTGGTTGGGGGTATAGTTCTTCTGAAAGATTCTAGTGGCCCCATTCAGGGGCTGATTTATTAAAACCCAGACTGGGAAGGCCTGAAAGCTTCCCAGCAGTTAGAATTTTGCCTAGTTACTAAACACTTTGCTTATTGTTATAAAATGTTTCATTTTTTTATTCCTTTCAACATTAAGAAAATACTTAACACAATGACAAATGTATCAGTGTTGGATTGCTTGAAGCAGTTAAACTACATTCATTGATTGATATCTAACATCTCTCAAAATTGTCAATCCCTGATGCAAATGGAAAGCTTTAAGAATTAAACATGTATGTCAAAGTTCAACTTTTATAAATAGTTAACATGGAATAACCAGTTAAATTGATTTCTCTTTATTCATAGGACACTATATTGTTACATAGATTGTAGGTTCTACAGCTCAGGAACCTGTGTCTCTTTACATTTTGCGCTTGGTTTTTGTTGCTGTGAATTTATTCATATTCATTGTATAGTTTGTCCACCAGGTGTACTATTACTGTATTTTGAAATATACAGCATTGAGTATACAGCAGCACTTTATAAATAAAGATATGCATACATACAAATACTAGTACAATGAACTTGAAACATGTTGTAAGCCTCTTCCTTCACTAGAGTGGATTGAGAGTGACATCTAGTGTTAAAGCAAATTACTACATATCCACCGTGTTAAATATTTTCTTTATGGTACACCAGTACTGTTATAGGATCCATTATCCGGAAATTTATTGTCCAGAAAGCACTGAATTAAGCACTGAATTATAGAAAGGCCATCTTCCATAGACTCCATTGTATACAAAAAATATATATGTGTATAAAAAAAAATTATAAAACTCAACATTTATTCATTTGCAGCCAATCGATTTGAGCTTCCATGGGACATCAGCAGTGATTTCACTGATTGCACACCACTGATTTTCAATTTCCCTTTTGCAGGCCAACTATTAGCTCACAGCAAGGTTACATACATGTTTATTGATAATGAAGTGTTTATGCCAAACCTAACTCTAATTACCCTTCCATTTTAGTTGGTGCTAGAATGTTTTGTATAATTCAATCTCCAGGGTAGCAGATCTTACTTGAATGTCAGGTAGTTTAATTTTGTTTTGTTGTTTGTTGGTTCTTCTCTTTTTAGTCCAGAGCTCAAAAAAGAATATTGATAAGGTTTCTCTGGGGAAGAGACACTCAGCAGGGCAGTAGACCTTTTGCTCACCAAAAGTAAGCAAAAGTAATGGGTCGTTTAAGCATGAGTGTGCACCTTAGTTCTCATTCTAACAGCACTTCTTTACCAGGTCTGGTGAAGTCAACAGCTTCACACAACAAAACAAATGAGGTGTGAGGTGCAAACTATAACATCAGATGGGTCTCGTGTGTCCTGTGCTCCCTTTTGGATACTTATTTGAGTAACACCCACAACAGTCCCTTTCTCAGGAAGCCTTTGCCACACTGTAGTACCAATTAAACTGGAGTTACATAACATGCTTGCAATGAACTCAAGAATTAATTTATTGTCAGCCACCAGTGATTCAGCACAATTATAACACATATTCTCCTCCCCACTCTTGACAGTTAGGGTTTCACCAGACCACTCGGCCTCAGCCTCCTGCTTACTTTACAGGCCATCCTTGCCGGTCAGGGACATTGCTCCTTATTGTATACTTTCAGCAGAGGGGTCAGTCTTACATTCCAGGTACACTAGGCCCTGCATACCCCGGTCCCTCGCCTCCTTCACATTGGAGCCACAGTTGCTTGTCTCACAACCCTGCCACTGACTCTCACCAACTGCAGTGAGCTCCAACAACTCTCTTCTACTACTATCTCTTCATCAATCAGAGGAGGTAGCTCACTATACTTCCCCCTGGGGCATTCTCCTTCCCAACATCATTACCTGGTGGATGAAGATAAAATAATAGTAATTACAATTGAAATAGTTTCCTACTCCTTACATACTCATTCAGTACAACAGTTTGAGTCCGCCACTGTTCAGCAAATAATCAAAAAAATATGCAAGGTACCTCACTTCAGGCATTTATTTGTGCAAATTCACCACAGCAATTGAATTACAAAATTATGATAAGTTAACTCATATCATACCACATGGCAGTGTCTCCCCCTTCTTCATACCTCATTTAAGCCACTTCCTCCGCACGCGTTTTGCACCATTGGGCACTTCATCAGGGAGGTCCAATAGTGTTCATTAAACTGATCCAGTAATCTGAAGGAGTTTTTTTTCATGCACTATTTGGACAATTAGTTGATAAGTAGGGTATCGTGGATGCAGATTTTGTGAATGACAACTGACAGGGCTGCTATTCCTTGTGTCATCTTGCACCCAGCCTGCATTCCCAATCATACTGCCATTTACACCTGGAGTGCTGGAGGAGTGGAATTTGACACTTGTACTTCAATAATACCTAAAAACATGAGGCCTGGATTTATGAAAAGAACACAAAGGCCCAGGCCTAGGCAGTCCCCAACACCTTTGGAACACTAAATTTTAAGTATAGGCCAGGATCCCTCAGTTCCTTGTGGGTTTTAAGTTTAGGCCCTGTGTTGTAAATAGGAATGGCATTACTATACAATATGCTAATTTATTTAACCCAACTGCTTTAGCCTTATAAGGTTTATCCAGGATTAGTGATGGGCGAATTTGCGCCGTTTTGGTTTACCGAAAAATTCGTTTTTGACGCCGGCGCACGTTTTTGATGCCGGCACATGTTTTTTTGACGCCGGCAGCCGTTTTTGACGCCGGCATCCATTTTTTTACGACGCCCGCGAAAATTTGTTTTTGACGCCGGCGAAGTTTTGGCGGCGAATTTTCTCGAATTTATTCGCGCAAATTCGCCCATCACTATCCAGGATGAGAGACAATAAATAGCAAATTGGCAAGGACAAGTAAATACTAGCAATTAATAAATTGTGTGTGCTACTTTTTTGAGCACTTGCCCCCACATGTAATAAAAGAAATGTTTATTAAGGTGCCCGTGGCAATCAATAAGATGCTTGCTTTTAAACAGGTGGTTAATAAATGCTACTGCTGAATAGTTGCTATAGGTAACTTAGTCTCTGTTATTACATAACCTCTAAGGGCACATTTTTACTACGCGGTAATGGCACGGTTTTTAGAAAGACCGACTGCCGAGTAAATACGCTAAACCTAGTGCGCCATTGCCTAAGCTTGAAAACACACTGCCGGAATTGCGCACTAGTTTTAGCGTATTTACGTGGCGTTCGGTCTTTTTAAAACCGCGCCATAAAAACACATGTGTGTCCATGCCCTGAGGCCGGGAGTTCTGAGTGGGTCGCATGTGCCCTGAGCTTAAAAAATGTAAGGTGGATAAGGTTGCAAGGAGTAAGATACACTCGAGTCGGGACCTTCATTTAAGATGCATCCAAACTGGGAGTGACATTAACAACATTATTTTCTTTTGCCTTTTCAAACTTTGATAAATAGGCCCTTTGAGTTATTGTAAATTTGTAATTCTATGTAGATGTTTCGTTTTTGCCATTATATGCATTGTCCACTAGATGGTGATATTACTGTTGGAATACATATACTTGTCACAGTCCACCTTAAACATAGCCCTTGGGTGAGTTCCTCAGATATATAGGGCACAACTCTATGAAGCTTTGCTCAGCATAAAAAAGCATGTAAAACCTAAGGGAACATGTTTCAGGACAATGTACCAGTTTTATACAGGAAACGGTCAGTATGACTTTTTCACTGCCATTCTTTTAGTTAGGGTTTATTTAATGTTTAAACAGTTTTCTAATTTTAAGGTATGAAGATACAAATTACAGAAAGATTCCTTACCAGAAAACCCCATGTCCTAACAGGTCCAATACCTATAATAATACACACACAACTGTGTTCAGAAAAATAGCAGTCTGACATCACTAACTCACTAACCTCACTCACTAATCACTAGCAGTCATAACAAGCATGCTGCTGATTCTGTGTCATTTAATCATTAACTGAGGCTTGTTCAAAATAATAGCAATGTGAAATTCAATTAGTGAGGTAATTCATTCTGTGAAAAAACAGGAGTTCCTTATTTAAGGGACATTTCTCTCTGAGTAAAATGGGTCATTCAAGACGGCGTACTTTACTTTAAAAAGTTGATTGGAGAGGGGCAAACATATAAAGAAGTGGAGAAAATAATAGGCTGTTCAGCTAAAATAATCTCAAATGCTTTAAAATGGCGACCAAAAACTGAAAGACATGGAGGAAAACGGAAAACTACCATTTGAATACCATTCGAATGGATAGAAGAATTGCCAAAATGGAAATGACTCAGCCAATGATCAGCTCCAGGGAGGTCAGAGAAGGTGTAAAGTTACCTGTGAGTACAGTGAGCAGGGATGCCCCACAAAGTACCATTGTTTGAAGAGGTTACAATTTGCCGAAGAACACATTGACTGGCCTAAAGAGAAATGGCGCAACATTTTATCAATAATTTGATACATTATTCTTCACTTTTTGATTTGGAATAGAATGGGCAGTGTTCCCAATGTATTTGTGTTTATGGAAATAAAGGATTTTGAGCTTTATTCACTTTTTTTTTTAAAAACACACTGTTAATATTCTGAATACAACTAAATATATATAATGGACAAATACCAAGACAGGAGGAGAAGTGGCCCCTGCACCTCGTGTGAGGGAAAAAGTGTCTTATGCCAGGAAAAAGGGTGTGCTAGCTACACATAAAATTTAAGAACAACAAGCAATATCAATTAAGTGTCCTGTATACCCACTCCTGGACTTCCACACTGTGTGTCCAAACACACCACCCTATTGTGAGAATTCAGTATTCAAAAGATGTTGATTCCTACTAAAACATAACTTTTATATAGAAATAACTAAAATTATTGATTATGGGGTCAAGAGATGGGAAAATAATTAAAATAAAATAAAAAGTAGGGATGCACCAAATCCACTATTTTGGATTCAGCCGAACCCCGAATCCTTCACGAAAGATTCGTCCGAATACCAAACCGAATCCTAATTTGCATATTCAAATTAGAGGTGAGAAAGGCGGAAACATTTTTTACTTCCTTGTTTTGTGATTGTGATTTCCTTCCCTGCCCCTAGTTTGTATATGCAAATTAGGATTCGGATTTGGTTTTGCCGGGCAGACGGATTCGACCGAAAAATGAAAAAGGCCGAATCCCGAACCGAATTCTGGATTCAGTGCATCCCTAATAAAAATTGCAATAATCTTGCTACTATATACAGGTTTGCTAGTAGTAGTGTGTTTCAAGTCTCTCATCCTGTAACACTGTCAGGCTAAATAAACCCAGCTCAGTTGAATACAGCTGGCCATACACAGCTTTGCTATGTCCTTACTATATAAGGGGATGTTTAATGGAATTACTATCTTGATTACCTCACTAACAGGGTATAGGTATGCATATTTCATACATCATTACCTTGTAAGAGGTGCTAAAATCTGCTGAGATAACTTTTCACTAGGTATCATATAAACATATGCATACGGAGGCTCTCATTTAATCCCATAGGGGTTGGCACTTTATATAATAATATATAATACAGAGGAGCTCACACAGTCAGAAAACGAAGAACGGATTGCACACTCGGTTTAGAAAAATCATAAACAAAAGAAGGTTACAAAAAATACAAAGAAGAAAGGGCCTTTTTCTTTTTTCATTATTTATTATTTGTGCCCCTGAGGAAGACCGCTCTGGTCGAAACACTTGGGCTCACCATTTGTTTTTGTATTTTTTGTAACCTTCTTTTTTTGATTAATTAATTTTGTTTATGATTTTTCTAAATCAAGTGTGCAATCCGTTTTTCGTTATATTAGTCCTGGAGACCCACATGGGGAGCCTCCCATGGATTAGCACCTTGTATTTTAAACTTAGGGTGTGCACCTCTCTACTTTGTTTCTCTAGAGCACACACAGTCAGAGCTGTCAAACTCCCCCCCCTCCCAAATTTTTGGGGGAATGATCACATTTTGGCTTTGCCCCTGGTCTCCCGTGATTGGTTTGGAACACACAGAACATTTCAGACGTCAGCAGTGATGCATGTATGCGCAGTGCAGAATCTTTGGCTTCAGGAAAGGTTACACATGCGTGTAACATCATCACTGCCAAAGTCCAAAAAACATTTGACCAAAAAAAAAAGGCAACAGCTCTACACTGTTATTTGGTAAGTTTCCTCGGTACAGCAGCTACAGGTAGCCATGTTCAGCACAAAAATGCACAATCACACACAAAAAGTCACTCTCACAAATACACCTTCCACCTTCCACTCACACAGAAATTTATTCACCATCTCTCCCTCACACAGCACCATGTGACCAGGCTGTGGATCAGTCAGACTGCAGCTGTGAGAGAGACTTGCAGTGTAATCCAGAGTGATATAGAGAATCAAACGTTGCTGACACTGTAAACACCATTATAAGGATCTGAGGCTCTAGTTCCTGCCTTACTTGAAGGGCCCCATGCTCCCCTGTCCATGTCTATGCCACAGAGATCTGAGAGCTAATACAGAATTATGTGTACAAAATAGAACTTTTGCATTTGGGTGAAGCTGCAGCTCAGCTAAAAAGCACGAGCAGGAAATTCCTAAAGCAGTTTGGTTGGTAGGAGCAGAGAGACAGGGGGCGGGACTTGGGTTGTTTTTGCTTACATGTCACTCAAAGCTATGACCATTTCCTGTAGGAGAACAAAAGCTCACACCAGCTCTCATTTCAGACGCAGAGCAAAGAGGATGTCTCTGCAGCTCTGATATAATTACATTTTTAAGAGGTAAAATGCAATTTAAACCATTTTTAAGGGGCACTATACGTATACAGGACGGGGGGCATATAAACTAGGAGATTTGGATGATACAATGTGTCCCCTATAAAGTCATGCACTTTTTATTGGGGTTTGTCAGCTTTCTATGGATGGGACCCAGATTAAACGTAAAATGTTGCTTTGTGAACCCAGATTGGGGGTTAGAATGAATAATTTGCTTTAGTTTAATTATGATTTTTTTTGCATATTTAGCAGTTTCTATAAATTCTTTATGTTCATCAGGACTAACCACAGGTTAAATACTGCAACTTTATTAGCTAACTGAATCAATATTAACTGCATTCCTTTTTTTTTAAAGGGCACACATTGATACCGTTTCTTCCTCTAAAAACTATTAGAGACTGCACTCTGGATGGGGGCAAGCTTCTGGTAGGAGTGGCCATGCTGGAACACACGTGCATATTGAGCTGGTTTACTCAGTCGCCCTTTCTACTGAGCCAATCAGGACACTCTCTCAGTATGCTGTGCTGCATCATGGCCGCACACGTCAGAAATGTGCTCCTAATGCACAGGGCACAATACTTGTTGAGGCATAATTCTTGAAAAAGATACCATTGTTTCTAATCACTCTTTAAACCAGTTCTAGGGAAAAGTTTAATGATAGATGCCCTTTAAGGAAGTATATTTAGTTACATGGGTACTCATTTGTTAGACACCCCCAGTGATTATAAGTGATAGCCTTAGACTCCTGATTGGTGCTTGTCTTCACATAAAAACATGCCTTCCCAGGTTGCTATTCTAATGAGTGCTGTACCACTGTTACCAATTGCCAGGGATCCATTGAGGCTGTGATGTGCATGTGCTGTTCAGATTTTTCAATTCAGTTTTTCACTCACATAAACATGGGCTCTATGCGGGAGAACTGCAAGGGATCCCTAGGGAAAGAAAAAAGGTTGCAGTATGGTGCATCATAGAACAGTGCAGCAAGCCACTGCATTTACGAACCAACAAGAGTACTGTCCCAGGGCAGAGGATAGTTATAATTATGAGGGATTGTCCTGTAATACAAAAATGATATTAATATACAGTATATAATTATAATGCACAAATACCATGAATATCTTGTAAATTATATCCTTATAAACGGTGAGTTCTGATGTCATCAGTGATAAACGATGAGTTCTGATGTCATTTCTGTCATATGACTCGCTGAAATTTGTGTATTATAATAAATAAAGTACCCCCAGTTGCAAAATATGAGGATATTAGAAGTTACCTCGGAGTTCCATGACCTGTATAAAAAAACTCGGCCTTTGGCCTCGTGCTTTTATATGGTCATGGAACTCCTCGGTAACTTAAAATATCCTTATATTTTACAAGAGGGGGTACTTTATTCACTATATAATACCTCAAAATTATTATTGTTTGGCTCATTAAAGGAAGATACTTTCCTGTAAATAAAGTTTAGAATATTATAGACTTATATATCCTAAGCAAGTTTTAAAGTTTTTCTTTTATTTTTATTTCTTAGCTTTTCTGAATTATTTGTCCTTGTCTTCTGCCTCCTCATGAATTTCAAATGGGGGATACTAACCCTGATTGCAGAGCTCCTGCTCTGGAAGGCTACAGTGTTATTGTTTCTTGTTTATCTTTCTATTTAGGGCTCTTCTATTTTTATTCCAGTCTTTCATTTAAAGCACTGCCAGATAGCTGCTGGAAATCAAACAAAAAGCTTAATAATTCAAATACCATACAAAAGATAGTAAATAAACACAATCTACATCATACTAAAAGCTAATATAAAGATAAAGTACTTATTTAAATGTATACTATTACATATATTTAAATACACAGTTTGCTATTAATCACTCCTACCTTTTTTTGGAATTTCTTAATAGGCCTGTGGCACGCAAGGCACTTTTTGGGTGACTTCTTAGGTTAATTCTAAACCCTGAAAATTGCTCTCTACTAATTCTTATTCATGGCTATAGGTATTTGTGTCAAACTACCAACATGGATGATTTTTGCTAATTTCCAGGCAACAATTGTATCAAAATTGCCCTTACTGCCATTTTGACGAGTTCACTATACAGCATTTTCAGCTGGGAAGAAAAAAACTGGTGTGAAAATTCTCAAAGAGAAAACGGTGGTAGACTGCAAATAGCAATGCTATTCTTTATACCTGTTGGCAAGTTAGAGGCACTAGCAGTGTCACAGAACCTTTTCCCTATGTGTCCATGAGTGATACTACCAAGTCTAAGATAAAACAAACACTGTTTTGAATCCAGTGGGGGGCACTGCTTGATGTGGTTCTCCAAGGGATTTATGTGACTCCTTTGCTCCATTTGTGTTTTTTTTTTTCACTATAAAATCCGAATTTTTGGAGGGAGGGTAAAAAATACTCAAATTTTTTGGGATCTATTATACCCAGAGGATGGGAAAAAGTCAGTATATGAAAAAAAATGCATGCACATCTCTGCAGGTTGTTACTATGCAGTAACTAACTCTGCGGTTCATCATTGTTACAATGTTGAAGTTACTTAGGGGCCTATATATTTATAATGATGTGTTGAAAAAAAGGTGACAAAATACACTATAATTAACCAGGAAATGTGAATTATTTTCAGCCATTGTTTACCTCTATGCAAAATTCTGGTGTAAAGTAGCTACAGTATTTGAAAATGCTGTAGGTAAAATATGGCGTTCATCCATTGCTGTGTTTTCCATATTTTTTCCATGTATTTTTTTTCTGCCAGCACTTACTGCTTGATTTTTCCCATTGCATTATGAAAAGTCTGAAGTGCTGTAACATAATGGAGTGAAATAAAACACGATCATGCATTCCCCGTTTATTTTACACAGCTTTTTCCACAGTTTCTCTCCTGTTAATTGTTTTACACAGTATGATAACTAGGCCCCTGAGTGTGCATCTAAAGTTACTGTGTTACAGCTACATCGTATATTCATTTTGCCACATTTCATTAATGCTACTTGTTGCAGCTACTCAGTAAATGGATACTGCCAACTCTTCAGGAGTTTTTATCTACTACAATGTTGCAATTACTCCATACTAATACTGGGTGAATGATTCTGAAATTCATCATAGTTATTATGTTACATATTAATATGGGATGCAGCTCTGCAATTATGTTTACTGACTAAAGTAGCATTGTGTATAACTCCTCTTTAGTTACTATATATATATATATATATATATATATATATATATATATATATATATATATATATATATATATATATATATATATATATATATATATATATATATATATACTGTGTATGTAAGTTTAACATTCTCAAAACTATATTTTTCAATGGTATATACATTGTGCATCTCTACAGCATCATTGTGCATGGTGCTATCGGATTGTTACTCAGCAACACAATGGTGCCTTTTTAAAATGTAATACATTATTACTACTGTTAATATTACAGACTGCTTTTTGCAGCAGATTACTATATTGTGTCAAGTAGTGGTGAGCAAAATTTTGCGGCAGGTTTTGCAGCAAAATAGCTGCCCATAGACTCCAATGGGTGATAAAAAAAAATTGTTGCCCATTGACTTCAATGCATTTGGGGAATTTTTCACCATTTCACGAATTTTTGGCAAAGCTGGTCAGATTCGCCCATCACTAGTCTAGTTCCTTTATGTGGAAAGCGCTGGCTTGCATTATTCTTTATTTATAGGATAAGTAAACCTTTTTAGATTTCAAGATATTATGGGATACATTTACTTCCTTGACTACTTGGTGGTCAGACTGGTTGGAAAGAAACAAATTCATATTAACAGTACATGTATCTTGGAATCTTAAAAAAAAAAATGAATGTACATTGCAAAAGTGCTTAGACTAGCACCCTCATCAACTTATTTTTAAGGTTTACTTATCCTTTAATACTGTACATCTCACTGTATGTTAATACTGTGTATTTTGTTGCAGCTCACCATTGTAACAGTTGTCTTGCTACTACTTAGCAAATCTGTAGTATGTCATTAACTTTGATGCTATTTTTGTTTTGTTGTTATGAAGTATATTAATACTGTGTGTCTGCTGTACATCTTTACTTATGCTATCTTGCTGCTATTCTGTATTTTAATATGTGTATCACAGCTCACCATTATCATAGTGAATATTAATCAGAATATTAATATTGTGGGGATATCTGATGTTCATCATTATTTATAATGCTATTCTATTGCCAGATATTTGCCAAGACTCTAGCACTTCATTCATATAATAATATCTTGATTCTATGATTATAATTTCAATTCCAAATCTATATTATTGTCATTACAATATACTGCAAAATTTTTACAAGCTAATAATGTATTATCTTTCCAGTGTATTAAGTTACAGTTTTTTGACATTACCATATAAATTATAAGCATAACCATGTTTCAAAAAAAGTTGGGACACTGGGTAAAATGTAAATAAATAGAATAGGATTTTATGCAAATAAGCCTTGGTTTGGCTCTGGGGCAAATATTGTTGTCCTATACAAAGTCTTGCGTTTCTTCTCTGTGTTCGTGCTGACAAAAAGATTCCAGATGCCAACACAGAAGAGGAGTTTGCTAGTGGTCGGGGCTAAAATCGCTCGGCAGATTTCAGCAGACTGAGTTTGGCCTTGTCTGGCCCTAGCCTTAACAAATTTGTAACCGTTTGGGAGTTTCGGCCTTGTCTGCCCTTAACACCACTTTGTAACTGTTAAGGAATTTTGTCCTTGTCTGGCCCTAGCCTTAACAACACTTTGTAAACAATTGGGAACTAAGGAGACCTATTGCTGTGATACAGAGTTTCAGCTGCTCGTGGGTCTCCTTTGTTGCATTTTAATTTCATAATGCTCCAAATGTTTTCAATGAGTGACAGGTCAGGACTGCAGGAAGGCCAGTTCAGCAGCTGAGCACTACAGAGCACTGCTGAACATGGTTTTGCATTGTATTGCATCAATAAGCAAGACCTTCCCTGAAAACCTTTTTTCTGGATGGCAGCCTATGTTGCTTCAAGCACTGGACCAGGGTACTTTTGTAGGAGCAGCATGAATTCCACTTATGCTTCCTCTTGTTCTCTTCTGGGCTGGTACATGCACAATATAGTGAAAAACCGAATCTACTGTGCATGCGCCAGCTCAGGGCCATCAAAGAATGAAAAATCTGAAGAAGATTATGGCTCCATGGTATTCCTACAGAAGAACTCCAGGCCAGTGCAGGTTTTAGCAAACGAGCTCTGGCCCAGGGTATCAGGTACATGTTTATAATCACTGGGGGTGCCTACAATTTTACTTTACTTCTTCTTTAACTACTATAGCTACGACTGGCTCCATGTATGGTTTAACTACTGGAGCTTAAGGTACAGTATTTCATTGTAGGAATTGGCGTAGCTTTTATTGTTGTTGCATTGTAGCCTAGTATTGCAGTATATTTATTTGTAGTATGAATTTAGCAGCTGTTATGGCATGCTTACTGATGTTGCAGTATAGAGCCTTTTGTGGCTATAGGCCTGTTATAGTGTTAAATTTAGTGTTGCAGGGTAGCTGTGACTACAGAATTACATATAGCATATATCCTTTGTGTTATGCCTCATACAGAATCTTGTCTTTTACAGTTTCTATAGCTTTTGAGTGCTACACACCAACATTCTGTAATTGTACAGGTGTGGGATCCCTTATCCAGAAACCTGTTATACAGAAAGCTTAACATTATGGGAAGGCCATCTCCCATAGAATCCATTTAAGCAGAAGTTTTAATTTTCTAAATGATATCTTTTATCTCTGTTATAATAAAACAGTTCCTTGTATCTGATGTTAACTAAACTGCATGAATCCATATTGGTGGCAAAACAATCATATTGGGTTTATTTTATGTTTAAATGATTTTTAGTAGACTTAAGTTATGGTGATCCAAATAATGGAAAGATCCCTTCTTAGATCCCTGTAATGTATGATTGAAAAATTGACCAGAAGAAAATGCTGCTATTCTAAACCATTCTGCTTTCTGGCACAAAGTATTTCTCTATCCTGTTTCTTGAACTCCACCTGAGCTTCGCTTTTTGTTTTTATTTTCCCCGTCACTTAGAAAGAACATGCTTGAAAGGCTATATTTACTGCTCCATGGGCTGGTAATTTTTTAGCAGCTGGCTGCTCATCAGTAACTGGTACTTATTTTTGCTGCAGCTAAATATTTTATAAATATTTGCTGTAATTTCTTGTTGCACAACAGAACAGGACGCAAGGAGCATGGCTCTCGAGAAAATCATCCGTGAATCCCTTACAGGCTTCATACAATGTCATATCCCCCATGCTGACCTCAGGTAGGGGCAGTTTTTTGATACTTATCTGCAGCAGTGAATGCGTTAAGTGACATTATTCTCAAAAACATCTTCACTGTCAGTATAATAGCATAATGCTGCAGATTATTGTGATACTTGTTAAACATATTTATTAAGTGCCACCATATTTTGCAGTGCTTTACAATAAGGGGCAGATTTATCAAAATGTAAGTTTAGAGTTTCACAGCATGGCTCTTCAATATAATGTATTTACAGCTTAGGGGTAGATTTATCAAAATGTGAGTTTGGAGCTTAATAAATAAAAACTCACCCAAGTTCTATTCATTCCTATGGGAAATGTATTTATCAATTGGTGAAAGTTAGAACTCACATTTAATAAATACAGTTCTAAAAGAACATGGTGAGTTTTAATTTATTTTATTAAGCTCCAAACTCACATTTTGATAAATCTTCCCGTAAGATGTAAATATATTACATTGAAGAGCCATGCTGTGAAGTTCCTCAACTCTTTTGCTTCCCCTTTAAGTCCCCTTCCTCCTATTTCTAGCTTTCAAATGGGAGTCACTGAAAAATTAATTTTATTATATTTGTTTTATTTATTGTTCATTTAAGGCCTGTCCTGTTAATGTTTCAGTCTCTTTCAAACCATTGTCTGGTTGCAATGGTAAATTGTACCCTGGCAACCAGAGAACTGCTGAAAATGCAAACTAGAAAGCTGCTGAACAAAAAATAAAATAATTTAAAATAATTCAAAGAAATACAGTCTGGTTGCCCTCCATCATCTGATAATATGTGGCCCTTTTATTATCTCTGCATGCCCAATGTCAAGTAAAGGAAACTGGAGAGAATTCCAAGGTGGGTGATGAGACCAGCCATTATTTACAAGAGTGTATTGCTCAGTGCAGTGATTCTGTAAGGTGCCATTCGTTCAATGCTAAGAAATGCAAAGAATAACCAGATTTTGTTACGAACTGATTTTTCTGCATGTGCTTTTCTACTCATTTAGTGCACTGGATGAAGTGTTTTATGCCTATGCCACTGGAGTCTTGGAAGAGCTGGGGTCTCAGAACTCATCAGAAGAAGATTTTGAAATGGAATCTTTTGTAGAAATGCTGGAGGCTTATATTCCAGGATTTTCTGAAATTAGCAGGTAAATTTTCATCAATATGCTGTGATTTTTTTTTCTCAGACATTGAAATTTATATTTAAATATATATTTTTTAATTTACATTTTACATAGATGCAGTGTCTGACTGCCGATTTATTAGCACTAACTGCTAGGGATGTGCAGAGGTGCTTTCAGACTGCCATTCAGTCAAGTGATTGGTGGGTGACTGAGCACTTTTTGCTCTGTTTGGGTGACATTTAGGGGGATTCTTAGAACTAAACTGTTATATAGAGCATATACCTTCTACTGTAAGTCATAAATAGGGGTGCACCGAATCCACTATTTTGGATTTGGCCGATCCCCCGAATCCTTTGCAAAAGATTCGGCCGAATACCGAACCGAATCCTAATTTGCATATGCAAATTAGGGGTGGGAAGGGGAAAACCGTTTTTACTTCCTTGTTTTGTGACAAAAAGTCACGCGAGTTCCCTCCCCACCCCTAATTTGCATATGCAAATTTGGTTCGGCCGGATCTGAATCTTGTTGAAAAAGGCCGAATCCTGGCCAAATCCCGAACCGAATCCTGGATTCGGTGCATCCCTAGTTATAAAGCATTAGAAGGCACTGAGGATGCTTTTATAATGTCAGGAAAGGGCGTTTTCTCCTCTGGAGAAATGCAGATTCGCTTCCTCATGCAAAAGTATGCATTTTTGCACCAAGATTCATCCCATCTGTGCACTAACAAGTAGATTTAGTGACTGTCCATGGCAATGATGTCAGGGCGGAGGAAAGCGGATCAATGTTTTCTCCCCCAGGGAGATAGCACTGGAGGACTAAACACCTCATCTGATGGTAACTTTCTAAATATAGAAAAATAGGAACACAAGCATTCTCAACCCAAAGCTTCTAGCACAAAAACATCACATCTTTTTATTCATTTAGGGGAGATCCAGCATCCATGTTCTAGAAGCATTGGTATATTTGCTAATTTTTTGCAGTTGAGCCAACACTGTGAACCTCCTTACAAATTTTTATTTTCAGACTTTTTTTTTTAATAAGAAGGGATTAATATTGTAATTGCTGACTTTCTAAAAAGACTTTTACATTTTAGAAGGGCATTGCCTTAGTAATCAAAATTCATATTTTTCCTTCTGTTACCATCTTGACAAAATTCTTACTATATTTGCAGTGGGAAAGTATACGATATGTTGTTTGAACTCTCGAGGAGGTTGAGTGAAGCACGTGGCAAAGGTAGGTTTGTGTATTTTACAATTACAAGTAAAATACAAACTGTTTGTAAGAGACAGTGAGAGTGAGACTATTTAGCCAAATTACCCATGCAGACTCCAACTACTGGATGTGTAGTAAATTAACCAAACTTACTTTATTTGCTGATTCTTATGAAGAAGCAGTGCTAAAAAGAACAGGAATATAGAACTCATTCTCAGAACAGCTAGCGTTAATGGAAACCACACCAACCGAAATGAAGCACATTCAGTTGTGCTCCCTGGAATAAAAAAGTAGATTCAGTATAACTACTACTACCACTACGGTGATCATTAGCTGACCTTTATTCGTGAATGGCAGTTGGTGTGGCTTAAGGTGCCATACGCTATAAGATATGCTCGTTTGGCATGGTTGTCAAATGACTGGATATTTCCCCCTTATATGCTCACCAAAAGTTCGGGTGATATTGGGTTAATCTGATAGTTCGGCCCTACAGCCAAATGATCTGATAACAGTGACAGGCATACTAGTTTACGGGTTGAGGACCGCATCAACTAGCCGATGTGGTCCTCGATCGGGAAAATCAAACCTTCCTGATCGAGATCTGCCCGACTTTTGGTTAGCTATTCGTCTGGGAGGCCCATCAGAGGGCCCCATACACTGGCAGATAAAACAAATTATTCTAAAGGACACGAATTAGCATCTTAAATCTGCCGTTGTACAGCCACCTTTACCTGTGTCAGTTAGTTTTTCCTGTGGCTCAGTGTAGGTGTATTTTTACTAATCTGTCAGTATGTGTTGCCTTTACTCTCTTTATTCTCTTTGACGTTTGATGTTTTCTCATTTTTGGGTATATAAAGTAGCTAATGATGTGTGACCTGGAAAGGAAGAAACTGGAGGTATAGATTTGACAATTTTATTCAGTAAAAACTAAGGAAGCAGTCAGTTGTCCTTGAATTTGAAGCCTGATAACATATTTTTAAGGGGGGCAAGCATAAACACTGATATATTATCACATAGAAGAAAAATTACAGATTTGGTTAATACTATGTTTTTTTTTCCCCCCCAAGAAAATGTTTCTTCTAAACCTACTGCTGAAGTTTCATTTATGACACCTACATCTTCCAGCACGGAATCCAGCAAAAAAATTGAAACAGAACCATTAGAAGGAGCAGTGGCACAGGTACTGAGTAAAATAAGTGTGATTATTCCAGTATGCAGACTCGCTAGCACCATATACCTATGTATGATATAGTGATGCATCGAATCCACTATTTTGGATTTGGCCGAACCCCCGAATACTTTGCGAAAGATTCGGCTGAATACCAAACTGAATCCTAATTTGAATATGCAAATTAGGGATGGGAAGGGGAAAACATTTTTTGCTTCCTTGTTTTGTGACAAAAAGTCACGTGATTTCGCTCCCCATCCCTAGTTTGCATATGCAAATTAGGATTTGAATTCGGTTTGGTCAGGCAGAAGGATTCGCCCGAATCCTGCTGAAAAAGGCAGAATTCTGGCCAAATCCCAAACCGTGCATCCCTAATATGATATCATGGTACCCGTATATAGCAAAGCGTTGTGTGTTACTCTAGTCTTTGCTGCAGCATGGCTTGTACCATGCCCATCCATTATTATCCTCACTATCCAAAATATATCCACTGGAAATCAAAGCCTTATCCAAACAATAGTTAAACTATGTGAGTGAGTATAATATTTTGTAACAGGTTTCAGCCAATTTTGGGACTTTTGAATGTGTCTAGGGCTTTTGGTCAAGTAATAATTCAGAATAATGCAGAATATGTAGGACTTCATAAATGTGTGCTAATTAATGTCGCCAATGAACAATCAGTAATGTTGCTCTTGTAATTTATGGCAAAAGTCTGCTGAAGACAGCAGTATGACTGCTTTAATAAATGTAGCAAAGGGACGTTTTTGTACAAAGCTGTTATCTTTTATTCAGGGTTTAAGAGATATAATACCCCATTCATATAAGAAATATATTTTCTTAGTAAAACAGTGTTTGTAACATTTGCAGGTACAGTACAGCAGCTATAGTTAGACATTTATTATCCATGGCATGATGTCACATAGTACTCATTTTCTTCTCAAGGAAAAAGATGATGCTAAAAACGGCATTGATCTGCTCCTGGAAATCTTCCCATCATGCACTGTAAGCCAAGCTCAGACAGCCCTATCTATGGCAAAGGGGGACTTGGAAGATGCAGTACAGATTATTGTGGATGGAAAGGTGATTGCTGACAATCATTCTGGATCAAAGGTAAGTATCAATGTAATTGTACCATTGAATAGGGGGAATTAACGTGACTGGCTGTAAAATTATAACATGCTGATGTTTCATGTTTGTAATTGGCTTGCTTCCTAATGTAAAGACATATCCTACTGTAGGGACATAACACACATCAAATTTCCAAATCTAAATGAGTTTCTTGTGACCAGGCCAATAACATTTTGCACATTCATAAAACTTTGGAAGTATCTGTTCTCATTGCAAAGAAGTTAATATTCCCTTGGCATAATGGGATTAATACATGTCATTAAGACTTTGATCAGTTTTGTACAGTCATACAGTGTGAGAGGAATATGTTACTGAACTCAGCTAAAATCTGTTTGGTTTTATTGTTTAAAGTCTGTATAATCTGATTTCCTAAAATATTTATTAGGTTTTCAAATAATTTCAGGATTTGCAAGGAGCTCCAAAAACAGATGATCTAAAAGACTTTATTTTACAAAAGTAAGAATTAACATGCTTTATATTTTCCATACTGTATTCGTTTACAAATATTTTGAAGGATTACAGAATGTAACACATAAACCTGAAAGTAGATATGAGAGTAGAGATGCTCTGCTAAATAATACAGGATGGTGATATGTTTGCAGGGGCTAGCATCCAGCACCTAATATGTTAAACCAATCAGTAATTTAAAAAAAATTCTATATACAGCTATTGGGTTTCATACTGGGGTGCATGGGATTTTAAACTCCTTGAACAGTTTTATTATTTTTGTTGGAGTAATAGGAAAGATGAGTATGATTGTTTATCTTGCTTGAGCAGAACCAGCACAGTTAAATGAAAGATTACAAGACAAAAATGGCTAGAAATATGTATCTATATATCTCATGTGAAGTACAGTTTCCAGCAGTGCACTACAGATCCATTATATTAGGCTGAAAAAAATCTTCTCCTATTTAAGATACATGCTGGTGGACACAGAAGATGACAAAAAAACCTACAGACCTGTTGCACCAAAAGAGGTGAGCTATTGCTTCTAACAAGATTTTCTCTTTTAGATTGTAAGCTTTTAGGCAGGCCCCTCGTTATCCCTTGTGCTGGTTATTGTATGTTTTGTATGTATTATTGTTTAATGTATATACCCATTTATTGTACATATGTTGGTGTTATATAAATACATGTTAAAGGAGTTGTTTACCTTTGAATTAACTTTTAGTATGATGTAAAGAGGGATATTTTGTGACAATTTGCAATTGGTTTCCATTTTTAATTATGTAGTTTTTTGAGTTATTTAGCTTTTTATTCAGCAGCTCTCCAGTTTGGTTGCTAAGGCCCACATGACCCTAGCAACCATGCACTGATTTGAATAAGCACCTGGAATATGAATAGGAGCGGCCTGAATAGAAAGATGATTAATAAAAAGTAACTACATTTGTAGCCTTACAGAGCATTTGTTTTTTAGATGGGGTCAGTGGCCCTCATTTGAAAGCTGGAAAGAATTAGAAGAAAAAGGCAAATCATTAAAAAAAAATAATAAAGACCAATTGAAAAGTTGCTTAGAATAAGCCACTGTATAACATACTAAAAGTTAACTTAAAGGTGAATTATCATAATAATAATAAATTGTGACTAAGGTATGGATGCCACAAACAGCCTTCGGTCTAACTAAATGTTTCTCTAGGTTAATTTATTTAGGACTAAATAGTAAAGTCTGGTTTGTGGCATTAACTAGCTATAACCCTTACTAATTCGGGAGTCAGGTTTTTACTGAAAAATGAAAAGAAAAATGTCTAAATTGGACTTCATGTAATCATCCAAGTATACAGTACATTTATGCAGGTCAGCGGCAATACAGGGCATTATGCAGACCAGTAAAAAAAAAACTAATACATGTGCAACGACTCTAAGAGAGATGAGATGTTTATATGGTTAAATCCAAGGGGTACCCCTCTTTGCCTTCACTGGTGAATGGAAGGGGCATAAGGTAGGCTGTGCTAGCAGGCAACTACAGGAAGCTGCTGATTAGAGAGGATCCACTGCTTTGTGATTCACTAAAATGCGCAGGTGGAGAGAAGCATTTCAAACGCAATATATTTGTCCTTAGGTCCAGCACCAGTGGCGTAACTAGATTTTGGGGTGGCCCCCTGCAGACAAACATGGGGGTCCCCTTCTACCTTGGAGAACTAATGAAGCACATGCATAACATTTTAAAAAAAAAATACCAGACTTGCCAGTAAGACCACTGCAAATATGTCCAATGATCACTCCATTAACTGCAGACTTGCCAGTAAAATGACTGCAGAAATGGCCTCTGGGCACTGCATTGATAGATTGAAAGCATTACCTTACCAAGCTGAATACCACACTTGACCAGGGCTGTATTTAGAGTAAGGGCACATTTTGCATCAGTTGCTTCCTGCGGCTGGACAATTTTGGCCTGAGTGCGGTCACCTGATCATAGCTGGTTTACCCATTACTCTTTAAGTAAGGTCGCCAGATCATGTGAGAAGTTCTTTACTGATTTCATTCAGTTTAAATGCAATCCGTTAGAAAACCCAGCAAAGTGCCTCTAATAAGTGTTCCAGATTTGTTGTTATTTGGTCACTTTACTTTAAAATTGTTTTAAAGGAGATGAATTAGAGCTCACTCAAATAACTGATTCCAGTACAAACAAAATCTAACAAAATAACTTCCTTTTGCACAAATACTGCATGTAGAGAGACATGATGTCTGGTGATTTTAATAGAGTGAGCTCTAATATATCTGCTAGGAAAGGAAGCCCCCTATAAGAGATATTGGATCTATATTGGATCTAACTGTCACTGACACCCAACTCCTGCATGAATAGAGAATGGAGAGAAATATGCTGAGAGGGTGATAGTGAAGATAAACTTGATTATTTCAGAAACAGTACAGAACTTTCATTTGATTGTATTTAGAAAACTTCTTATTTCAGTATACTAAAGCTTATATTAAATTTAAATTTTTGAGATAGTTCCGCTTTTACCTTGACGGCCATTAACTAGATGAGTTTATTGTTAGACTATTAAAGTATAATCATATATGGCCCTTGAGACCCCTATTCATTTTTTATTTTGTTTAGCAAGGATATTGTTTTCGAAGTATACATTTGTTCAGTATAATATGCCAATCTGAAGACATACTCTAAAAACAATTTGTGCACAGGGCCGCCATCAGGGGGGCACTGAGGGGACAATCGTCCCAGGCTTGGTTCCTTTAAGTGTTAAGGGGGCCCAGGGTGTGCTGTGTTTCCTAGATTAGCTGGGCCCCCTTGAGTTTCCTAAGTAGGAGCCAAAGTCAATGAATGAAGCCGAAATAGGCAAGAAAACTTGAAAGGTAAGTTCCACTGAATGCCAATGGTCTTTTTTTTTTTTTTTTTTTTTAAACTCATGGCTGCCAACGTTTTTTTTTTTTTTTTTAATTTATGGGGGCTACCAATGTTTTTTTTTTTTTTTTTCTTTAATTGTAGGAGTCCAGAAAATATTGTTGTATGGGGCCCCACAGATTATGCTGACAGCCCTGTTTGTGCAATTCACACATTTAGGGCAGAGACTCACGCGGGAATTTGGGGATATTAGTCGTCCGGCGACAAATCTCCTCCTCTTCTTCGGTGCGACTAATCTCCCTGAACTGCCTTCCCGCCACTCAGTGCCATCCCGCTGGCAATTTTCATTCTAGCTGACGGGAAGGTAGGGAAGGCAGGGAGATTTGTCACCGGGCGAAAAATCTCCCCGAATTGCCGCGTGTGTGTCTGCCCTTATAAGTAAAATAATATTGATCCCTTTCTTTGGGATGAACCCAGTGCTTTTTTAATGGAGTCACAGTAGGTGTAAAGCATCTTATTATAGTCACGTGTCACTGTGATTGATATACAGCACTCTTTATCAAGATTAGTCAGACCAGCACCTGTCACTCATGCTGAATAGAATCCTCCTCTATCTGTAACAGAGCAATAACTACAGTGACCTTTCTCTCTGCTGGTACAGAAATGGGTTTGTTTAAGATGACTCACCCAAAAAATTTAAAATCTACGGGTCTGTCATCCAAGTCCTCAGCAGCGGGCACCGTAGGTATTACAGTCTATGGCAGGGATTTGAAAACACAAACTAAAGCTGTTTGTCTAGGTAATTTCTAACTGTCTCTTTGTTTTACTGTTCCCCAGGCTCCCAAGAAAATGATTCGGTACATTGATAATCAAGTGGTTAGTACAAAGGGGGAGCGCTACAAAGATATAAAGAAGCCTGAAAGTGAGGAGATGAAGAAAACCTATATAAATCTCAAGCCAGCTAGAAAATACAAGTTTCATTGACTGGTTTTGAGCCGGTACATCTTTGCTACAGTACTGTGACTGGGGGGGACTGCGTTACATTTACTTACTGGAAAAATGACTTACACATGTGGACTTGTTGAAACTGAATGGCTTGCTAATTTTATCATTGTTGCATTTCTTTAGTACCCTGGGACTGAAATTCCCAGTTCAGCAATTACTGGCATGATCAGGTGAGCTGCTACTGACTTCACAGCGGTACTAATGAGTCCACCCCTGCTCACTGCAGAGCTCTTGGGCCTAGAACTGAAATTCAACAGGACTGTCAAATGTAGAGTAATCTGCCACATTGGTACCAGACTGTATTTTGTATGTATAAACGATATGGTGCTACTGTATAAAAAGTGTGTGCACCAGAGGTTTGAGACCTTTATTTTACACTGAGTGGACTTGGCAAAGTCCTTTGAACAAAAAGCCTCTCTGTAGAACTTCCTTAGAAACTGGCTGATAGTAAAACTGTAAAATAATTTCTTATGCAATTGTATTAATTATGGCAGTTCCTGTGTTTTGCTACACTGGCTCCTCTCCTTGTTTATAACAATCATTTACACAGCCAACACTGATTTGCACTGGGAAATTTTCTGTGTTGCCTTTTAAATCCACCAGGGTTAATATTGGCAGAAATGAGTGGCAGCATATAAAAATGGCTGTTGCTTTTCTCTGCAGTTGCTTCATAATGGGCTGGACTCGTATCACAGATTATAGTGATGCAGGCTAAAATGCTTGCAGATTTATAGATAACTGCTATATCTTCTGCATTTTCACCATTCTTCACTAGATGCTCTGAGCAGATCAATGTCCTCAACTCTTCTGTAAGGGTACAATGTCACATGACCAGTGGAGAAAACTGCAGTCTGCCTTGATGCACAGTATTTTGAGGAAGCACAAGCATGGTTTCTGTCTGTCAGTGCTCACATGAGGCAAATCCCTGACTGCGGATTTTCAGGGCAAAATCCTCCCTTAGTTTACTCAGACAAGAGGATGCTGTTCCAATAGGGAGAAATCCATAGGTTGACTAGGGCATTATCAGAGTGACCTTATTACTACTTGTTTATAAGTTTTTACATATACTATGTGTAAGATTATGTGATAAAAGTACAGCTGAATATCATGACCTGTCATTTTGTTATACATCTGTGAATTCTTAAGCAATACATAGTTCGGATGTGTGATGCAAACAAAAATCCATCTGTATATAAAAAATGAATACCTTTACTTTTAAATGGATACGTGTACAGTTTTTTCTCTTAAAACCACTTTTGCCTCCAGCCATACCTACTCACTTCCCCCACCCTGCAAACTCCATCTTCCTTTTCTTTCCTTATGCAGCCATCTCAAGCGATAGTCTTAGTGTGGGACAGTATGTCCCTGAACATTGCATGGCTTTGCCAGGAAAAAGATTTTGCTCTAACATGTGCCTCCTGCCTATCTGATCCATTTACTGGCCTTAACCAGCGTGTAAAGCTAAAAATGTTACTGCCCCCATAGTCGGCACATCTGATGAGTGAGTACAACCTCAGTCCTTTGTCTCCAATGGCACTGAAACATCATTTCAACAGCTGGATTGTCATTTAAACAATTGAATATTAATTGTGAATAAACGGATATTACAGGTGCCCGCAGCATTTTCTAAACCTGTTACTTGGTGTTACTACTTTTCAAAACATAAAGGTAACTAGAGGACATCGTTTTTTGCTAAAAGTTCTGTTTTTGTAAGTTATTGTTACTTGAAGTTCCATAACCTGATTTTCTCTGTCCCTTCTCAACCTGTCAGGTACAGCTTCTAATGCTAACGGACTACTGCTGCACAAATATGGCAGACCCCTCATAGAGGAACATGGGGGATCAGATGGGCAATGTAAAACCTATTGCAAAATTATAAATAGCATGCATAAACAATCTTATGAAAGTTGTAAAAATAAGTTTTAATTTCTGGTGTCCGTATTTTTTTAAGCTATTTCTCTTTTGTACATATTATACCTATATCGCTGCTTTTAATTGGTGCATGCATCTCTTACAGTTTGTGTTTGACATTATAATTGCACACCACGCAGATTGTAACAGTCTTGCTTTCAATTAGGGATGCACTGAATCCACTATTTTGGATTCAGCCGAACCCCTGAATCCTTCACCAAAGATTCGGCCAAATCCTGAACCGAATCCTAATTTGCATATGCAAATTAGGGGTGGGAAGTTGGAAAACATTTTTTACTTCCTTGTTTTTTGACAAAAAGTCATGCGATTTTCCTCCCCACCCCTAATTTGCATATGCAAATTAGGATTCATTCAGGGATTTGGCGCATACCTACTCAAAATAAAAAAAAGGTGTATTTCCTGTTTAAATGGCCAGTATATCCACTTTCTCAACATCCATTCATTAATTAAGGCTTGTGCTGAAAATCATTTTTGACTGTTATTTGACTTGTAAATATAAATATTTTAGATGAGGATCAGCTCATTATAAAGAGAGATTCCCACTGAAATACTGGTTTGTTTTGTGACTTTAGATAAATATATTTTGTTCTGTTTAGTACAAGGACTAACAAAAAACAAACTTCATTTCTTAAATAAAACAATAGGCAATTTTAAGGTATGTTCAATATAAGTCCTATTTCCACTATTTGTACTATGAGGGTTTTTTGTTTTAATGTTTAAAGACAAATGTACTGAGTGTAATTTAAGTTTTATTCTCAGAAGTACAGGCTAAGTTAATAGATTTGTGTATAACCTCAGACTGCAGTTTATATAGTGATTCCAATTTCGATGCGTTTGTTTTGTGTTTGATTGTTTTCTTTTATAAGGATAGGAACATATTTCTGTTACAAAATTATGTTGTTGGATTTTTCTCTTTTCTGAATAAAGTTGGGGAAAGTGTGTTTTTATTTGCTTTTTTAGAAAAAAATGTGTATGCATTTTGGAGTGCAGTACTATCAATTTGCGAGCAAAAGAATATTTGAAGCACATAGGGTTCACAGTAAAGTGCATGCTTTTGTGTTTTCTTTAGTACACCGTTGCATTGTTATTATGGCTTTCCTTCAGTTTTTCAAGCCAACTTCAGTGTCAGCTAAACAAATATCCTTAGATCCACTTGTTTTGCAATGTCGCTAAACACGGACATCTGCTCAGTTTGGCTGCCTTTACACTGAACTGATAATACTTCAAGCCTATGGAGACCTATCTGCAGGGGCGATCCTGGCCCCTCCGCCACCCCTCCCCGTGCGCTTAACTTTTTATGCCTGAGGGGGTCCACGAGGGCGGCAGAGAGGGCCAGTGCACTAGCGCAGGGAGCCTAACTGCGCTCTCTGTGCAAGAAGAGTCAAATTTCCTGTTTGAAAACCGAAAATTCAGCTCTTAAAGTACCAGTAGCGGCATTTTTGCCACCCCTGGTACCTAGTGGGGTGCTGCCGCCTGAGGCAACAGCCTCAAGTCGCCTCATTGGCGAAGCGCCCCTGCCTATCTGACAATCCTATTGATCTCCTGATACAATACTTGCTAAAGGGATTTTCAACCTGTCTGATTTTCAGGTACGCCATTGAGAAGCCCCCATACCCTGCACAAAAAGCTGCAACTCTGTCTGGAGGGGTCAATCACTTTTGAATTATACAGTATATACCATCTACATTACGGAGTTGTTAATTTAGGAGTCAGGCCTGTACTGCTATCGGTATACTTTGTAGTGTTTATTTTAGGGATGCCCCAATTCCTAGATTCAGCCAAATCTGAGGCTCTTTCAGCAGGATTTGGCCAAATCCAAGAGCCTGGTGCAGTCCACATGGACTTACTTTTCCTTCTTCCATTCCCTAATTTCCATCTGCAAAATAGGGTTCAGACTGGACATTGATCCAAATCCTTCATCAAAGATTTGGGGTTCGGCCTCCTTTATTTTCTATTGGTGGCAGCAAACTTACTGACCCTCCATCTGGTTGTTAAACTGCCACTCGCCAAAACTGAAGCCTGATGCAAGAAAGTTTAGGAACTCTTTAATATTAAATAGATTACTACATTTATTGCACATCATTACTTCATTTCTTGTTAATCCTGAGACCTGAGATCTTTGTTAGGCATTTACATTCCAGCCATGGAAATGATATGGAAACATGTACAGTTGTGTTTAGAATATTAACAGTTCAACATCACTAACCTGATCAATCACTGTTTTTGGTTGAAATTATGTTTCTAAATTTTTTTAAATTTTTTTTTTAATTTTAAACCTAAAGCGGCCCCTTTAAACGCACCAAGGGACATATTGTGCTGCTTGCATGATTTCCCTCTAAAAGTTGATTGGAGAGGGGAAAACATTTAAAGAAGTGCAGAAAGATAGGCTGCTCAGCTAAAATATCTCAAATGCTTTAAAATGGCAACTAAAGACATGAAAGAAAACTGGAAAACTACCATTCGAATGGATAGAAGAATAGCCAATATGGCAAAGACTCTGCCAATGACCAGCTCCAGGAAGATCAAAGAAAGTGTTAAGTTACCTGTGAGTACTGTTACAATTAGAAGACGCCTTTGGGGTAGATTTATCAAAGAGTGAAGTTAGAGATCTCCACAGTCCACAGAGGGAAATACCGCCTCTCTCCATTCATTTCTATGGGATTTTTAAAGGCGTATTTACCAAACGGTGAACTTTCACTATCACCCTTTGATAAAAACGCCTTTTAAAATCCCATAGAAATGAATGGAGAGAGGCGTTATTTCACTCTGCGGACTGTGGAGATCTCTAACTTCACTCTTTGATAAATATACCCCTATGTGAAGCTAAGCTATCGGCAAGAAATTCCCACAAAGTCCCATTGTTGAAAAAAACCGTGCTGAAGAGGTTACAATTCGTTGTATTTATCACATCCCAGGGATCATGGATTAATTTCAATACATCAAAATACTTGAAGCGTTCATGTTGAAAGCCCTTGAAATGGGTTTCAACAAGACAATGATCCCAAACACACCGATAAATGAGCAAAATCTTGGTTCCAGACAACAAGATTGACATTATGAAGTGACCAGCCCAATCCCCGGATCTTAATCCAATAGAAAACTTTCGGGCGACATAAAAATGCTGTTTCTGGGGCAAAATCAAGAAATACAGAAGAATTGTGGAATGTAACAGATGCCAGAAGTTGGTGGACTCCATACAGCACAACACAGTTCTGAGAAACACTGCTTATACAACTAAATATTAGTTCAGTGATTCAAAGGAAAGCAAAATCATAAAACATTTTTTAGTTTATACAGTGAATGTTTCAGTTCGTAAAGAATATTATTCTCCTCTGTAACGGAATTACACAAATTTGATACATTTTTCTTCATGTTTTGATTTGGAATAGAATGTCCAGTGTTCATAATGTATTTGTTCGTTTAGAAATAAGATGCTATTCTAAGGATTTTGAGCTTTGTTCACTTTTTAAAACACACTGCTATTATTCTGAACACAACTGCATATTAGTAACGTACTGTATGTACTGTATGTAGTAAGAAAGAAAGTAGCAATAACATTCACCGTTAACCAGACTTACACAATGATTATAAATGTTATAAGATGTATAATAGCAACTTCAGAGGCAATGGTGTGTGGGGAAGTGAAGTGAAGTTTGTGGAGATAAAGCCTAGTAAGACATAGCTACACTGCATATTTTTATGACAAGTGAACCTTATGGAAGGGAAACTCAAGTACAGGTATGGGATCTTTTATTTGAAAACCCATTATGCAGAAAGCTCTGAATTAGGGAAATATCACCTCCTACAGACTGATTTTTAATCAAATAATCCAAATTGTAAAAAATTATTTCCTTTTTCTCTTTAATAATAAAGCAGTACCATCCTGAGATATAAGCATTGCCTGGGTTGTATTGTTTTTTAGAATTATTCTTTGAAGTGGCATTTCCCTACACTCAGTTATTTCTCCTTTAAGATTTGCTGGAAAACTATGGAAAATATTGGCACATTAAGCTAAATATGAAACTCAAAGCAGGTATATTAGTGAAAAAAACATTGAAAAATTCATGCTTAACAGATTTAAATGAATTGAACTGGCACCTAAAATAGCATTACAACTGGATAGAAACCCCCAGTCCTATTTTGCCACTGATATGAAATTGCTTCATGTACAGGTTAAAACATATTTAGCAATAGCTTTCCATTGTGATCCACAGCAATGACACAAATATCAGCTTTTTTTTTTTGCACACATCAAGTATATTTTTTTTTCTGATTGCAGCTTATCACAATAGGATCACAGAATACAATGAACTAACCACCAACCGACATTTGGCAAGTTACTTTCACATCATTTTAATGGTACGGTACATGTGATTTGGACAAGGAGACAAAAATATATAAGGATGTGCTTAAAATAGTGTTTGAGGTTGATTTATTGAAAATTTCTGCAAAAACCTACCACTCCACTTCCTGCTGCCTCCTTTCCCAGGCTGTGCAGGGAGTTGGTAGCAATCAGCTGCACTTTAGGATGGGAACCAATCAGCAGCTAGGCTGACCTAATAGGAACTAAAGCATGTCTTTGCTTGTGTGAATGCAGGGCTGTGATTGGCTATCCCTCGCCTATCCCTCTCCTATTGTGCTTCTGGCAGGGATTGTGTAAGAACCTACCCTGGTGGTCTAGTGGGCAGTGTCGCCCACGACGCGTCCTTGGCGTGGCGTGGACGCATGCTGCGCCGCTCCTGTCCTTCTTTATTGTGTGCTTCCTAGGGTGCGCACGCCTGCGTGTCTCTTAAAGGCGCTGGCGTGATTGCGTGAAAGTCCTGAAAGTCTGATCGCATTTACTTACTTGAAACCCCAGGCCGGTGCATCTATCAGAAGAAAACTGATTCTTCCAGCAAGGACCCCGGAGCAATTGTCTTCATGCTTCTTCTTTCTTCAAATTTCCCAGAGCAGACACATGCAAAGCAGAACAAAATACCTGACTTTTTTTTTTTCATTAAAATTCGGCTTTTCGCTCTACTGCACATGCACTCCCACGAGAAGATAGAAGAAGCCCAAGGAGGATCATGCCGTGGTGCTCGCTGGAATGACCCCGGGCCGGTGCAGCTTTCACCTGATAGGAGCACCGGCCCGGGGTTTCAGGTAAGTTAATGTGATCATTTGGGGCTGCCTAAGTTTTGGCATCCCAAGTATAACACTTTCCATTTCCTTTATGGACTGCCCTGCAGTTAAAAAGGTGATTATAAGCTCAAGAGCTGTTTTTTTTTGGAAAAGGTCATGCTAAATAGAGAGAAAAGCAGGTAGGGGCTTTCATCCCTCTCCAAAGAAATGCATTCAGATTATCATTATGTGGTAACATAGAAACCAGAGCATTCTTCATCAGAATTTAATAATCAGCCCTGTGAATTAGCATCTATGACAGGTCAACTAAATTTTTTTTCTTGATGATTTGCGAAAGCCCCTAAGCTTAGTTTCTCAGCAAGCTTCCCAGTGTACAGTGAGCATATGTTACTAACACTAATACAATTCAAGATGGTGACTCCCTTTCCATCTTTCATTTCCTTCATAATAAAATTCTCAATAAAAGAAGGCACAGCGTATCAGGCTTGGGTGCTTGGTTTGACTTATGTGTACAGTCAGCCAAATGAAGTTGTAAATAGAAATCTCCAAGCAAGCACATCTCCCTAGGTTTACTCATAACCTGTACAGAAGAATACTATAACACTGTGGCATTAGTCCCCTGTTTTAAACAGCAAGTCATCCGCAAAATAAAAATTTGCTTAAGAAAAGAAAATCATTCTAAGCAACTTTCCAATATAGCGCTGTTAAAAAGTTATTTCTAAAAATTGCTACTGAAAGCAGAATTAGCTTAACTCCTTGTTTCTACTTTTTAAAGAATGTTGCAAAAGACAGGTCTGTTAATCAGCTGGATTGTCTTACATTGTATCAACAGTCTGAGTCATCAGGACAGAGAATAGAAAGGGACAGACAAAGGTTTCTTTCAATAGCAGTACATATACAAATAACTTAAAGGGGAACTCCACAAAAACATAACTTACGCTTTTTGAAAAGTAAATATAATTTCAAGCAACTTTGCAATATACATCAATTAAAAAATATGCAGACTTTTCATGATTTTTAATGGTTTGGAACAATTCCCTAAGCTTAGCCCCCTGCTCTCCTGCTGAACTGTCTGACTACTTTGTTGAGCTGCCTGACTACTGTTACTTTGTATCAACAGCCATATGTCCTTAGCCTGCATCTTCCAAACCCCACAATTCCCTGCACACATGATTTCAATAAGGAAAGGAACATTACAGTGCAATGCATTGTGGGTTATGTAGTTCCTGCATGCTGTCTGTAAGCTGTGGAGAAGTTGTTACAATTTGTAACATCAGAGTTTAGTCCTTCCTTCCCTGCCAGGATTTCAAATGATGCAGAAAGAGAACTGTTAAACAGCTGGATTTCAGCATTTATTCATACGTTTTGAAGAAATAGGTAACTGCGATGGGTATATTAGGGGTTTCTGTGTTATGTGGGCCTCTTTATCAAATTTTGGTTTGGAAGCCGGAGTTCCCCTTTAAAGGGGACCTGTCACCCAAACAAATCATTCCAAATTCTTTTCAATCGTGTTAAATGAGCAAAATACACTTTGCTCACACTATATTTATTCACAATCACAGTAAGCAGGCAGGTGCCCTTTTCTGGACAAAGCAAGTTGTACATCGCAACAACATTTTGAGTGTATCTTCTTTTCCTTAAGCCAAGGCCCAGCATAACCCCCTCCCCCACCAACACTGTAGTAGAGTGTGGGGAACACGAAAATAATATACAGGGGTCCACCAGCACCCCTCATAACTGGGGGGAATGCCCTTGATCCCCCCTATCCCATGACCCTAGCCACTTATATTTAAGCTCATCCATATTTTTGTGTGTACCCTATTAATGTGCATACCCTAAAGTTAATACATAATTACTGTTCCCCAACCTTATTATATTTATTTATATTAGGCAATACTTGTAGTGAATAAGTAATGAAGCTTATTAATGCTTTTAACTACCACTCAGCCACTAGTATATGTATTTACTCACTTACTTTTACTACTTACTTAAATAGGGGTAATTGAAAAAAGTTCTGCTGCTCATTCATACATACATTACTGCTTGATGATTTTACATGCACCTCAAGATTTAGGACACAATAGACTGTACAGGACTCAAGTATAATGAGGAGCTGCATTAGTAATGTGAAAAATTAATAATGTGAAAAATTCAAATATCTCTCACTACATGGATCCCTTTTATGCTAGTTAGACATAGTTATTTAGTTTGAAAAAAATACGTCTAGCCTTTAGCCTTTAGCCTAAAACCTGTCTAACTTCTTGCTGATATAAATGAAGGTGAAAACCCCCTTTCTAAAGCTTCTCCAATTTGCTTTAAAACATTTCTTCCTGACTCCAAGATGCAATTGGACCATTTTCTGGATTAACTTTGTACTAAGATCTTTAACCCTGTATTTTCTGTATACCCCCCACCCAGAAAGCAGGATGGCACAGTAGAATTCCATGTAGAATTCCCTAAGAATCATAGCGCAATGGCGACTTCATTTATAAATAGGCATGTAGCGAACTGTTCGCGTTCGATTCGAATACAAATCGTTCGACCATTCGACCATTCGAATTCCTTCGACCGCTAAAAATCTAACGATTTACATTCGTTCGAACGATTGTAAGCATTCGATCGAATGAAAAGCATTCGATCGAATGAAAAGCATTCGATCGAATGCTTCGATCGTTCGATTCAAATGAAAATCGTTCGATCGAACGATTAAAATCCTTCAATCGTTCGAATCGAACGATTTTAGCGGGTGTTCGAAGTTCGCGAACTGTTCGCGAACGTTCGCATTTTTTGCCGGCGTTCGCGAACACCAAATCGGCAGTTCGCTACATCCCTATTTATAAATACCCCCAGAATTCATAGCAAAATGGCAATTCAAAGTATAAATACCCCCAGAACTTATATAAAGATGGCACAGTGGCAATTCCATGTATAAATATCCCCAGAATTCATGGCAGGATGGCACAGGATCAATTCCATGTATAAAACAGAATTCAAAGTAGGATGGCACAGGCACAATTCCATGTATAAATACCCCAGAACTGATAGTAGGATGGCACAGGTGCAATTCCAAATATAAATACCCCCACAATTCAGTAGGATGGCACAATGGCAGGCACAATTACATGTATAAATGCCCCCAGAATTCATGGCAGGATGGCACAGGTGCAATTCCATGTATAAATGCCCCCAGAATTGATAGTAGGATGGCACAATGGCATATAAATACCCAGAAGTCATAGCAGATGTTTTTGCACAATATTCTCAACACATATATTAAAATTAATACATATCAAATTCTCTTCTCCCATAGGCAAGTGCTTGCACTTAACCCAGGTAGCACCCAGCATGTTGGGTTTAGGTGGTTGCCTAACCCCGGTTCTTTCCCATAAGTAATTTATGCCTGTAACATGGCAGGAGTGCCACACGGCACTCCTGGCATGGTGATGGTAAACCGGTGATGGCCCCATCTCTGTGGAGTAGAACTTAGAAGGGAGGGATCCCGAATTCTGCCCCTTGGTAGCCAATGCTTCTCCAGCAGCAGCACCTGGGAGCACTGGTAACATACAGCCCACTCCTCATTAATTGGCTGTTCATAGGATTTCCACACTTCCTCCAAGACAGCTCCTCCATGAGATGCCTCTGGCACTACTGTTACTACCCCATGGGTGCGGGGCCCGATTGAACACATCGCGCCACAAAAGGCATCACACAGCACACCATCAGCAAATGACACATGGGAAGATTTATCCCCTGTGTTAACAAATCACTACCACGGACAACAGATCTCCCCAAAAATGCCATGGCATTTATTAACTTTGTCATTGCTGCAACTAAATGACATTACTCACAGCCATTGCCTTATTGAAGGAAAATGCCTGCTCTCACATTTGTGATTAAGACAGTTTTTTTCCACTGCCAGAGAAAACATTTCATGTGACAATAGCCTTAAGGTCATCCTTCATCTCTTTGGATACAATGATCATGCATTGCATTCTAGATTCAAAGTATAGTCTCAATAGAGAAAGTAAATCTAACCTGGCCTTGTTTGCTTTTATTATGTTATTGACAGCAAGCTGTGTTTTACTGACAGAATCCAGTGGTAATGGCATTATCTGGCCAGTGTGTCAGTCTCAGTATCCAAGTACATAATTCTTTAGCTGGCAGAACAATTTTTTTCCAGATAATGCAGAAAATCACAGTTTCACAATCATTAAAACCAATGCCTTTAACTTCAGTATAAGTAGAAGAATTACATTTCTCTGAAAGCCTTGTAAGAGGAACAATGAAATATCAAATGTCTAATAACAAACTGAACATAACTAATTGTTCCCCACCCTGTCATTTGGTGTGACCTTTTTTATTAACTGCAAGCAAAATCATCAATTAAAATCCCTGCTCTCTCTTTATTAGGTTAGTTGTGCAGTAAAGCCTAATACTTGAATGTTTTTATTCCCCATTTTTGCCCATCTATTTTAAAATTTATATCAAAATGTAAAACCAAGCATGTTTGTACCTGCATGCAAAACTCTAACTATATACCTTTGTTGTATGCCCAGCATTGCTTTTACTGTCTGTTATTACCAATGATGCATATGTTTGTGTTTTTGTTTCACTCAATTTTTAATGTTGGTCCATATAGAGAATTTTACTTACCTACTTGACGTAAATTCCTTTTCTTCTAGTCCCGACATGTCAGTACACATGGGGGGCATTGCCCCTCCCAGACCTGGAGGTAGGACCTATAACATAGCCAATCAAAATGAATCATGACCTATAAGACCACATGACTTCCTCCTCACCACAGTTATACTTTTGTCATAGCAGTACAGTAACCAAAATAATAATTGGGATGGGAAACCCTGTACTGACATGTCGGGACTAGAAGAAAAGGAATTTACGTCAAGTAGGTAAGTAAAATTCTCTATTTCTTCTACGTCCCTCCATGTCAGTACACATGGGATCTACCAAGCCATGCCCCAAAAACAAGGGGTGGGAATAACCAACATAATGCAAAAACCAAACTGATGCTAAGGAGGCCCTGAGAAGAGGCCAGCATCACATTCATCCAACAGGGGAGCTGATAAAATGTATATCTCCTGAAAAGTGTAGATAAAAGGCACAAGAACAACATGTCCTAGGACATGGTAAACGATTGGCAACAAGAGCTACAAAACCAACCACTAAATTACAGAGACCGGCACTTGAGGATCAAGCATTGCAGATTAAGAATAAACATATTCTGCTTAAAAAGGTTCCCTCAGTGACTGGAGGGATACCTGCAAAAATCCTGCAACTGTTAAAACAAAAAGGTGCCCTAGGACACAATCAGAATGATGGCAATAGCCATCTCAGAACTAAAACACCCTAGAAACCACCAGGAAACCAATCAGATCAGAAACTAAACATAATTTGATGCATCTATCACCAGTGCTGGAGAAATACACGATCCTCAGCAATAGCGAGTGGCCCTAAAAAGACTTGGCCCACATTAGCCTAGTCCTGCAGTTTAATGGAAGCAGCTCAAACCAGTGCTGACCGAAGTCAACTCCACACCAGAGATCAGTACAAGATCCACCAACTCCATGCTAATAATACCTAATGAAGACTTAACTAAATGAACACCAACTCTGGGTTATCCTAAATCAGCATATCATTGTAACCATTGTAGAGCCATGCTGGTACAGCCCAGTAGCTCCACCAACCACCAAATCTAAACTGGGCATACAACAGCACAAGGATAAACTGCTGAACCAACCAATGTGACTTAAAGCCATCTACCACTAAGATATGCTGTTGCCCAAGCCAACTGCTACACAAGCAAGCAATGGGACCCAAGCCAATTACAGTTCTAGAAAACACCCACAAAAGCCGAGGCCACTACAGCTCAAGCTGCACAATGCTACAGTTTATGCAAAAACTGAACCAAACCTGTGACCATACATAGAAGCTACTGAACCAGCCAACAGCTGGGGTCACAATCCAAAATCAGGCATGCCAGAAGCTTTTAGCCTACAAACACTGGTACCAACCAGCAATGATGCACAATCCACTGGCAGAGAGCCAGCCACCATACATGCAACCAGTGGTGGACCAGCCAGCTATTATGTATTCCAACATAGATGTGCAAGGCCATTGTCACACTAGCAGGCCAAGATGCCCGTCATGTGTATGCAAAACACCAGAGTGGAATTCTAATACACAAGCAATAGTACATAAGCCAACTATTGTGAATGCCACCCTTGGGGACAAGGTCACCAACTGCACTGGCACCTGACACAAAAGTCAATTTCCATACATGCAACAACAGAGCACAAGCCAGTTGTTGAACTTGCAAAACCCTGGTCCACAAGCCAGCCTTATTGATAATAAGCAGTGGCATACAAGACCAAAAACAATGCATGTAAGGCAGAAGCAAAGATTATCTGTAAGCCGACAACATATGACCAACATCAGCTGCTGAATACCAATCAGCAACAAAATTAGCTATGGGCTGTGAAACTCAGAGCAAACACCAGCTGATGGTACAACCCATGCTAGATCCAACCAAATAGTCAATCATGCCTACTGCTGGTGTAACCAGCACCATGCCTGCAAGGATTGTAGACAAGACAAAACCAATGGCTGTTGTCCTGCCAAGGATTGCCGCAAGGCAAACAGACATGCCCACCAAGAGCCACAGCAAGAATAGTAACCATGCCTATCAGCCGCCACAGCCTGGCTGGTAGCCTATGCACCATAGGTCACATCCAAGACTGGCAGCCACAAGCCCCCAAGGACTATAATAAAAACTAGCGGCCACCTTAGCCAAGGGCCACAGAAAAGGCCAACAGCCCAAGAACCCTGGAAAAAGGCAAGCAAGCACCTAAGTTAAGGGCCATGAAAACAGGCCCACAGCCATAGTAACCCAGGTGAAAGGACAACCAAACAAATGTGCCAAGGGTAAAAGACCACATGAGCCAAAGGCTCATGCAACAGGCCAGCAGAACAAGGGCCCTTGTAAAAGGCCAGCAGACCCAGGAGCCGAGGACCATGGTAAAAAGCCATGGACCAAAACAAGGGCTCTAACCCAAGCCAAGGGCCACAAGGAAGCCAGAGGCCACACAACCCCAGCTTCCTGGCGAGATGCCCGAGGCCACACAAAGGGCCATAGACTACAAGCTGGCTTCAAGCATGTTAAGGTGCCAATAGACATAACAGTAAGTGCCCTTTAATCTACCAACAATTAAAGAAGGGAAACCTACAGTCACAAAAACTCAGCAGATGTAGTATAACTACAACTGAGCTCCCAACAAAAACCACCAGATGGGAATAGAATGTCTAAGAGAAGGCCCACTTCACACAAAAAGACGCCCTATAAATAGGAACACTGCTTGTTAAGTGTGGAAACATCATAGGAAAAAATGGGGCACAATGCTGCTACCGCAGAACAAACCCCTTGCCAGTCCTGGAAATACCAGGTGTAATCAGAGCACACTTGCCTACTGTGTCTGCCCAGAGAACAAACCTAAGACCTCAGATGACATCAATACAAGAAGTCAGAGGGACACAGGCACCTAACCAGATAATATGCGCTAGACAGTGGGAATAATCCAGTCCAATCCTTGGTGGCAGACTGCTTCTTAGGAGCAGACTCAGGGGCGTAACTACAGAGGAAGTAGACCCTGCGGCTGCAGGTGGGCCCAAAAGGTATAGGGACCCATGAGGCCCAAATAAAGAGCAATTTCAATATGTATTGGTAAAAAAAGCACAATCTCTGGATATGTAAGGGGCCCTAAAATGAATTTGCTGTGGGGCCCAATGACTCAGGTTACAGCACTGAGCCGACTCAATGTAAGGAAGGAAGGGGCTACCATACTGCTTCAGCAGTGCAAGCCTCCAGCCAACCCTGCAAGCACCCTGTGTAATAAAAGGCAAATATAACCTCTGTGTCTGTACAGAGGACAACAGAAACAATAGTAGCAAACTGAGGAGTATCTGCACCTTACCTGATAGCAATGAAAAATCCGCAGGATGGAAACTTCAGCTAGAACCCGGATAGCTTTCAGCTGAGGGACATAATTAGCTTATTAACATGCAGACTTCCCAGTGTAATGAATGGGAAACACACCGTGGATACTGATACTTACCGGATCCAGGTACCACCCTGCTTCAGCAGAGAGATTCACCAGCCAGTACTGAAGTACCTTGTGTAACTGCATTTTGCACAGAGGACTCCAGCTCACAACATACAACTTCATATAATATAAGAAGGAACACAGACAGCTTACCAGATAGCTCAGACTTGCCAGCAGGAATATCCAGTCCAGTGGAACACTGCTTGTTAAGAGCAGACTCATAAGAAAGGAAGGAGGTGCCATACTGGTTGAGCAGTATGGCACTCCTGGAAGTGGCAGGGGCGTAACTACAGAGGAATCAGACCCTGCGGCTGCAGGGGGGCCCAGGAGGTACAGGGGGCCCCATGAGGCTCTCATTGATGAGCAATTTGAACATAAATTGGTAAAACAGGACAAACACTGGATATGTTGGGGGCCCTAAAATTAATTTGCTGTGGGCCCAGCAACATCTAGTTACGCCACTGGGAAGTGCCTTAGGCACATGAGCCAATATAACCCCTGTGTCAGCCAAGAGGATGCAGGTTCACCCATACAAGACTTAAAATATTAAACAGCAATAGCAAAGGGGCCAAATGAACACCTGCACCTTACCAGCTAGTGACTAGTTAGCTGGATGGAAACTCCAGCCAAAGCCCTGATAGCTTTCAGCTGAGGGACATATTAAGCTTATTAACATGCAGACTTCCCAGTGAAATTAATATTTCAATACACAATGGATACTGAGAAATCAAACTCACCGGATTCAGGTACCACACTGCTTAGGCAGAGGGATTCACCAGCCAGTACTTAAAGTGTAACAAGAGCCAATACTGTAGCCAATACTGCATTTTGCACAGAGGACGCTAGCTCACAGCTCACAATATAAGACTTCAGATAATACAAGAAGTCAGATGAACACAGGCACCTTACCAGATAGCTCAGGCTTGTCAGCAGGAATATCCAGACAGGTGGAACACTGCTTGTTAAGAGCAGACTCATAAGAAGGAAGGAGGTGCCATACTGCTTGAGCAGTGCAACCTCTAGCCCTTCCTGGAGGTGCCTTAGTAACATGAGCCAATGTAACTTCTGTGTCTGCACAGAGGATGCAGGTTCACCCATACAAGGCTTAAAATATTGACAACAATAGCAACAGGCCGAAGGCACACCTGCACCTTATCAGATAGTGACTAATTAGCTGGATGGAAAACTCCAGCCAAAGCCCCAATAGCTCTCAGCTGAGGGACATAATTAGCTAATTAGCATGCAGACTTCCCAGTGCACTACACACAGTAGATAATGAAGAATCATACTCACCAGTTCAGGCTGTTAGAACTAGCCCATATGCATACCCATGGCCCTTTTGCAGAAGTTCTGTAGAGTTCTGTAAAGCCTCACATAACTCAAAAGAAAAGGGGAGTCCAAAAAGCTCACAGGTAACAACGTGGGAAGCCCACACCTGTGTCTGTTCCCAAAAAAGCACTAGATTGAATCTTGTGCCTCGCTGGGCATATAGCAGGGGGGCTGTTTTAGCACAGGGCTAGGACCATGGGTAAACCCACACCTGCACTTCTTCCCAATAAGCGATAATTTACAGATTATGCGTCTTGAGGCATCAGGTAAATTCTTCTCCATTACCTGGGAATCATCCCTCTGTGTCCACACCGAGGTAAAAAATAAACAAAACAAAAACAAAAAAACAAAACAAAAGGCTCACAGGTAATAATGTGGGAAGCCCACAACTGTGTCTCTTCCCAAAAAGCACTAGATTGAATCTTGTGCATCGCTGGACAAATAGCAGGGGGCCTTATTTTAGCACAGGGCTAGGACCATGGATATGCCCACACCTGCACTTTTTCCCAATAAGCGATAATTTACAGATTATGCGTCTTGAGGCATCAGGTAAAATCTTCTCCATTACATGGGAATCATCCCTCTGTGTCCACACAGAGAAAAAATAAATAAATAAATAAACAAACAAAAAGAAAAAACAAAAACTGTGTTTGATTTCTCTCAAAATTCACCCAAAAATAAAAAGTGAGGAGGGAGATCCTACCTCCCTGTCCAGTAGGACAAAAAATAACTGTGGTGAGGAGGAAGTCATGTGGTCTTATAGGTCATGATTCATTTTGATTGGCTATGTTATAGGTCCTACCTCCAGGTCTGGGAGGGGCAATGCCCCCCATGTGTACTGACATGGAGGGACGTAGAAGAAAAATAAATATTATTGTGACCAAAACTGGTATATTTATTCTTATGATTTTTCTGTGAAATTCTGTATCTTATTATACTCCAGAATAAGATCTATACACTATGGGGCAGATTTACTGAAGTCAGGCGAACGATTGTTAATCTGCAAATTCATTAAAGTGCAAAATTTACAGAACGTTACCTCTTTCATCAGAGTTTCCTTCGTTAACTTAGACCTGGCGAACTGATAAATTGAAGCTACATCATCCTCAATCTTATGTCAGTAACATCATATCCTGTATGCCGAAGTCATAAAAGTTCCAAAAAAACTCTGGTGTTTTTTCATATTTTAAAGTGGGATTGCCTTCCAAAGTTCTAACTATTTAAACTTTTTGTGCTAATAATTTTTTTTACCAATCTTCTGTTGCAACCTTTGTTATAATAATTAATCATATTATTTGCTTTACGTTATCTCTCCTCTGGTATATCTGATTCTGCCTCTGACGTTTCCCCATCAGACATATCAATGTAATCAGTCTGTGACTCCTAATTTATTAAAACAGCCTAGACTGATTGGGCCTGTAATGTCATTCTCTGAAGCTGTGCTGATGCCCCCAAAGGGAATGGAGCCGAAGGCTGGTGCACTGATAAAGTCAATCAGAGGCATAGTCTGTGCTGATAGGACTTCTGTGGTGCCTGTTAAGTTCTTTGTTCTTTTGAAGGGCTCCATCCTCATTTATATTATTGTAGAGTAATATTTTGCTCCATGTTAAGTGAATAAACCTAGCAGTCCATAATATAGACTGTGATATTGCCAACTTGTGTGCAGCTATTGCTGGCCCAAGCGTGCTTGCTAGTATTTTGTACATTAATTATTTTATATGTTCCTTTTGGGCCATCTGTAATCTCTAGCTTTTTGGACATTTTAATTAAAGGTGTTGGTCACCTTTAAATTAACTTTTAGTGTGACGATGAGAGTGCTATTCTGAGACAATTTGCAAATTATCTTCATTTATCATCATGTGTAGTTTTTGAATTATTAAGTTTTTTATTCAGCAGATCTCCAGTTTGGAATATCAACAGTTATTTTATTGCTAAGGACCAAATTATCATAGCAACCAGGAGGAGGATTGAACAGGGCTGGAACTAGGGGTAGTCAAAAGAGGCAGCTGCCTAGGACGAAATTCTAGGGGGGGCGCTGGGCAGCTACCTCTAAAATTGTCTTCTGCCTAATCCCTAGTCCCCCTCTGTCATTCTCCCCTCACTCCCTCCTCTCCTCTCCATTTTTCACACCTCCCTCCCCTCTGTCGCACTCTCCTCCCTCCCCTCCGTCAATCTCCCCTTCGTCGCGGTCGGTCTCAGGGGTGTGGCCAGCCCAGTTGCCTAGGCCGCCCCCGCGGCCAGGCCCAGCCGTGGTGTTGAATGAGAGGCTTGAATATGAAAAGGAGAGTTACTGAATAAAAAGATAAGTAATAAAAAGTAACAATAAAAATGTTTAAAAAATGAAGACCAAGAAATGGCCATTTTGCAACATATTAAAGGATAATTAAAGATGAATTACCATTTTAACTAAGTGACAGAACCTCAAAACACATGCCCCATCTGTTTACCTCAAGCATGCACCAGCCATGCACAGTGTATAGCAACTTTTACTTTATTGGTCATGGACAAAACTTGATACTATCAAAAAATTAAATATATAGGAATAGAGCTCTAAAATAAAAATTTGCCTAATAAAAGAAAACATAATACTAAGCATCTTTCCAATATATGTTTATTACCATTTTTCTATGTTTTTTAAGTTATTTGCACTACTTAGCATGCATTCACATCCAACCACACCTTTGCCTTACATACCCTCACATTCCTTTTCTCAGCTGAAATGCAGAAGCCTCCACCCTGTCCCTGAGTAAATGCAAAGTATCTGACCTATGCACATTTCTAACTTCGGAAGCACTTGCATTGGCTTTACACAGCCATTTTACTACTGTTGGCCATTCCTCTCTCCATTCTCCCCTGCTATCATTATCTCTAAACTGAATCCCTATTGCCTGTTGGCGTACAGGCTAATCCTCTTTCCCCTGCACATTGTGTGTCTTGCTTCATTAATCAGCATGGGAAGAGATGCTGGGTGTCGCATTACTGCTTGCTGCAGGAGGGCTCACGACACCTGCCACTGCTGGTTGGTGTACTGAGCATCTGTAGCGTGCAGTTCTGTAGTCTAACATTATTACAGTTTGCTGTAGCAAGAGATTGTGCTAGAAATGGGGCCTGGGGGTCCCTAATTGTGAAGGAGAGGTTTACCCCTCGCTGTTGATTGCATTGCCATCCTTTCTGACAGATCCCCGAATCACAGACACTGCACTATCTTCCTCCTTCTGTTGTTCTCTCTCGCTGCTGCTGCTGCAGCTCCTCTTTCCTTCCACTGCTCCTGCAAACAAAGAAACAGGACGAAAACATCCATTGATTCACCTTAGGACTCTATTGTTTTGTTCTCTCAGCCCCCCTTGCTGTCTTTGCTGATTTGCTAAACAAAAGGACCTTATGGGACCTCATCAGTAATTGCTAGGCTCATCCTATTTTTGTTCATTCTGCAGCCACCACGTGACTGGCTAATTTGCTGAACAGCACATGCGCGTTGAGGTGGAGCTGTCCGTTCAGCACCACGCGATTCTAAAGAGCAGAAGCTGTGCAAATGTAGCTTACATCCGATCCCTGCAAGGAACAAGATGATACAATTCGGCATGGTAAGCTCTCCTGATATAACATATTATCTGCTGATGGGAGCCTGCTGCTTTGCTTTCTCTGTTACCTTGTGTAAGATACTCTTTTCAGCTTGCCAGAGGACACCTTGAGTTAATCTCTGTACAGCATGAATTTAGCATCTGTCTGACTTGAATACATATGGTAAAATTGTGTGTGTGAGATAACACAGGGGACAGTACCAAACACAGCTAACAATGTGAATGTATTGTATTTATGGTATAGAATTCAGAACCAGTAGCAGCTCTTTGTAACTGTCCCACCTTATTACTCAGGTTTCCATAAAAGAACATTTATTTTATTTTATTAAATTGGTTGCTGTACATTAAGAAAGTTGTCAGTTGCACAATTTTTTTTCTGGTGTGTAGATGATTATGCTGCTGCAGATCTTGATTTGCATTAATGATTTAGGGGGTTATACAGACATGTTCTGTAATGTTTAATAATGTGCAAGCTCAGCTTCCGCTTTGCAGATGGGCATACTAATCACAAGGGAAGTTCAACCTGTGATCCTCCTGCTGCCCTTGAAATAAAGCTTCCAGCATTCACCAATACCTGCAGCAATAGTATCAGAGCACAGTGAAAGTTGTACTTGTACTACAGATGAGGGTAGAGGCAGAACATGCCAGCAATATACTATTAAAAGAACCCCCAGTTTCATATTATTATTGGGTACTTGAGTGTTGGCTAGATATCAGCATAAAATCGGTATTTTCTTACAAATTAATCTTGTAATCTTCTCAACTGAAAATGGACTATTTCATGTTACTCAGGCACTGAATAATGTTTGCCGCGGTAATTTCCCTATAGTAACACAACCCAGAGCATAATCTGATTAATAGTATCTTGAAAATGTACTAGATGAAAAAACATGTTTAACTTTGTTTTACATGTTTTTGAGCACAGGTCATTATTAGTTACTTTAATTGTCATTGATGTTTATCACCTCACAAAATTAACCCTACTATGAAATCTTTGGGGCAAAGTTCATAACTTACTAATAAACTGCCAAAAAAGAATTGCCATTAGACAGGAGTCAAGCTTGTTCTACTTTGTGTTAATAATCCTTGTATATGTATTGAATTACAATTTCATCTGATACTGATATATGATCGTTTTGCCATCACTAACCCACATTCTGAAGTTACTCACATTTAGCTTGTTCCAATTCATTGTCAAAGTCAAAGTTAGCTTGCATTCCTGCAAAGTTTATTGATACTACATGTTATGGCCTTCACTGGTCATTATCATTGAAGCCTCAAATATGCAGTCTGAATAAATTGCATTGTCCAGTCACCCACATTCCATTTTGTGCATTACTGGTTCCAGTATCATGCTGAAATCATGTACTTTGCTGGAATACTCTGCATTGTCCAGTAATATTTCTTTTCTATCCTTGACTGGCTTCAGTACCATGCTTAGGTGGAGCATGTGGGACGTACAAAGAACTGCTTGCTCTATAAGGCAGTAGTAATCTTTGTAATCACATTACTTCTAATGCTACATCATGCATTCTCTCTTTTGGATATATACACCTCATGTATATAGTTACTGACAAAAAGTGAATCCCCGGGGGTCCAGATTTGAGCCAGGAAATGCACACTTGATGCAATGTGTTGGGACTAGCACCACTGCAACTCTCATTTTATACTGTACATGGGCAGTGTCGGACTGGGATGCCTTGGGCCCACCAGAAAACCTTTGAGTGCGGGCCCACTCTCCAAATTATTTTTCCTTTTTTCTTCATTTTCTTCTTTTTTTATTATAGTAATCACTTCTCCTTACATATTATCCATTCTTCCCTCCATTTCCTCTCTCTCTCTCTTAGAAATCGGGGAATGGCTGTGGTATAGACATACAAGGCAAATAATTGGGTGAGCAGAAGGGCCCACTGATATAGGCCCACCGGGAGTTTTCCTGGTATCCCGGTGGGCCAGTCCGACACTGTACATGGGACATCGCAGATGCAGTTATTTATATATAAAATGTGAAAAAAGCATCCATGTTTATTTTGGGCTTTTCTTCAGCACAGTACTAGGAGTTGTGTGTCCCGCTTACCTTTCACCAGACTGCTGATGGGAGCCTGCTGGTGGTGGGCAGCAGCATAAAAAGTCTCACCCCCCCCACCAAAAAAGTTTTAAGAGGGGCCCGGCACACCCAGTCCCAATATCCTCCCACTTGCCTTCGCTGGATCCTGATGCTCCCTGCCAACTCTCAATTAGGAGAGCGGCTGCAGAGGGGATATTTGCATAACTTAGAGGAAGCCGGAAATTCGGCTCTTAGTTACCAGGAGCGGCATTTTTGCTGCCCCTGGCAACCAGGGGGGCGCTGCCGCCTGAGGCGAGTGTCTCAACGCGCCTCATTGGTGGAGCGCCCCTGGTTCAACTTCAAGTCAAAATTTTATGTTTTTATAGAATGGTTAATTTTAAGCAAATTTTCAATTTGACTTAATTTTTTTATTTTTTGCCTTCTTCTGACTCTTTCCAGCTTTCAAACGAAGATCACTGACCCATCTATTAAAAACAAATTAAGGTTACTGTAAGGTTACAAATGTATTGTTATTGCTACTTGTTATTACTCATCTTTCTATTCAGGTCCTCTCCTATTTATATCCTATTTATATTCCAGTCTCTTAATCAAATCAGTGCATGGTTGCTAGGGTAATTTAAACCCTAGCAACATGATTGATGTAATTTCAAACTAGAGAGCTGCTGAATACAAAGCTAAATAACTCAAAAACCACAAATTATAAAAATGAAACAAATTGCAATGCAAATTGTCTCAGAATATCATTCTCTACCAGTGGTGGAACTACCGGGGGCTCGCGGGCCGCTGTTTCCGGGCCAAAAATCCCATACGGAGGGGGGCGGGGGGCCCGACTGCGCGTCCCGCACCAGGGCACGCCCCCCTCTAGTTACGTTACTGTTCTCTACATCATACTTGAAGTTGATTTAAAGGTGAACAACTCCTTTAAGTTCACCCAGGCAATGCTTTCAAATAAATAATGCTTGGACTGCTTCTTCTCAAAACAGAACTCTCCCATTGCCATCATTATTAGCCTGGTTCTGAATTTTGTTGACATGTACAATGTTCTTCAATGTACTGGCACCCACAAATACCCTTCAGATTCTTGTTATCCCTTGTAGAGATACAACTTTTTGCTTCTTTTATTGAGTCTTTACTCAAAACATAATATATAATTTAATGTTGATGGTTCTGATTATCTAGTCTGGAATTGCTTGTTACTGTAAATTGTTTTATCCACAAATACTCCTATCCCCTTCTCATCTATATGTTGGTTTGGAAAGTTACCACTTATAGTACAATTACAATTACTCTGCCTAAAATGCATTAGGAATCATTTATTAAGTTTATCAAGCTTGAGGCAATACTCAAACTGAGACAAAAAGCTCTCTGTTTTTGCACTTTGCCCTGGGGATTAGACCATGATGAGAAAATGAGAAATAGATTTAGTGAGGCACATAAAAAGTACTGTATGTACTGTAGTAGATTACAGGCTTGCATGACCCATGCCCACAAGTCATTTTCTGTTCTGCAGTGTTATTGCAAATGTTACACAAAGTCCAGGTTACACCACAATACTCCTCCACACTTCCCCTCAAATACTTTGATAAGAGTAGCATAACCCTGCAGCTGATTTCATTTTGTGTAAAGGGAAGCTGAATAATTGTATAGTTTTAGCCTTATCCTGCCCTGAACATAGCAGTATTGCAGCTCTCTAGAATCTACTGTCAACATCAGATGCTGCAGATACACAATAATTTGTATAGGTAAATGGCTGGTATATATGTCAACACAAACAATAAATAATACAATAGCATAGCAGTAGATGGTTTGCAGTGCTGGCTGATATAATTCATATTCTTTAATTAGCAAATATCCTGAGACTGAGTGATTGATTGAATGCTCATACAAGCAGATGAAGAAGTAGAGCATGAATACTAATGTGCAGTATTATGAACTGAATAACATTAAAGAAATTCACATATACTGTACCTCATATATCATACCATCCTCTTCGTCTCTCCATCTGCTATCTGCTTGTATGCGCACTCCATGAATCATACAGTCTCTTGAAATGAACTGTTTAAAGTGGATGAACCATTTCTCCCCATGTTGCAGAACATCTACTGCTAGCCATTCATATTAGTCATCATATTCTTCTGTTTTTTATATATATATATATATATATATATATATATATATATATATATATATATATATATATATATATATATATATATATATATATATATATATATATATATAAATAAATGCAGTTAGGAGCACTCACAGGTATAGTGATAAAGAAGTATCTTTTATTGGAGTATTACAAACTCTCCCACATCAACGCGTTTCGGTTCTCTCTGAACCGTCGTCAGGATGCGGTTCAGAGAGAACCGAAACGCGTTGATGTGGGAGAGTTTGTAATACTCCAATAAAAGATACTTCTTTATCACTATAACTGTGAGTGCTCCTAACTGCATTTATCTATTTCCCTCTGAGGAGCACCCGGGATTTGATCCAGTGAGGGTGAGTGGCGGTGAATCATATGACTATATATATATATATATATATATATATATATATGCATATAGTAGATGAATGATAGCTTTATGCAATATGAGAAAGGGATCTTTCTGTAATTTGTATCTCCATACCTAAATCTGCTAAAAACCATTTAAAAACTAAAAGACCTCATAGTATTGTTTTCCCACCAATATGGATTCGTGCAGCTTAGTTACCATCATGTGCAAGCTACAGTTTTATTATGACATAGAAAAAGGAAATCACTTTTAAAAATTAGAAATATTTAATTATAACAGAATCCGTGGGAAATTCTGGAGATTACAGTACCATTGTTTATTACTATTACTGTGATTATTTAATATTTATTTAACTTTCTGTCTTAATATATTGATGTTTTTGGGTGTGAAGTTCTGACTTCTGAGAACTGACTGAGAATCCACTTTATAAGCACTCAAGTCTGGGGTGCCTGTTTTACCTGTTGATGTGAATTCATTTTATTATTTTCTATAAAGATTGCATTGTCTTCTATCCATGCACACAGTTTATTAGGGCAAGCCAAGTGGGCCCATTAGTGCTTGTCGCAAGGTTTTTGTAACATGTATGAATGCAACTCAGTGAATAGTGTCAGTGCACTCTCACTTTGCATTCATTTGAGCATTTTGTATATAGCACTTGCAATGTAAGTGAGCTCTTTACTGTCATATCCTTCTTATGCAAAAGCAGGAAATGATTCTTAAATATACATGCACAATAGGTGAACTCTATTTGCTGTGTATTGGAAAACATTCAACACCTAATTTACTCACATTCCAAAAAAAATCACTTATATCTGTTAAAGTAACGTTTCACTGAAATTTTATGCAATATCCTGAGATGCCTCTTTTCCAGGCAATTGTTAATCCTTTGAGAGGCACAACAGGGGAGGTAAATGTGAGAGCAGGGATTGAGGGCTTAAAAGGCTGGGTAGGGTGGTAGACCAGGTAAGAGAGGTGAGGGAAGGATAATACTAGACCTGGCCCTAGCTGGTGATTTACCATGTAGGCCCCTCAAATACAGACCTAGTGGCAACCCTAAATGGAGATATTTTTGCTGTAGTTTTAGATTGCATTGGCTGTTCTTTTGCCTATACCATTTAGCATTATATGCCAGGGAGTGACAGGGGAATGTGCTGCCAGGGTCAAATCAAAGGAATTTAGTTTAGTATCAAGGGACATAGTTGCCAATTATAGAAAGGTTATTCTGCTTTCATTTCACCTTCAGAAGAAGTGATTGTAGATATATATATATATATATATATATATATATATATATATATATATATATAGCTGCCATATACATATGCATTAAAATTCATTGTGTCCTATATTTTCTTTTGCCAGGTAGCAGTTTATTTTATATATAAAATATACAGTATATCATATATTGGTACAGGTATGGGATCTGTTATCCGGAAACCCATTATTCATAAAGCTCCAAATTACGGAAAGGTTGTCTCCAATACACTCCATTATAATCAAAAAACCCAAATTTTTAAAAATGATTTCCTTTTTCTCTGTAATAATAAAACAGTAGCTTGTACTTGAACCTTACTGGAAGCGAAACCATGTTATTGTGTTTATTTCATGTTAAAAGGCATTTATGCAGAGGGAGAAGTACAATATTCTGGAATGGCCGTCACAATCCCCTGACTTGAATATCATAAAAAATCTATGGGATGTTTGAAGCAGGCTGTCCATGCTCAGCAGCCATCAAATTTAACTGAACTGGAAAGATTTTGTATGGTCGAATGGTTTAAAAATACCGCCATTAAGAATCCAGACACTCATTAAAGGCTATAGGAGGCGTCTAGAGGCTGTTGCATTTTCAAAAGGAGGCTCATTTAAGTATTAATGTAATATCTCTGTTGGGGTGCCCAAATTTATGCGCCTGCCTAATTTTTGTTATGATGCATATTGCATATTTTCTGTTAATCCAATACACTTTATGTCACTGCTGAAATACTACTCTTTCCATAAGGCATGTTATATATTAAAAGGAAGTTGCTACTTTGAAAGCTCAGCCAATGATAAACAAAACTCCAAAGAATTAAGAGGGTTTCCCAAACTTTTTCATATGACTGTATAATAACGCCAAAAATACACAATAATCTCCGGACGTAAGAGCAAGATGCCTGACAATGTTATTGGAAGCGGCATTCTCACTGATGCATTAGATTATATCGGTTACTAAGATTGTGGTCAGCAGAATTCTCATTAAACTTCAATAGAGAACTAGGGGCACAGTGGGACAATTTTATAGAGGGTTTCGATCTCAGTTAAAGCAATATTGCTTAAGAAAACATTTCCCCAGGCCTCCAGACTCAGTGTCTTAGTTTAATTGTGACAGAATCTCATTTGATCCTTGTAAATGTTTCTGCACTTTTAAAATAGTAATTCTATCAGTGAACTACTCAACAGCAGTGAGTGCTTCCTTCTGATATTCTGCAAATATATTATTACAGCAAGATGATATGACAGTGACATAGTGCTCTTGCATCTAGAAGTTTTTGTTCATCTACTTTAGACAATAAGAGGTACAGTGGGACAATTTATGGAGGAGTAGGATATTTTTAGATTTTGCCAGGTAATTAATGAGACAGGCTTTCTAGAAACAAGTTCAGGATTTCTGTACTCTGTCTTATGTTATGTACACACACATATGAACAGTTTATCAAAATTACACATCATTGGCAGAAAATGTATTATTAAAGTGCAACTAATCCCCACCCACCCTCTGGTTTTAATCAATAGCCCCCTTTTCTGCTTCCCAACCATATTCATAAGATTGTAAAAAAGTTCAAGCTCCACCCATACCTGGAGCCTATGTCTATAACTGTATAGCAGGATCGGTGGCTGCCATCTTTAACTGTGTCACGTCCATTGTCCAAATCCATGATTATTTAAGATGGCCATTCACGGGCCGATAAACCAAGTTGGACCTCCGACGTGCTTCCCCGATCGATATCTGGCTGAAATGCAGTTGGCTGCATTATGATCCTATCGTTGGGCCCTAGGGCAGATGATCGGATCAGCCCAATATCACCCACCGACCTCAATGTGGGCACATCGGGGAAGAGATCTGCTCGTTTGGTGAAATCGCCAAACGAGCGGATTTCTATGTGTTCTAAGTGCACAGAGCAAAACTTTATACAAAGTTGCATCCGTCTAATTGAGTCAATGTCTGCTTCTATGTACTTGTCGCTTGCAGAGATTTTCCAATTGTTGGTGTCCGCTTTTCTGAAAAAAAGTAGAAGGTGCACAAACACCCTTTAGAATTACTCTGGAATTATGGGCAGTAACACTGCATTGTGTGTAAAACCATGGCGGTGGATAATAAAATTGAATAATAAAATGCAAACTCCGTTAGATGAAATATACAAGATACCTGTATTATTGTAAAACTGGGCACATTCCTTGTACAATTTAAGGCACTGCTTGCCAATGTCTTTCTTCTTATATACACCATTTTTTATTTAATTCATGGGTTTAACAAACATAGCAATTTTATAGGCTGACAAGAATCTTTTGCTGTCTTGCAATCAGCAGCCTTTGTATTATGCTTACATTTTCCTTTCTGTACTATTTCAGGAAGCAGGAATAATAAGTCTCAGCTTCCACACAGTGGGTGGCTAGATCTAATTCATTTTTGGAAGCATAGAAGCCTCATCTACATTTCAAATAAACTAGGACCCATACACAGATAACCAACCTATAGCCTGAGCTATTTTGTTGTTATTTTTTAAACTGTTATGTTTTTAATAGAACCTCTGCTACTGTAGGTATATGATCTATTATGTACAATGCATGGTGCCTAAAGTTTTTATAATTTATAATTTGGATCACAATACTACAAGTCTGCTAAAAAATCATTATATGGATGGATTTATTCAGCTTACTTAAGATCAAGTGCAAGATACTATAACAGAGAAAATTCCTTTTAAAGATTATAAGTATTTAATCTCTATGGGATGAGAAATCTCGTAATTTGGACCTTTCTAAATTAGGGGTTAATGGAAAAGAGTTCCCATATCTGTCTAAAATATTGATGGTGGTAATGATAGGCAGTGGTCATGTGGTCCTTATTTTTTGTTTTATATTTAAGAAAAGCAGTAGGTAAACCATGATACATAACACTTTGGTTTTGATTCCTATTCCAGATTTTTCATACCCAAGACCATTGTGTCTTCAGTAGCTTCAAGCACTATGAGGGATGTTGCTCTAGAGGGAAATTATTCTTAGTAATATTAGAGATGCTTTCTAAGAAATTGTTGAGATGACTTCGCAACAGTCTATCCATAGGGGTCCCATAAATAAACTATATCATTCTGTATCCAGCTGGATTGTGATTGAGTCCTTTTATGATCAAATCAAGTTGCCTGTGCACTCCTTGGTTACCTTATGTCCATGACTTAGTGCCCTGGGGTGCATGAAACGCGTAGGTCCATTGGAGATACTGTTCCTTTTTTAACTAATCTACAATAAATATCAAATTTTAACTTTATTTTTGGTGGCCCAATACCCCTCTTTTTGTACCTTAACAAAGGTACCCACAATTGTGAAAGACACAATACTATGCTGCACTGAAGGGAGTTCTTGGACTGGAGAAGCCTTCTGTATATGACATATAGATATTGTCGACAATAACATTTTTGCCATCAGAATGTTAAAACCCTTAAGCTTCCCCTGGTAAATTTAAAAGACAAATTTATAGGCCAAGTAAACCCCAAAATAAAAGTTTGCCTAATGAAAGAAAATATAATTCTAAGAAACTTTCCAATATACATTTATTGAAAAAACATCAATTGCATCACTAGATAGCCAATAGCAGTTCCACACCATTTGTGTTTAAATGGGTCACTGGTGGGTTTTAGTTTTCTTTTCTGGTATTGGTAGGATTCTGCCAGAACTTGATCATTTAAATTTTGGGGAGCACACACATAAACCAATCTTACAGTTAAGTAAAAACCTAAACAAACTGTATGGGCATATATGACCAGTTAGAAATACAGTAAACCACAAGTTTGATTGCACAGATCATCCCTTTTCTACATAACTACAATGCTGCACATCACCTAAACTGTTTGTCTGAAACACTTTCCTTATTCTAATTTGTATATGAGAATATTGTGAAGAATTGCAATCTAAGCATTACGGTAACTTCCTATCTTCCATATTAATATCATTGACATCAAGTACTATTTTTACCAGCTACGTCAGTAAATGCCTTTAGTGGCGACCCTATGTTGCTCCCATTATTCATAGACAACAACTTTACCTAATTTCGAGGAACAGAATTTCTTTCTTCCTCTCTGAGCTGCCAAAAATGTTATAGCCCATAAATTAAGTTTTCCAACAATCTTCCCAGTGTCCTCCAAGTGTTGAGCAGGGCAGGTGCAGTTGGCTGTAGGAGAGCACTGAGAACAATGTGAAATACCTTTCAATTCCCTAGTTTTATTCTACCAGCTCTCTTTACTCTCTGACATGCCGTCCGATGGTTGCTAAGCAACCTAAATAGTACCACTCTGCATGGGTTCCAGTGCACTAGGCAGACTTGTATTTCTCACAGCAAATCTGTCAGGTTTGGAGTCATTTAGGAAGAGGAAATATGTGCTTGGAATCAAGATGATAAACTGCATTCAATGCGGACTTTTCCATGAGATCATTGCTTTGTAAACACAGAGAAAACAGCAAAGCCTTCTCAACATCAGTGGCATGGCCTGGCATCAATCGGTTACTCAGCCATTCTTCTGTCATTTTCAGCATGTTGCCGGCTCCTGAATAAAGTCACTGTTAATGTGTGTGCTTTGTAGTTAGTGATCTAAGAAATGTAGTTGCTAAGTCTAAATATATTGATATTAACTTTCAAGGATCTTTTTGCTGAACTGGCATTGAAATAACACACAGCTTGTTTGTTAGAGTGAATCCTACTTTTATTAAACTTTGGATATTTATAATTAGGTACTGCATGTGACCAGGGTTTCTCCCTTGGGAAAGGTTACCAATTGCCCTTTTATATTATAACATTCTACAAGTCAGCTCCCCCCAAAAAGTTCAAATATTCATCCAGACCAGAAAATTTATATTAATGAGTTGTTGGTTCTTTATTGGAAAATACTTTGTAGATAAAGTCACCCTTTGCCTAGGTGTGGGGTAAATTCAAAGGGAAGTTTTGAACTCATTTTCTTCAACCCTATTGGTTGTTACTGCAGTTTCCTAGATACATAAAATACTCAGTCAGTGCTAGTTTTTGGGGTCCGATTCTGTTAATTCAAGATGAGTTGGGTTGCGAAAACTAGAAGGGCCAAACGGACAAATGTTTGTTTTTATACAGTACAGGTATGAAACCTGTTGTCCAGAATGCTTGGGACCTGGGGTTTATGGATAAGGGGTCTTTCTGTTATTTTTATCTCAGTGTATTAAGTCTACTAAAAAATTATGAATTAAACCCAATAGGAGTGATTTGGCTTCAATAAGGATTCATTATATGTTAGGTGGGATCACGTTTTATTATTACATAGAATAAGGAAATCATTTTAAACAATTGAATTGATTAAAATGTAGTCTATGTGAGATTGCCTTCCCATTATTCTGAGTTTGCTGATCGGGCTTCTGGATAATGGATTCTTGTACTGTATACAAGTACTGAATAAAGAAGTGCATAGTAGTTAGGATTGCTGGCTTGTGCTTGTCTCTTGGAGTCAATTCATATAAGGAGACTATGTGCAAGATATTTTTCTGTTCTCCAATACTTCAAAAATATATTGGTCGTTGTAACTGACCCTTATATGTGTGCATTTTGGGTGTCAGTTATATGCAGACTAAACAGTAATCAGGGCTGTTATGAATTAATAATATTTGTCACAAACTGTGAAGCAGAACATGATGAAAGGAGGAAACAGTAAAACCCTACTATCAGGACATCTTTTTTTCAATTCTCTGAGATGTGTGGGCTCTAGTAAGCCATGTGATGTTACAGTATGACACTATGCCAGTATAATTATAATATTACTCAATGTGTCTGATATTTTATTACTTATTATTCTCTGTGTGGAATCTGGAAAGCTAAGGAGGTGTTTTATATCTTGTTCAAGCCATTTATCTTTATCTAATATCATTATGCCTGAACAGATACTTATTAGTACATAAATTAAATTAAAACGCATAAAACAGGAAGCTGGATTTGGTGCTAGACAGAGAACCGCAAACTATATTTTTCACTGTAGGCAGAAAGGCACTAGGTAAAATAAAAGTTCTTTCCTTTGAAAATATCCCATTTTCATTACCCCACCCCATTTTATTTTGCAGTCAATTATTGGTACAACATTGACAGAATATTCTAAAACCTCTGTTGAGCAAATCATATTTAAGAGGGCTCATTCGCAAAAATCTCAAGAACTTTATGCGAGTGATGTTAATCATTCACACATTGTGATTTGCACTTTGCAAATATGCTAGTGTTCATGGATGAGCCCTAAAAACCCTAAATGAAATGTACAGAATTATAATGACCAGTGAAATGGTTTGTAAAAACTAGAAAATGAATTCTTATCAGTGGCATAACTATAAAGGAAGCAGACCCTGAGGGCAGGGATGGTTTAAAAACTAGGCTACATTAGGCTATAGCCTAAGGGCCCAGAGCTTTTTCAATTATTATTTTTATTTTATTTTATTTAAAACAAAGTATTTTTATCTGCACTCCTGGCCCTGGATCTGGTCAGGGCAGTTGCATGTTACCTGCTGGAAGAAAATTAAGCAGCCTGGCAAGGAGCATGTGTTTTATGTACCCATATTCTCTAAAACACATTCAGGTCTTCTCAAAGTAGGTACCTACTGTGCACCCTGTACTGACCGAGCCCAGGACCAGCAGTGCCGATTTATTATAAAAGAAGAGAAAATACACGTTATAATTGAAAAAAGCTAGATCATTATCCCCTTGTGTCTCCAGGTGTACCTGTGACCCTGATTAATTGTAATTATTTATTAATGTGACTATTATTTCTAAACTTTTGAGAGTGGAAATAGCCTAGATGGGGACCTGTGGAAATTTTAGCCTAGGGACTTCAAATATCATGAATTCACCACTGTCTGGGGAGCAGAGGTACCTCTATAGCCACTCTTGAACCCCTACAATTTGTGCACCCGCTGCAAACTATCTGTAGTAGCCAGGCTTCTTGAGGGGCAGTGAGAGGAAGATGAAGGGGTGGGGAAGGGCAGTATGAGATGGGTGGGTAGACAATTTGCAGAGGGGTTGGGGGCAATGTCACCTCTTTACACCACTGATCATTACTCATATATGGGAGTAGCTGAGAAATCATGATCCATTATGTTTCCATTCAGTGTCTGTTGTCATTCCAAGAAGTCTAATAATGTTGTCAGTTTAAGACACTAATAATTGCTTATAGTTAGGGGTGCTGCTACCATGAGGCTGCTCCTGGTAACTCCAATCTCTTGAAGAGCCAAACATTTGTGCTCTCCGCACTAATGATCCTGCCCCCATCATCCCTTGTCAAAGCTCCTGAAGCTGAGGGATGAAGGTCATCACTAGTTTCTGTTGCTATATTCATGTGCGCATAAAGAAAATTATCCCAGATTTTGTTGAGGACTGATTTCAATGTACATTAAAAATGTATTTAAAATGTAATATAAGATCTGGACATTAATAAATAGCAAAAATGTGGGAAGCCCAACTGGTGCCATAGAAGCCAATATTAAAATATTCAAAAAGGGGGGTTGCAGGAGCACTCCGGGCTAAGCAAAATACATAAGTACAATGGAAGTGCCACTGATCTGGCCAAGTTCGATACAAACATACAAAAGAAAGTGAGGTCAATCAATACACATTCCCTGGTTCCCTGTTTCACTAATAATTTAGTATCTAAGTGCATGTATTTACAATAACAGGGGTTTTAGTTACAAAGTTATGATCATAAAATTAACAAGCATTGATCAAATCTCTCTCTTTTGTCTGTTAAAAGCTAATATTAAAAGAATGGATTTGGGGAAGATGGAACTATGAGATTGATGCAGCAGTGAATGGTTTTTCAAAGCACCAAAGTATGCTACTGTATAAAAGAGGAAGAGTAATATCCAGTGTCCCCATTTTGTACCCTTTCCTTGTGTATCATTTAGGATATACAAAGGAAGCAGTGCCTGGGTTGACTTTAAGAATGGCTTGGATGATTTTTTGGACAGACATAATATCAAAGGCTATTGTGATACTAAGCTCTATAGTTAGTATAGGTATGAGTACATAGAATTTATGTGAAAGTAGGGAGGGGTGTGTGAATGGATGCTGGGTTTTCATTTGGAGGGGTTGAACTTGATGGACTTTGTCTTATATCAACCCAATTTAACTATGTAACTATGTAACTATGTAACTGTACTTTAATGTTTGCAAAGGAAAGGTTTAAATTATACAGTATGTCTCTCGAGCCAGATGCACTATTACAGGTACAACCACTTGTCCCAGCAGCAGATGCCTCTCTTTAGTAGATGATCTCTTTTATGCATTTTAAATGCAGCTCTGGTTTCTTTGAGACTAAACATCTGCAGAAATGTTGTCTTACTCCACTGCTGTGGCTGGAAAATCAATAAGATATTTTTATCGCTGTGGTTCAATAACTGTTACAAATTTTTAAAGAAAGAAGAAAGTCATGTTGTGTATTGTGAAAAGGCAGTCAATTCATACTTAATTGATTTGCTGAAAGGATATAATATGACCACCACAATCTTGATAAAATGTCATTATATGCTATGTAACAAGGGGGTCTCTATTACACCCTCCACAACTTGAACCAACATAACATGCAATGCTTAGGATTTATCAAGGGTCGAATTTCGAGCTATTTTTGAGTACTTCGACTATCGAATAGGCCAAAATTCGATTTGAATTTGAAAAAATTAGAATATTGAAATGTATCATGTACTGTCTCTTTAAAACTGTACTTTAACCATTCGCCATCTAAAACCTGCCGAATTGCTGATTTAGCCTATGGGGGACCTCGAATTTTTGGGCATTCGAATTTGATCGAATGCACTAAAACTTCCATTCAAACAATTCGAATACAGCCTAGTTTTTAAAACACTCGCACTTTAAATCACAACCATGTTATCACAAGAACATTTAAGACCATATCCATATTAATGGTAGTAACACACCAAAAAAAACAAAGGGTTGGTCATAATAAGAAGTGCCCTTAAATCCATATGCCTCCTTCCCCCCTATGGATAGCACAGCAAAACCCAACACATAATTAAACACTTTAGGGACCCTATAATAACTATTTGAAAATGCTAACAAACCCACAGAATGACCCCCCTACCAGGCTTACCTCCCATAGTATGGCACACACAAGGGGCATAGGACAGACAGAGTGTGACACACAGGCAGAGTATGGCTCACACAGGCAGAGTAGGGCAGGCAGAGTATGGCATACACAGACACAATATGGCACACAGAGTATGGAGTAGGGCAGTCAGAGTATGGCACACACAGGCAGAGTAGGGCACACACAGGCTGAGTAGAGATGCAGAGTATGACATACAGAAGTAACATAGGGCAGGAAGAGGTGTGAGCACATGAACAATTACAGGTGTGAACAATACAGGGGGTTACAAGTGAGAACAATACAGGGGGGCGGGCGTGGGAGCCAGTTGGACAGCACTGATTTAAGATGTCAAGTCCTTTATTAGAGTAACATTAAAAAAAATTTGCAAAAATATATATATACTATTCCATTGAAATAACATCCCTGTCCTGCAGGCTGTTTTTCATTTGCTTCAGCCACAATTGCCTTTGAAAGAATCCCTCTCTATAGTCCACTAGCATTTGAGAAGAAGCTATAGAACAGCAGAGCCTGTTGCCCTATAAGTTTAGGGGCGCGTTCCCTGGTCTCACGTCTCTTCATCTCTCATAATGTGACTTCTGTCTCTAACTGGTAGTAGCTGGCTGTGCACAGAAGGATTCAGAAGGGAACATAAGGTCTCCCTTGTCTATAAATAGAGTGACTGCTTTCTTCAAAGGCTGGAGAGAGAAAGGAGAATCAACCGCGTGTGGCTGGCCAGTGACGTCACCTTCGGAAGTGAGTCATAAAAACCAGGAAGGACAGAGGCAAGGACCTGGAAGTTGCTGACTAAAATGCACAGAGGGAAGAAGAAGATTCCTGGTGTTCCAGGATGACGGGGACTCCATGGACTGGACAGAGAGTGTTGATTTATTTCATCTTCTTTATCCTTTAGGCTAATACAGATCTAGCACCATTGCTGAAGTTACAAATATAAGTTGATAAGCTAATTTCAATTAAAGGTGTTACTGGTCCTTTAAACAAATCATCACAAGAAATAACTAAGGGTCAGATTTACCAAATGACAACTTTTTCGGGTCGAGCTGTTTGACGCCTACAAATCTGAAAAAGTCATGGAAAAAAACGCAACATTTCAAGGATTTATACTGCAACGAAAATGTAATCATTCCAAATTTGCAAAAACCTGTCAAAATCATAAAGAAGTCATGACAGATTTTCCTTATACAACCAGAAGATCGTTCTTTGATTTGTGGTGTTTGAGGTTTTCAGGCAGAGGCAACCCAGCCAGCCTGCTCACATGCACAGTAAAGACGTTCCCTGCACGCATGCGCAGTAACTCTGATCCTGTGAACCGAAACGCCACTCGAGCGGGTGGCGCATATTGCAAACAGAGTTCCAGGTGGGTTCAGTCTAGGGGTAGGCAGAAGAGGTAGCTGCCCAGCGCCCCCCAAACATTATGCCTTAGACAGCGGCCTCTTCTGCCTACCCCTAGTTCCAGCCCTGTTTTCAGGTGTTTTTGATACTGACTTTTGTGCAACAATATAAAAAATTTGTTGTCGTAAAAGTCATGGTTTTCACTACTTTTCATGACTCTTCCCATTCGTGATTTTTCATTTGGGATCTTGGGGTCTAAATTACTGATGTTCATGAAAATTAGTTTGTTTGTGGTTTCATGATGCTCTTAAACCACTAAATTTAACCTATAACAAATAGGCCTCCACATATCAATTTTTTTGGCATATGATTGAAATGTCAACAACTACCCCAAAGCTTTGCTGAGACCAAAAATCTTCAAAACCAACACCCCCATGCCAATTGTAATAGGCAGCTCTATATTGGTTTCCATTGCAGGCTTAGCACTTTGGGACTAATTGTTCTTTTAGGTTATGAAGCCTGGGTTTATTGCATTTGATTTTTAGAATTATGTATTAGACTTGTCCCACATGTCTTATTTATTCAGTAGGTGCCTAAAGCCAATTTTAGGCTGCTTCCTCTTATGTTATATGTTTCAATTTGTGAGTTCCTGGGTGCATGGGGGGAAATTCACTAACGGGCAAAAATTCGCCAGCGACGGCTTCACCGCCTTTGCCACACTTCGCCAGGTACAATTTCGCACAGACAATGCTAATTCACTAAGTTGCTCAGTTTCGGCGCCGGTGCCGAACGCTTGCGAAGTAGTGCTAGCATTACTACGGCAGGAATAGGGAAGTATTTGCATACAGCGGGAAGTTAAATTTTAATGGACGTATATCTTGCAGCAAATACAGTACACTACACAAGCCGAGGGAACCTTAATAAAAGAAAATAGAGCCCAGCATACACATGAGCCCACCGTATAGTTTATGTGCCATATGTAAGGAAATGTAGGGGGGGGAAAAGTATGATCTTTTTCAGCCTATCACCCTGTAAAAAGGAAAAGACACCAGCATTTTTTGGGACTTACAAAAAATTTTAACTTTTTTTGGACCAAGTCCTATCTACTCTATTGCACTTCGCCTGGTCTGAGGTGATGAAGGCAAGTCTGGCGATAGAGGTAACGTTCAGTAAAAAACAAAACTTAGTGTATTTGCGTAGTAACGCTCTTTCTCCAGACCAAAAATATGCCTGGCGTTAGAGTGCGAAGTTGCACTAGAGTCTATCTCCTCCACTAGCGTAATTTCGCCAGCGTTAGCCACTTTGCCCTTCAGTAAATTTGCCCTATAGTTTCTTGCTTTATTCCTTTATCCAATCCAATATTTGTTATCTTGAACCTGTATTCCTTGTTGTGGATTTGTTCATTGTCTGCTTCCTGATCCTAGTCTGGTTAGATTTGGATCACTATATGAAAGGCAGAAGGACAGACACCCACTTAAGTTTTTGGGAAACTATGCTGAGGGTACAATCATTACAAATAATGATGCACATGATATCACAAACAACCAACTAAACAAAAATGACCTGTGTTCTGTCCAATTTAGTAAATACATGGTTGGCATAAATGTTATAATAACTCCACAAACTAACTCTTCAGTTATTCTTTTACATTCACTGACAGACATGAGGCTAATCAGGCAGTTTATTTCAGCTGGTTATCTTTGCCTTTATAGCCTGGATTAGTTTTGTTTGTTGCTGTGCTTTTTGATTTAGGGAGAAAAGGCTGGGTTGAGCTTGTCCTTGATGAACTCAAGCTACTTTGACACAGACATAGAAGTTGTAACTTACTGTAAATGCAGTTTCACTCATAAAATATTTTGCCACAGTTGTTTTCTGATAAATTTAATTCAGGATATATACTTGCATCCAAAGCCACTCCCTGAACTTCTGTGCAGCCAAGAAATCTTTGCCCCAACTCCTGTTGTGAATTTTCCCCAAATGCATCCATTGACAAAGGCGAATCACAGTAGCTCCAGGGTGCCCATAGGAGGCTGTGTCAATTGATGTAAAATTGGGTCAATTTGAGTACCAAATGTGAGGACATCAGGACTTTTCAGCGCAGTTGTTTTCAAATTAAATTGATACACACACGCACCAATGCACAAAAAAAGTGCACTGAATTTAAGTGGAAAACATTGAGTTAAACGTTAACTCATATACTCATACCAGCTATACACTCACATATATAAACTGTATATAGCAATAACTATACTGTTTATCTGTGCATCATTATAGCCTTGGATGTTATGCATGCTCAATAAATCATCCAAGCCCATCTTAAAGGGATTAATAAAACCAAACATCACAACTTCACGACAGAAGATCATTCCACAACCTCACTGTCCTCACCATGAAGAACCACTTACTCATTTACATCAAGCCTTCTCCACATTTTGCTATGTTCCTCTGAATTACCTGAGAGGTTAAATTGAAATCATGGTACAGAAATGGGAAAGAAAGTTTTGATGGGGGCCACGTACATGAAAATGTCAGCGGAGGCACTCGCTTTGGCTGCTGCTGGTACTCACATCATCCTACTAACTGGGAAACTGCACAGAACTCAGTCTGACATAAGGCTATGAGATAACAGCGAAACTATTGAAGACATTTCGTAGGCAACATAGATAGTAATAGCTTAAAAAAATAGATAAACTTCAAACCTGTGTTTGAGTCATTCTTTCATGTTATTTGTAGCACTGTAGTGCACACATGCAGGATGTGGGCTGATCTGTCCAGCATACATCTGATATACAAAGTGACAGGAATGAATGAGATGCATTATTGAGTCTGTTAGTGAAGTGGTCCAGAAAAACTCGACCAGCAACTAACCCTACCCTGACCTTCAAGAACCCGCACCTGACCTTTACCCACGTGCACTCCTTTTTATACACATGTGCCCACCCCACCTCACTGTGACATCACAGAAGGGGGCGGGGCACTCCATGTGTGAGTATATAAAAAAGGAGGGTGTCCGGCCGGTCCCGTGAGCTTGTGGTCGGCCCTCACATTACTAGAATCTGTCACTTTTCAGTGACTAAATGTATAAAAACAAATTACTGTGATGTTCTGTCACACATAGGCTACCAGTTCATGGACTGTACCAGATGACAAATGTGACAATACATTTTTATAATGGAGCTTTTTTTATATCAAGCACTGTAGAAAGAAAGACTCTGTTATACCATTATTTGAGAGGCAGTTGTGTAATCATGTAAGCAAATCACACATCAAGTTGTTTTTTGTGTTTTTGAGTTCTGGTCAGGCTTCCAGGTCTGGCCATGGTTCACTGTTTTTGAGGTACATTTGGTATTATTTTGGTATATCTGAAAATTTTAACAGGAAGTTTAACTCTTTCAATAAATGTTAAATAGCCAGGGGCAAACCAGCCATGAGGCAAGGTGAAAACATTGCTTTAAGCAACATTTCCCCACAAGTCACTTATTAAATAATGTCACTTCCACCTAAGAAACATATACAAAATACAATCATTTATCACTCAAGATGCTGCCAAATTCTTATTCACTCTCTCGTCATATAACGTCTAGACTACTGTTACTCTCTTTGAATTGGCCTTCCCCTCCAGTCACCTCTCCAGTCCATAATGAACACTGCTGCAAGGCTCATAAACCTCAGCAACCGCTCCTCCTCTGCCATGCCACTGACCCTGACATTCAAAGCACTTCATAACTTTGCCCCACCCTACATCTCTGATCTCATCTCTATATACTCACCGAACCGCTTACTATGCTCCTCTACTGACCTGCTACTCAACTCGTCTCTCATTACCTCCTCACATGTTTGCATGCAAGACTTTGCAAGGGCTGCACCCCTCCTCTGGAACTCTCTCCCACGGTCTGTCTAACTTTCTCCCAACCTTTCTGCTTTCAAAAGATCTCTCAAAACGCACTTACTTAGAGAAGCCTACCCTCACTCCCACTCTACAGTACCACATCTGTCACTCACTAAATTCTGATCATGCGCACTCCCACACCTTGTGTCTTATTCCCTTCCCTTTAGATTGTAAGCTCTTTTGCATAGGGCCTTTTGTACCGGTATTGGTTGAAATGTATGTAACTCCATATGTTCTATGTATGTAATTAATGTGATTTAGTTGTATAAACACATTTACTTTACTGCGCTGTGAAATATGCTGGAGCTATATATATAAATATTAATAAATGTTAATGTTACCAGGAACGTCAAAAAGCAGATCCTGGTAACTTTAAGAGCCGGAATCCAAGGTTTTAAACTGGAAATTCAGCTCTTCTGTTGCATGAGAGCACAATTGCGATCTCTGAACTAGCAATGTGCCCCCCCCCTGAACCCGCTCCGGCAGAAGATGGGAAGAAGATCAATGGGGGGCAGCATCACAGGACCCGTCTCAGGACGGCTTAGGGGCCCAAATTGCCCCTGTAGATAGCCCTACGCTATCAGTCATCTCCTCCCAATGTAAGGGGTTAGATTGGATAATTGAGGTTGATTGTGATTGATTGATGTGTGAAATGTAAATGGTTTCATGTATGTTTTGTTGCATTTACACTAATGAGGATAGGTGTAATGTGCAATAGTGTTAAGGTAATGTGTGTTTAATTGAAGGTCAGACTCCAACTACTAGGGGGGATAGAATTCGAAGTGTATGAAAATAAAGGTCACACCCAGGGTGGGGTTCTTTTTCTGACATCAGCCAGACAGGTACAGACAGAAAGGGTCTCCTTGCGGGAAGTACAAGGTACTTTAGTTAGACAGGACAGCTAGAATGGGTAGCTCAAACCCCAACAAGGAGTTGGAGGCTTAGTTGCCATGGTTAAGCCACAGTTAGGGCTGAAGTGATAGCAGTAGGACCAGTTTGGACATATTGATGCCTGCAAAAATAAAGCATGTTTCCAGTTCCTGGCAGTCTGCATTTTAGAGTAATCTACTCATGGACTGTATTACACCAACGCCTGAGGAGTTGGGCAGGTAAGAGAACCACCTGACTAGAAGACTGGCCACAAAGCATCTGGGGCCATATTGCCACCCAGACCCAAGGCAATATGGCCCAAGATGCTTTTGTTAATTTTGTAATAATATTTTTTAATGTATGATGTTAATTACTAAATCATACCCTTCCATATATTTATTGGAAAATGATGATACTGAATTTTCATTTTATTCTGTCTGTCTGTGAGCGTTCCGATACTGCCTACTATACTAAACTAACTGATCCAGTGGCGTAACTAGATATTACAGGGGCCCCAAGGCAAATTATTTATCAGCCCCCGAAATGTCTAGAGGTTTACTTGTTTTAATACTATTTATTATAAATGAATTAAGGCCTCATGGGGCCCCTATACCTCCTGGGCCCACCTGCAGCCACAGAGTCTGCTTCCTCTGTAGTTACGCCCCTGAACTGATCTAAAAATATCAATGGCCTTGGATATTATGCTTGTTCAAGAAATCATCCAAGCCACTCTTAAAGGCATTAATAGAATCTGCCATCACCAGATATATGTCGCTAAAAGAAATGTGTTTCATTCCTCCAGCCATGATTGCATAAATAAAGATTTAGGAAGGGGATATACACAGGAGAGGCAGAAAATGTACTGGTGGGTACAACAGCATTAATTACTGACCACAGAGAGCTTGGGAAAAGTTCTATCAAGCAGTGGAACTTTAAGAATTTTATTTCTAATATATCACTAGAACACTGTGCAAGCTTTAACCTTTAATAGTATGCTGGGAGCAGCACAGCTGGGAAGTTGCCTTAGGAGATGCATTTGGGAGCCCTGGGGTAGTGGTGCCAACAGATAATAGTTTAATCGAGGGGGAATAGGTGGCATTTGCCCACATAGTTGGCATGCTTGGGAGAGGTTAAGGTGTGATTGAGTGTATTCTATTTACTTGAGTATGAGATGGGCCTGCCCAACCAGGATTGTGATCCGATCATGGGCAAATGGGGGCATATTGGCATAATCCACGTTTGGTGATCTCGCCAAATGTGAGGATCTTAATATGTGTAGCCAGCTTAACACTGATTGATATTACTATTCCCCTGCACTCGAAAGCCAGCAGCTCAATTAATAAAAGACAATCCTCCAATGAGTATCCAGCCCCTATACCATGCTCCTTTTTCTTTAATCATTTGATCATAATTGCATTATTAAATGTTATTTCTAGCACTGAACACCCAAAAGGTTTTGTGTCCACCCTACAGTGTTTTGACAAAAAAGCATGACAAGCGTTGTATTATAGATGGCAGAGGAAAATCCTTGTGCCTATAATTAAGTTTGTGTTGTCTGCTTTGGAGAGATAGGGAGTGCAAATGGGAGCATTTAAAACAAGGTTTGTATGCCCTTTAAATCCAGCACAAATAAGTGAATAAGCATGATGTAGATTAAAAGGATCTCAGAATGCCTACTAATCACAATGTGCAGCAGTTTTCATATCTTTCTGGGACAGACATTTGTAATTGCTTCAACACATTTTAGCTGATTCAACTAAAACAGCTTGTATGGTGTGTACAGAAAACAGTCAATCTCTAAAAATGGTTACTTGAAGGGAAACTGTAAAAGGAACAGGGGAAAAATACCTCATATACGAAAGGGCAAATAATTTATCTAAATACATTTGAATTGTTAGAAATGTATCTTATCTTCTGTTGTGGCTGTTCTGGGCTCTCTGCCAAAAGCCAATTAAGTTAGAAACTTTGTTTCTTTTTCTGACTTCAATGCAGAGAAAAACTGGACTTCCCAGCACAAAAAAGGGACTGCAGGTTGAGCTATCAAAAGAGGGACTGTCCCTCTAAAAACGGGACAGCTGGGAGGTATGCAATATTCACAATAACTAGAATATCTGGGGCCTTGTTTAGGGCATAAGTACCTGAGCATTGTGGTGCACCTTATTCAGCATAAGTTCAGTGGATGCAACACAGCCATCTTCTTAGGTCCTCCGTGTGTTTTGCTACCATTAGTGCTTCCTAGATTTTCCTTCAAAGGGACACCAACATACTGCCTCCAATTAAATACAGAATGATATTTAATGGAGTGGCAGAGTTTTTCCACTCCTGTGTCTATGGATCCTAAGACACTTTGTAAAAGTGGTGTTTGAAGAGAATACCCGTATCGATGATCCTCTTGCATCAAACAGGTTGCTGAGCTGGGGAAACTTTTCATGATTGTAAGCCCTTTGGGGTAGGGTCCTCTTTACCTCTTGTACTGGTTATTGGTTATTTTTGTACATTGTTTATTATGTGTAATGTATACACCCATCTATTGTACAGCACTACAAAATATGTTGGCATTTTATAAATACATGTTATTAATAATAATAATAATAATAATAATATCAATGAGCTTTAGTTTGCTAAACTATACCTCCTTGCCAGGGGCGATCCTGACCCCTTTGCCTCCATCCCTCTGCTCACCTTTTTGGTGCCAGAGTGGGGCCAAACAGCCAGGACGCCAGCTCAAAGAAGCTTAATTGCGCTACCTGAGCTTGAAGAGTTGAATTTCCAGTTTGAAGACCAGAAATTGGCTCTTGAAGTTGCCAGGAGCAGCATTTATGATGCACGAGGCAAATTCCTCAATTTGCCTCATTGGCTCAGCGCCCCTGCTCCTCGCATGCTTTATCCATTGATAATATTTTTGCGTTATAATATGTTAAGCTGTTTGGATACTGAAGTCCAGCAAAGTTTGAGTAGTTTACCACTGAAATGGCACAAGTGTAATGGGAAATTCATGTCCCATTTCAATGTTATTATTCTAATAAACAGGGCTTCCCACTTTGGTGCAGTTTTTCTGGGATATTTGCTCTATTCATACGTACAATTAACAGATTATGGATTGTCTATTTCTATCTATGCATTTGAGAGGAAAGCAGGGTCCTGCTGTGCATCTTGAATACTGGATTTCTTCAATCATACTTAAGTATAATTATGGTATAATAGAAAAATCAGAGCTCTTGATCTAATTAAGCATTTCACATGTAACCATGTCATATTGAGGATGATATTTTGGATACACGGTGTACATATATATATGGTATAGACTGCTGGACCTATTAATAACAAACCCTTGTGATACCTCTCCAATAGACTTCAATATAAGTAAATCTTTTTTTTTAATTATTTGCTTTTTCTCTGTAATAATAAAACAATAGCTTGTACTTGATGATAACTAAGTTGCATGAATCCATATTGGTAGTACAACAATCCTATTGGGTTTAATTAATGTTTAAATCATTTTTAGTTGACTTAAAGTATAGTGACCCAAATTATGGAAAGGTCGCTTACCCAAGCATAATAAATGCTATATATACAGTAGTATATAGATTGTGGACATAGCTTTGGGCAAACCAGTCAGGAGAGGCAACACTTACATGTTATGTGATGCCAAGAACAGGCAGATGATTTAAAGTATACAACTCTATTACATCAGATTTTTTTTTTTTTGCAACACAGATAAAGGTTTTCTGGCACAATTTGTAAATAGTTTTCTAAAACATATCCTGTAAGCCCCTCACCCAAATATCATTATTATAAATATTTGGGTTTCCCTTTAATATAACTTCATTCAAAGATAGTACAGGTATGGGATCTGTTATACGAAAACCTGTTCTCCAGAAAACTCTGAATTACAGAATGGCCATCCATTTTACCCAAATAATCCAAATTTTTAAAAATGATTTTCTTTCTCTATGTAATAATAAAACAGTACCTTGTGTTTGAGCCAAACTAAGATGTAATTAATCCTTATTGGAATCAAAACCAGTCTATTGAGTTTATTTAATGTTTACATGATTTTCTAGTAGACTAAGGGTCAGGCCACACTGGGCGTTTTGGGGAGATTTGGTCGCCTGGTGACTAATCGCCTCATCTTTGCGGCGACCAATCTCCCCAAATGCCTTCCCTGACTCTGCGCCGGCTTAAAATGAAAACATTTCGGAAAACAAACCACCGTGTGTGATTAGCGCCAGTGTTTTTTCATTTTAAGTCGGCGCAGAGTCAAGGAAGGCATTTGGGAAGATTGTTCACCACAAAGACGAGGCGATTAGTTGCCAGGCAACCAAATCTCCCCAAAACGCCCAGTGTGGCCTAACCCTTAAGGTATGTTATCTGGAAAACCCCAGGTCCTGAGCATTCTGGATAACAGGTCCCATATCTATATGTCTGTGTTTTTTGTAACATAACTTAATTTATTTCTAATCTTGGAAATATTTCTTAATTAATGTTCCTGCTTGTTCTGTACTGCACTGTTAGGGCGTTATTATCCAAGTAAACATTTCTTAGTAGATAATGAACATTGTATTTCCTTGTTTGCATTTGAGTATCTGTTCTTATTGGTACAGAGGGTAGCATGTACAAGTACATAGATTGTCCTTTTTTAAGAAAGGTCTGTTATCTAACCTGCTGCAGTAAAAGTGAAAGAAATTAGCTGCCTTACTTTATGTTCTCAGTAGAGACCTGATGGCTATTTGTTAATGACCTTGCCATCAGCCACCAGGACAAATACACTTCTTCCATCTGCCACCCTGAGTCTTAACTGACAAGACAGGCCCCCTCTACAGTGAACGTAAGCTGACTGGCTGTTAGTGGCGTTCTGCCTTTGAATGACAAAGGATGAGGGAGCGAGGAAAGATTTGGTTTAATCCTGCAGTAGAAGCCTTTGCTTAACTCTAGCAGCAATGAGATGCTGAATGAATGTAAATATCCACTGTGTGTGTGGTGGCTACATGCAGCAAGAAATGTCTCTCTTGTGAGGCTGACAAGGCTGTAAACAAGAAGAGAAGAGAAGGAAAAAATGAGCGTGTCACTGATGGTGAGTGTTACACTATGCACTATGCCCGTTGTTTAATTAGCTTAGCTCTCTCTTCTTCATACAATAGAGACAGAGGGAACGGTTTATGAGACTGAATAATGCCCTGTTATATCCTACCATGTTGAAATAGTTAGTAAATGAATCTATATCCCCCTGTGCCATATTGACAAATCTAAATATTTTACACATTAGATTTAGATTACCTTTTGTAGGGCTGGCAACTAATTTCTGATGTATTTCACGTTCTTCTGACAGTTAATCGTGCCTGCTCACTTTGAAACTCCATCTAATGCTTTATTTGGATTACTCTGAACTGTAATATTTATTGATGCTGTAACCCCCTCCAACAAAGAGTATTTAATGATGTTGAAATACCCCTATGACACAGAATAGAACACGGCTGCTGAGCAGAATGACAGGCGTAGACATTTACAAGGGAATGGGTGCTGCATGCTAAGTTCTTAAACTGGGTGTTTTCTCATTAAAAAAAATCTATTGGAAACAATGTAATAAAATATTAGTGTATCTACCAGGTGTCGACTTCTGCCGTAACGTGAATGTATATTGCAGAAAGCATAGAGAATGTGCAGTTGGGACACATTTTTATATTATCGTGGTATATAAAAATAAATGTATCTAATTTAACTTAGTGTTTCTTTCTGTATTCTATAGCTTTAGATATTCTCTCTTCTCTTTAATGGATCTGTGCCTTTATTTTATGTAAAAATATTAAGAATATCAGAACATCTATCTTTCTATCTATCTATCTATCTATCTATCATCTATCTATCATCTTTCTACGCGTATCTATCTATCTATCTATCTAATCTAATCTAATCTAATCTATGTATCATCATCTATCAGTTTATCATGGTCTTTCTGTCTCTTTATCTGTCTATCTATCTTTTCTTCTCCTATGGTCACCTTCCACAATATCAGATTACCATAGCATCCATTTAATTATTAAACAAAATATAATGCATGTTTGCAAGTATTCATGTATATTTGTAATCACAAAATAAAATATATTAGTGGTCCTTAAGGATATTATACCTTGTCATCTATATATACTTATATATGTATGTTTTATATGTACATGAAAAGTTGATGTTACTATATTATATTTTGTTTTTAAGCATTTGTCTCTGAAGTTACAGCATTTGCAGTGAGACCTATTATTCAAACTGTCATAAAAGGAAAGCAGCTTTATTTGTTGCTGCAACTTTGCTGCTTATTTCCGATGCTAGACATATGTTATTCAAAGAGATTCGCTGATATCATCCCAAATCTGCTTTTCCATTCTGTCCTTCAATCAAATTGCTGCTTCCTGTTCTAGCTGAATGAGCTCAACTGGTGGCTTACTGCTCTGTGTTATTGCAAGGCTATAGGTTTAGTAATCTGCTATACATATAACATATAAATAATCCTAACAGACTGCTGAAGTCTTGTCGTTGTGACAGTGATGACCACTGCTATCTTATTTTAGAAACAATTACAACAAATTAGCAGATAATAGCAAGTAAATTGACTTTGAGTATTAGCAGAGGGATTTGCTCTGTACAGATTTGAAACGCTTCTATAGTGCTTTATTTTTTAATGAATAAAGCAACGTTGTTTGCTGGTAATGATTAACCCTTAACCTGCCTGGAACTAATTGTTCTTGCTTTTGGCAGTAAAACGGCACTCAGTGCATTCTACATACTACATACTGTTGATCTCACAATTGGTTTTATTTCCTGCACTGCTAAGTGCAGAACAGTGAACTTGAAAGCAGTATCATTTTTCAGCTTCCTTGCTTCATAATAGAAATAGTGGAAGGAGAAGGTGGCAGATTACCAGTCACAGTTCAACTATGTATAATTAAACCTGAGTCCGGAATCCAGAAAGCTCAGAATTACAGAAAACAATCTTATTGGGTTTACTTAATGTTTAAATAAATTTTTAGTAGACATCAAGTATGGAGATCTAAATTATGAAAAGATCCCTTATCTTGGAGACCCCAGGTCCCAAGCATTCTACATTACGGGTCCCATACTTCCCGTACAATCACTAGAGACAGGACTAGAAGCAAAGAATGGATGGACATAACTACACTGGAATTTTGGGAAGGAATGATGCTCTGGGTAAAAATCATGGTGTTTTGCACCAACGTTTTGCACTTTTTAATGAGCCCTATTATCTCTGTTTTAACAAATCGTGCTGATTCCAGGGTAGGAAGAGGTGATTTTAAAAACAAGATATTGATTATAATTAAAGAAATTAGCAGAGACATCAACTGGACCCCGATTTTGACCCCCTTGCCTCCTGTCACCTTATGGCAGTCCTGTGAAGTCAATACTCGCATGCGCAGTAAGCAATCAATGGTGTATATATGTGGAAAAAATATATTTATGTATTTAGGATATATATATCCTGCATTTCATTGATATTATTATTAACACATATTTTTTAAAAGCACCAACATACTGTATGTCACAGCCCTTTAGAATAAATGGGTGTATACACAGAACATACAAAAACAACCAATAATCGATACAAGAGGTCAGGGTCGGACTGGTGGTTGCAGGGCCTTCCGGGGTTGCCACCCCAGGGGCCGCCGCAGCGCTCCCACACCCCTATAGGGGCCGCCACCTGCCGTGCCTCCTCCCTCACCTGCCTTACTCCTCCCCCAAGCGAACATAAGTGAATCCTATCTTCACGTGTCTGGAGAGGGAGATCAGCGGCCTGGGGGAGCAATGGCAGGGATCGGGTCTGGGCCGCAGGGACCCACCAAGTTTTTTCCCAGTGTCCCCCAAGCCCAGTCCGACCCTGCAGGAGGAAAGGGAGCCCATTGTAGATTCTATGAATGCCTCTGAAAGTTCCTTGGATTATTTCTTGAACAAGAAAATATACAATGCTATTGTGAGGCTAAGATCTACAGTTAGTTTAGTATTGGTATCAGTATATATATTTTTATTTATGTGTATAGCTAGGTCTATAAAAATATGTGTGTGTGTGCATGCGTGCAGAGACACTGCGCCAATCAGGCCACAGGCGGATGTGCCAAGCAGCTTACCAGGGTTGGCAAGAAAAGGAGCAGTGGAAAAAATTGCTGGTCAGCTTCCTAGGGGAGGTAAAAAAAACGCAACCCTGAATTTCAATTTTTTTAAACCGGAAATTCAGCCTTCTAGTGCAAAATATGTTTGGCGGAGTCTTGCCAATTTTTGTAAGCCTTTGTTGAGGTAAGCTGTACAACTTGTTCAGGATATACACAGCAGGCTGTGTGCTTAGTTGTTTGCTAATATAGTGTATAATTATGATCGTAATAATGGAAATTTGTAGAACTCCCTGCTGCTTTACTATTCATTAGCTGCAATATCACACGTTCCTTCGTGACTCTGTAGGATTGGGGAATTTCTTTACTTTATCCAACATCAAATTGAAGGTGGGGCATTAACTGGGCTATTGGCAGGGCTGGCATTAGGCCAGTTGGGCAAATAAGGCCCCTCACCAGGGCTGCACTGATAGCTTTTTACTTTATCCTCTAATTGGCCCAGTTCCCTCACAATACTGATTCGATCAGCCCACATCCAATCCCGATTTACCCAGCCTGCACCCAAACCGATTGGTCTACCCCTCCCGCAAACCTGATTGGCTCAGCCCACCCCCCAACCCTAATTGGCCTGTCTGTCCCCAAACCCAATTGGCCCAGCCCGTCCCCAAACCTGATTGACTCAGCCCACCCCCCAAACCTGATTGGCTGAGCCTGCCCCAAAACCTGATTGCCCCTAAACCCGATGTCTCAGCCTGCTCCCATAGTGAATCGAAGGGAGACTATGACAAGAGTAAAAAAGAAGAAAGAGTGCTGGACAGAAGAGGGAAAAAAGTGGGATGTAAGAGACTGTTATGGAGAATGGGAGAGTAGGAGAGACTGAAATACAGTTCAGCTACAGAAATGGAAAGAAAACGTATTTGTAGAACACCAAAGATGAAATGAATGAAAGATGAAATATGGACAACAGAAAGTTTAACAAAGAAAAATAATATTTGCTGTATGAAAGAAATGGAGAAGAAGCCCATGTAACAATTTAGGCCCACACGAGTTGAGATGAATACCTTTACATGGTTTCAGAATAATTGCTGAAAAATGTAGAAGGGATAGGTATTTTTGGGAGATTTGTAGCAAAGACTTTCCGCGGGTGACAAGTCTCCTCTTGTGTCATAACAATGTGCTTGCACCAATACACTCTGTCTATCACTGTGTATAATGTACTTGAGGTGACAGGAACCACTGTCTTGCACTGCATATAATGTCCTTGGTGTGTCAGTGCCCAGTGCCATGAAATGCTTGGGGCCCAAAGGAACAAGAGAAAGTGGTTATAAGGCAGGGTAGCAGCAGCAGTAACATGGAGAAATGGAAAGGCAGGCACTATTTGTCTACCCAGCCCTGGAACTCTGTGCCAGCCAACATTCCATCTAGGGGGCCCCAGCAAAAGGATCCCAATTAGAACCCACAGTTGTTAAGACCAGCTGTGACTATTGCCCTTTTATTTTGCTGAAATTATTGTTTGGGAATCAAAAATTATGAGCATTAATGTATTCAAAATTATTTTTTGAAGCTTTTCTTGGTTTTTTGTTATGTAAGGCAAAATCCTGGGGAAACCTGGTCCTGACAAATTTTGTTTTGCCTACTTTTTACTTTGCCATTTGTAGAATCTCTCTAGTCCTCAGCCACCCAGGTTGTTAGCAAAAGACTCCAAGAGGACCCACAAGGGTAGCTGAGGGAATATCTAATATTCATTCTCTATGTCAAGGTATCATATGTCCATGAAAAGTCCTCTGACATAATTAGGAAGTATGAAATGTGGGTTGCGATTTGCCACTTACACTGTAAACAGCTTAAATATAGAAATTAAAATCATACCAAAAGTCCAAAGTACGTTATATAACCCCAGTTCAGGGCAAATTAGAAACCTAATTTTTATAATGGGCCAATCACAATGTCTCTTGTGTGCAAAGTGTAAAAAAGTTCCCAATTGGCCAGATAACCACAAGCCTCAACGCTCAATTTCAAAGCACAGAGACCTGCAGACTACATCTTGAATTGAGTGAAGCCTGTTTTCGGCCTCTTACCATCTGTCCAAAGGAGGCGCAAGTGCTGTTAAATGAGCTTTATAGGGTACACTCTTCTTGGTGGAGGAATCATCCAAACCACTCTTAAAGACATTAATAAAATATGTCATTATAACATCAAATTGTTGATAAAACTACAGTTTTTAGCATCAGATGCACAGCAATGTACAAATGGAGTTTCCCCAGAAATCTTTCTTTAATTCCATGCTATGTTGTATAATATGTTACACCAGACAATTGATACCACATACATATGCATACAGCAGGTACTGAATAAACCCTTTAGACATATGGGGGTAATTTAATTTAATGGAGTGATATTCTCACCTATATGCAAGTACAGGTATGGGACCTGTTATCTAAAATGCTCAGGACCTGGGGTTTTCCAGATTAGAGGTCCTTCTGTAATGGGTCTCTGTACCTTAAATCTTATAAAAAATTATTTAAACATGAATTAAACCCAATAGGATTGTTTTATTTCCAGTAAGGGTTAATTATGCAACAGAGTACCCATAAGTAGCATCAGAAAAGAAATTGCGTGGAAGAAGAACCAGATCTTTTGCTCACTGTGTGTGCAAAGGAAATCAATAGGGCTTGAACAGTCGCCATATCTGCTTGGTGGGGATCAATGATTAAGGCTGTTTACATCTAGGCTGCTATAGTAGCAGGGACTGCTTCGATTTTTCTGTCTTGTGGAGACTTTGGTGGATAGTTTCCTTAATCCTCCATTATTACAATCTATAGCATATATCAAGAATGCCAATTATCTCTCTTGCCTGTGACTTGCTCAGGTATTCCAGTCTGATTATTTTGGTAAAACATTTACTGCAGAGACAATCCTTTAAAAAAAAAATCTATATATACAGAAATATATAATTTGCAAACACCTATAATCATCATTGTAATTTAAAGGAGAAGGAAAGCCTTTGTGCACTTGGGGGTGCCAAATGTTAAGCACCCCAAGTGATTGTATTGACCTACATGAAACCCTGGGCCGGTGCTCCCATCAGCAGAAAAATGCACCAGCCCGGGGTTATAACAGTGAGCACCACAGATCAATCTTCTTCCATCTTCCTCCTTCTTTGCATGGCTGCTAGGGATGTAGCGAACTGTTCGCCGGCGAACTTGTTCGCGCGAACTTCGACCGTTCGCGTCCGGCGAATGTTCGCGAACGTCGCGCGACGTTCGCATTTTGCGTTCGCGTTCGATTCAAATACAAATCGTTCGACCATTCGACCATTCGAATTCCTTCGACCGCTAAAAATCGAACGATTTCCATTCGTTCGAACGATTGTAAGCATTCGATCGAATGAAAAGCATTTGATCGAATGCTTCGATCGTTCGATTCGAATGAAAATCGTTCGATCGAACGATTAAAATCCTTCGATCGTTCGAAGTTCGCAAACTGTTCGCGAACGTTCGCATTTTTTGCCGGTGTTCGCGAACGGCGTTCGCGAACACCAAATCGGCAGTTCGCTACATCCCTAATGGCTGCGCATGCGCAGTAGAACTAAAAGATGAACTTTAACTAAAAAGTTGGCTATTTTGTTCAACTGTGCATGCGTCTGCCCCCGAGAAATTTGAAGAAAGAAGAAGCCGGAAGAGGTCGCTCAGTGGTGCTCACTGGTATAACCCTGGGCCAGTGCAGTTTTCTGCTGATGGGGGATGGGAGCACCCGCCCGGGGGTTTCAGGTAAGTCAATACAATCACTTGAGGTGCCTAACATTTGGCACCCCCAAGTGCACGAAACCTTTCCTTCTCCTTTAAGATATTTTAGACGGGTGAGATCTGTGTCTTGTCTCTGATAATCAAGTGAGGCTTGGGGAACTGAAGGTCGAAAACGGATGGCTAAAGTGATTATACAAAATGTATGTCTGCAGAGCATTTCTTGCCTTGTGTTAATTAGTAATAGCCTTGTGTATTTATTGCTGTTTGCTTGTCAAGATTTTTCATTCTAGTCTCATTTCACCTTCAGACATGGACGTGCTTGTGAGGGTTTTATTAATATCACATCTGCCTTTAGTGCACCTACACTGTGAATGCAAATGCAGTGAGTTTTCTAGAACTTACTGTAGTGGAAGACACTAAGGGGCAGATTTATTAAGTGTCGAATTGAAAATTCGAATTCTCTCGTTTTTTCTGGTCTAAACTGTCAAATTCGACTAGGGAGTTATTCAAATTCGATTTGAGTTTTTCAAAATATTCAAATTAAATTTTTGAGATTTATAATACGTAGGTCCTTTAAGAACTCAAATTCTACTATTCGCTATCGAAAACCCGCCAAATTGCTGTTTAAGTCAACGGGAGATGTCCAGGGATCAATTTGGAGTTGCTTGCAGCCTTCCTGACATTCAAGTTTTTTCGGAGATTAAAATTCGATTCGAGTTTTCTGGTCGACCCTCTTCAGTGAGTTTAAAGAATTAGATTTTTAAAATTAATTTTGAGTCGAATTTCGAGTTCATGGGAGTTTATGGGAGTTTTAAAAAAACTCACATAATTCGAAAATCGACCCGTGATGAATGCGATTCGAGTTTTCTGGTCGAGCCTCTTCAGCGAGTTTAAAAAATTAGATTTTTATAATAAATTTCGAGTCGAATTTTGAGTTCATGGGAGTTTATGGGAGTTTTAAAAAGACTCACATAATTCGAAATTAGACCAGTGATAAATGCGCCTCTAATGATGGTCACATGGAACGTGGAGTTTAGCCAACTGTATTTTGAAACCCATTGTTGGATATGATGGAAACAGCTTCACCAGAGGATTGTTAAAAGGCGGCTAAACAGAATTCCTATCAATGCTTTACTATTTCCCCTGAGTCTCATTCCTGTAGCCTATTTTTAGTGTATAACAAGGCTGAAATACTTAATGAGCAGGTCTTACTGTGTGGGTGGAGGGTTTTGTCAATGTGTGGCTTAATTAACAAGCAACAATCCCCTTCTGTAATTAGTCAATAAACAGTGTGAATGGCAGTTTACACTTGTTGTGGCACAGTCAAAACCCTGTTAAATGGCCTCATGGATGTCTGTTAAGTAAAAAGAACTTTTACAAACATATCTAAAATTTACTTTTGTCATTTGGAACACAGCTTTCCATAACAGTCTATAGACACACTGGCCAGTGCACATCCACATGCAAACAATTTATGTTCTTTTCTATTACTAGCATAATATTGATGGTCTCCTTTTGCACAATCTACAAGAATAGCAGCGGTGCTCTCTTTGCTAAAAAATCCTTTATTTTATCTCCATCTATTTTACCTCCTTCATGTCAAATAACACCCCTAGTTGTTAGGCAAAACTGAAACTGCAAGCTCAGTCCTTAACGTCTTTCCTTTAAGGGCATTTCATCTCCAGAATGTTTAATTCTAGCTTTCTTTGTTGCCCTAAATGCTGATCCTCCTGAGGATTTTGCGTTCCATACTGTATTCCATACAGTATGTAACCAGTGTCGGACTGGGATGCCAGGAGCCCACCAGAAAACCGTAGACCATGGGTCCACTTTCCAAACTCTTATTCCTCCTCTCCTCATTCAACATCTTTATTCTCCTAGTCTTTAATATCTACTTACTCTATTTTTCCATTATTAAGCATAAATAAATAGGGCATGACCATGAAATTGGCTAAATTGGTTTGGAAGCCAGAGGACCCAGGTGACACCTATGCCCACCAGGAGTTTTCCTGGTATACCGGTGGGCCAGTCTAAAACTCGTAACCATGAATAGGGATGTAGCGAACGTCGGAAAAAAAGTTCGCGAACATATTCGCGAACTTGCGCAAAAACGCGAGCGGTTCGCGAACGGTTCGCGAACCCCATAGACTTCAATGGGAAGGCGAACTTTAACATCTAGAAAAGACATTTCTGGCCAGAAAAATGATTTTAAAGTTGTTTAAAGGGTGCAACGACCTGGACAGTGGCATGCCAGAGGGGGATCAAGGGCAAAAATGTATCTGAAAAATCTGCCTGTGTGTGCTTGGAAGAGATAGTGTAGGGGGAGAGCTGTTAGTGATTTCAGGGACAGATGATAGTAAGTTTGCTGGCTAGTAATCTGCTTGATACTGCTCTGTATTGGAGGGACAGAAGTCTGCAGGGATTTGAGGGACATTTTAGCTTAGGTAGCTTTGCTGGCTAGTAATCTACTGTTCTCTTTAAACAACTGCCATACGTTGACCTTGTAGGCATTGTTTGCCCAGTTTTTTTGGACGCAGCCACTGAAGCACAGTTGCCAGAAAAAATATGCCATATAAATGCTGAAAATAGTCATTTTTCGCCATACGTTGACCTTGTAGACATTGTTTGCCCAGTTTTTTTGGACGCAGCCACTGAAGCACAGTTGCCAGAAAAATTATGCCATATAAATGCTGAAAATATAAATTTTTTTGGTTGCAGCCACTGAAGCACAGAGGCCAGAAAAATTATGCCATATAAATGCAGAAAATATGCATTTTTTTGGTCGCAGCCACTGAAGCACAGTTGACAGAAAAATTATGCCATATAAATGCTGAAAATATAAACTTTTTTGGTTGCAGCCACTGAAGCACAGAGGCCAGAAAAATTATGCCATATAAATGCAGAAAACATGCATTTTTTTGGTCGCAGCCACTGAAGCACAGTTGACAGAAAAATTATGCCATATAAATGCTGAAAATATAAATTTTTTTGGTTGCAGCCACTGAAGCACAGAGGCCAGAAAAATTATGCCATATAAATGCAGAAAATATGCATTTTTTTGGTCGCAGCCACTGAAGCACAGTTGCCAGAAAAAATATGCCATATAAATGCTGAAAATAGTCATTTTTTGCCATATACGTTGAGTCAACGTATGGCAAAAAATGACTATTTTCAGCATTTATATGGCATATTTTTTCTGGCCTCTGTGCTTCAGTGGCTGCGGCCAAAAAAACTGGGCAAACAATGCCTACAAGGCCAACGTATACACTACTACAGCGGTGGATACGGATTACGTAAAATATATGAATGCTGCTTGAAAAAAGTGACTCCGGTGTTTTTTCTGGAGACGGTAATATTATGGATATTTAGAAAGAATGGGAACAAGGTCACACAGCTCGATGGCGGGTTGAAGAAAACAGTGTGCAAATAATGCCTACAAGGCCAACGTATACACTACTACAGCGGTGGATACGGATTACGTAAAATATATGAATGCTGCTTGAAAAAAGTGACTCCGGTGTTTTTTCTGGAGACGGTAATATTATGGATATTTAGACAGAATGGGAACAAGGTCACACAGCTCGATGGCGGGTTGAAGAAAACAGTGTGCAAATAATGCCTACAAGGCCAACGTATACACTACTACAGCGGTGGATACGGATTACGTAAAATATATGAATGCTGCTTGAAAAAAGTGACTCCGGTGTTTTTTCTGGAGACGGTAATATTATGGATATTTAGACAGAATGGGAACAAGGTCACACAGCTCGATGGCGGGTTGAAGAAAACAGTGTGCAAATAATGCCTACAAGGCCAACGTATACACTACTACAGCGGTGGATACGGATTACGTAAAATATATTATGGCTGCTTGAAAAAAGTGACTCCGGTGTTTTTTCTGGAGACGGTAATATTATGGATATTTAGACAGAATGTGAACAAGGTCACACAGCTCGATGGCGGGTTGAAGAAAACAGTGTGCAAATAATGCCTACAGGGCAAATAATGCCTAAAAGGTCAACTTATACACTACTACAGCGGTAGTAAAATAAAAAAAAGTAAAATAAAAAAAAATGAATATTAAAAAAAAAAAATTAAAGTTGGTGCTGCTGAACTACTAGGAGCAGCAGATTAGCACACCAGTCCCACTCCCCAACACTGCTAGACTAATAGCACTGGGCTCTTATAGTAGTAGTAGTAGTAGTAGTAGTAAAACAACAAAAAAATAAATAAAAGCAGTCCTTACAAGGACTACTGTTATTGCAGCAGTCAGCAGATGAGATCAGAAGCAGGACAGCTGCCCACTGCAGCTACATACAGAGCACTGCAGTAGAAGGTAGATTACTAGCCAGCAAAGCTACCTAAGCTTAAATGTCCCTCAAACCCCTGCAGACTTCTGTCCCTCCAATAACAGAGCAGTATCAAAACGATTACTAGCCAGCAAACTTTCAACTGTCCCTGAAATCACTAACAGGCAGCAGCTCTCTCCCTACACTATCTCTTCAGCACACACAGGCAGAGTGAAAAAACGCTGCAGGGCTTCGGTTTTTATAGGGAAGGGGAGTGGTCCAGGGGAGAGCTTCCTGATTGGCTGCCATGTACCTGCTGGTCTGGGGTGAGAGGGCAAAAAAAAGCGCCAACAATGGCGAACCCAAAATGGCGAACGTCGCGCGACGTTCGCGAACTTCCGGCGAGCGCGAACACCCGATGTTCGCGCGAACAAGTTCGCCGGCGAACAGTTCGCGACATCTCTAACCATGAACACTAAATCTGCTGTTCAGCCTGACATATGTGGTCGGTCCAGACTACCAAAATAATAAATTGCCGGAGCTGCGCAATTAACCTTAACCTGTGCCATTAGCAATGACTTTCAGACTGGGCCGAGTTACAGCTAGAGTTTGAAAATGATGGCATGGGCTGTTGTGGATGACTCACACATCAATGGAGGTTTAGCTGCATGCAAGCAAATGTAATTACAAATAAGTTGCGTAATGGGAGTAACCTCTAGTAAATGTGGTACTGTGACATAGTAGATGGCCTGCAATTCCCTGATGTAATGTAAACCTTTGCATTTTTGCCCTGACTTGAATGTCTGCTCTTGACCTGGGGCTTTCCGGATAATGGATCTTTCCGTAATTGGTATCTTCATACCTTAAGTCTACTAGAAAATCATTTAAACATTAAATAAATCAACTTTGCTGGTTTTGCTTCAAATACTTAATTAAATCTTAATTTGGATCAAATACAAGGTACTGTTTTGTTATTACAGAGAAAAAGGAAATACTTTTTTAAAATTTGGATTATTTGGATAAAATTAAGTCTATGGGAGACAACCTTTCAGTAATTCGGAGCTTTCTGGATAATGAGTCCCATACCTGAACTCTTTCATTTTGTGATCTAACTAGTTCTTTAACTAAGCAACTATTCACAGTGAACTGACAGAACTATCATTACATTATTGACAGGGGTAGAGGGTGACATTTTTATTTAGTTTAGGCTACCAATAAAAGGCTTGCCTTTGGCTTACTTATAGTATAGTTATATAGTATTTTTATATATGAACATATAGTAGTTGTGCTCTCTCTTGGGGGAGGTTAAGCTTCCCTAAATCTTCCTTATTTCCCCCCAATAAAAATAATGATTCAAACATTTTTGTATCTGCAAATTTAACGTAAATGAGGCAAGAAGGTTAAATGAGTGATTACCAAACAGTGATAAGATGAGCAGTGATTCTGCAACTGTAGATCTGAGCTTCATTAGCACAGAATATAAACTAGAATAAAACAAAATGATGTTGATTGTTGCATAGATAGCACATGGCATTGTCAAGAGCCTAGTGCAGATCAAGTAATAGGAGGTTGCAAAGCTACAAGAGGATCATACAATGACTTTGTCTGCAGGGGAAGCAATGTTTGTAATCTCTTCTTCCCAGATAAAGGCCAAGAGGTAATGGTACCCAAGGCAAATACCTCTTGTCCCCGTTCTCTCATGCTACCCCTCTAACTTATTCACCAGTGGCTCGCCACAAAGCACCTCCTTTTACTACCACCTTGCCCCTGCAGGGTCCCCCCTGTTCACCCATGTAATAGCTGAAAGTGCATTGAGGCTTGAGTAACTAAGTTAAAGATAGATTTCAGATACAAGACCCCTTTGCGCTATGTATTCCATTATCTCTCCACATCTTACACAAGTGTTTCTTCCTTAAGTGAACAGACTCCAAGTTGAAGAGTCACAGGCATTAGCGGGTTTTTTTTTTAGAAGCCCACTTTAAGTATAAAGCTCTTTTTAAATAAAATAAGGATTCTGTTCTCATATTTTTTTCCATTAGTTCAACTGTATTCAACATCATCTCACAATAAATGAGAAGTTACATTCAAACTTTGTATTATCTGTAATAGAAAGTTTCACTTTTAAATAAAGAGTAGTCTTTACAAGGTGTCCTCAATTTCTTCCCTAACATAATGTGCTGTGAATGTCTGTATCCTTGGGAAAAGCTGAATAGGTTGCTCATTTACTTCTCTGTTCCTTAGGATATATTTCAGTCTAACGTTGGTCAGATGCCACAATCCGTCAAAGTTGATCCTTACTGAGCACAGAGGAGCCCTGTTTGGTGCTGGAAATCTGGCAGGACCATCTGTTTGTTCCACCGGATTAAAGTGTATTCCTTTTTTCAGCAGAAACTTGGTGAAGGGGATTCACAGGGCAGTGACCATTTCTCACTTCCCATGAATGAAACTAAAAGGTATGAATACTGATGGCTTTGAAACTGTCAAATACAATGTAACAGGAAACTCTCATTATAATCTAAATGTTTCAGCTGGACCTGAAATTCAGGTGCTATGCCGAGCAGAGTTGCATAGTCAGAGTTAAAATCTGTTTCTGCCTGCATGGAGATCTTTATTTCCTGGAGATCAGATGTCTTTCCCATAAAAACAGCAATTTTGTCACTATTTGTGACAGGCATCTCAGATTATAGTAAGCCCAAGATCTGTAGTTACATATTCTGAAAACATACATATTCCGTTGTTCTCCTTCATCTGAGGCAGGGCAATTTTAGCACCTAGTGGTCCTTTGAAGGGGTTGTTCTTCTTTAGATTAACCTTTAGTATGATGTAGAGAGGGATATTTGAGGTGATTTGCAATTCATTTTCATTTTCTATAATTTGTGGTTTTTGATTTACAGGTATTTTATTCAGCAGCTCTCTCTTGGTTGCTAGGGTCCAAATTACCCCAGCCATGCATTGATTTAAATGAGAGACTGGAATATGAATAGGAGAGGGCCTGAATAGATAGATTATTAATAAATACATTTGTAGCCTTACGGTGCATTTGTTTTTTAGATGACCCCCATTTGAAAGCTGGAAAGAGTCAAAAGAAGAAGGCAAATAATTAAAAAACTATTTAAAAATAAACAAGGAAGGCCAATCGCAATGTTGCTTAGACTAAACCATTCTATAACATACTAAAAGTTCATTTAAAGGAGTGTTTGAAGGTGAACAACCCCTTTCAGTTATGCTTAGATCAGGGTCGAAACAGAAAACAGCAATTGTTGAGTCTGCTCAACGCTTTAGTACACTTTACTACAGGGAAGAGTTGCATTGGGGCAGAAGAGGGATGACTACGTCCCTCTGCCCCCCCCCCCCCCCCCCGCTGCTCATGAATAAATTGTTACTGAATGCAGCACTGTATTCATGGTGGAAATGCAGGTCCATGCTGACCTGCTAGCGTTTTGCACATGACACCACCTATATAGAAATTATATAGATTATAGAGAATTAGGTTGACATTATTTTACAGCAATAGTATTGGAGCAGGATGACGGAGGAGACAGTGTTTTCATATATTGGTAACCAGTGGCTTAATTGGAAGTTACTGGATCCCACAGCACTATTACTGTATTTTAGGAACAGCTAAGCCACTTAAGTAATGCAAACTTTGGGTGACCCAAAGGATAACATTAACCCATAGCGCTCCTTTACCGATGCCTGTAAAACAACAATTTGCCAGAAACAGTACCTGTATCTGTTTTTAGACAGCAATCACATGACAAACACTGGTATGACCTTTTTTATGAAAGGCTCTTGGCAAAATCTGGTAAATTAGTACATTAACCTAGTTTTACAGGTATGGGATCCATTTTCAGGAAACCTGTTATCCAGAAAGCTCTGAATTACAGAAAGGCCATATGCCATAGGCTCCATTTTATCCAAACAATCAGAATATTTAAAAATAATTTCCTTTTTATCTGTAATAATAAAACAGTAGCTTGTACTTGATCCCAACTAAGATACAATTAATCCTTATTGGAAGAAAAACCAGTCTATTGGGTTTATTTAATGTTGACATGATTTTCTAGTAGACTTAAGGTATGTACGAAAGGATCTGTTATCCAGATACCCCAGGTCTCGAGTATTCTGAATAACAGGTCCCATAACTGTATTACTTGAGCGTTAAATATGGTAGTTATGAACTGCAATGGGAAGCAAGATGGGGACCAAAACAAAGTAATCCCTGCACTTTAATGTTTCAAATATTCACTTGATGCCCTAGTAACCCATAGCGATCAATCAGTAGTTAGCATTTAGTGGCCACCTATTTGAAAGCTCTAATCTCTCTCAGTCAGAATTTCACCTACTTTCACTTTGATTTAGGTGGCAGGATGGTTTTGGAGTCAGCACAAATATAACCTGTCATTTCTTTATGGAAGTGATGGGGTTGATTTATCCTTTGTTAAAAACACTGTTGTGTTCAGTATTGTACAATGCAATTTAATCTTTGTTATTTTACATGAGATTCTTCTGTGTACAGGTAGAAGGGACTTTAAAAGATAAAAAAGAATAAAATAATTATTTCCTGGCCATTTTTCTACATTTCCGGAGACAGGCCAGTCATGAGACACAACAAAACAAATGATGCTGTGATGATGGTGCTTCAGTTAAATACCCCTTTTACATTTCCTTCTCCAGACAGAATGGCATGCTCGATTCTAAGAGATTCAGTCATGGCTATAAGCATGGAATTACTTCAGCAGCCTTCCCAGCAACAGCCGCATAGAGCTTTCTGTTCACTCAGATCTCCAATCAGAGTTCTTTAAAAGCACGCATATAGATATTTTCACTCCAGAGCTACATCCGCAATCTCTCTCTACTTGCTAGGTAAAATTTCTTTTGTATTAAAGGGAAACTAATCATAAAAAACATTTCCAGGAAATGACTTCTAAGCCATCCAGCACAAGTATTTCATAGAATAACAAAGAAGAAATATAAAAAATATATTCAAAAAATAAACTATTACACAAAGAGTGGGGCTAAATAACCTATGATAATGTTACATGGGGAGGCACATTTATCAAAGGTCGAATTTTTTTTAACTGTAATAAATTCAAATATACTCGAAATTCAATTGGGGGGTTACTTTTTGAATATCTAAAACTCGAACTGATATTTTTGACAGCTTAAAAACGGTCACTGCACCGCTCCCATTGACTTATACATGAACTTGGCAGGTTTTAGTTGTCAAATAGTCTAATTTGAATTTTTGAAGGGCCGTGGTTTGATAAATCTCGAAATTCGAATTTTAATTAAAATTGAATCGAGTTTGGATTATTCACAATTCAAATTTGAGAGTTTTGACCATAAATTTTTTTTAACATTTAAATTTTCAATTCGACCCTTAATAAATCTGCCCCTAAATGTGTGTAAAGTCTATGCATTAAATAATTGCAGTCATACACAATCCATTTTTTTCCACTCTCATCTCCATACCTTTCATTCAATCGTTTTCACTCTGCTCACCCTGCTTGTATTTATTTATACACTGTGCATTTCTTTCCATCTTCTCCTGTATACCCACATATATAATTCATATACTATATACTTCCCCATGTAAAGTACAGGTATTATTTGGCAACCTGTTATTCAGAACGCTTAGAATTATGGAAAAGTTGACTCCATTTTATACAAATAATTCAAATTTTTTGAAAATGATTTACTTTTTCTCTGTAATAATTATACCATACTTTATACTTGATCCAAACTAAGATATAATCAATGTTTACTGGAGGCAAACCGGCCTATTGGGTTTATTTAATATTGAAATTATTTTCTAGTAGACTTAAGGTATGAAGATCTAAATTACAGAAAGATCTATTATCCAGAAAAATTCAGATCCCGAGCATTCTGGACAACAGGTCCCATACCTGTATAGAATAATGTGATCCATGTCCCGAGCATTCTGGATAACAGGTCTCACACCTGTAATGAATAATGTGATTTCTGACTAGCTGCTTTTTCATTTTTACACTCTCCTTCAAGCATTTATTTCCCCTCATCATTCTCTAGCCTAAATGCATGTTTTTTTTTTATTCTTCTCTCTCTAGCCGAATTGCATTTCTTTTCATTCTCCTCTATTTACCTTAGGACTTATACTTTCCACTCACCTCTCTCTTCCATAAATACATACTTTTCCACTCTTCTATATCTACTCTACATGGATTTGCTGTTGAACTCTCCCAACCCTTACCATGCTTTTTTCTACTCCAATAAACAGGTCTCCTAAACACTGAATGAGTGGTTTACTTACATAGATTGATGTTTATCTTAGATTTACTTTATATGAATGAGGTCACAAAAAATCTATTTAAGATTACTTATCATTATACATACTGAGGAAGTAGGTTTATAGCCCATTTAACATTGCTTTTGATATACTGTAAGTAGAAAAGCATTAAGGGGTTCAGAATGGGGCTATTTAGGGGCAAGGGTAATGCAGGCATTACTGAACTTTGCTCCAGCTTAACATTTGAAGCCCCTTTAATTTGCTAAAATAACCATTTAACTGTTTTCTGCTTCGTTCTTGAACCACTTCTTACTCCTTTTTTAGTTGTTCAATAAACATGAAGGATAAATGGGATAATATGGAAGGTGTTGACATGTAAGCAGCAAACAAAAAGAGTTCTACCAGCCAAATACGGTTTAGCTGTGACCTGGATGTTCTGGAAAATGTAAGATGAAATCCTATTTGTGTCTGGGCTCTGAAGCCTTAGCACAGGGTATGTTTAAGTCTCTTAGATGCAGAAATTGCAAGAGCAGTTGTCTGAAACTGCAATGCCGTAAGAGATTTTCTTTATAATGGGTTTAATGGGTTATAGTCTTAAAGTATGCCTAATAGTGTATAAGTATATACTAAAATATGAGAAGAATTTGCCTTGGGCAGTTTCTACATATGATTTGGCATTCCCATGCAATTAAAGGGATCACGTCACATAGAATTAAATGGGATCACACTTAACAATGATGGTCAATGCAAATGCTGTACATTTTCTGTGAGTGGTTAAGAAGGTGTGACTAAACAATGTTTTGTTTTTGTTTTTTCAGACTTAATCAAAGATGTATAAATACAATCTACGTGAAGTTAAAAGATCTTAGGGTGGTGTGTGGTTCCATTGGATGTAGCTGACACTTTATCATCATTTTAAACTATGGCTCAGGCTGGTGGGGTAGTGCACTTTCTTCCGGAAGGGGACTGCATTCTTTCATCTCCAAGATCAATCCGGGCAATTGATGTTAAGCCCTGGCTGTCAGCATTGAATTCTGATTTAACTTGTAGTAATCAAATTTGCTTCACACCTACTCTCAACTCTCGGAGAATCCAAGTTTTGAGGAAGAGCCTCACACCTGAAACAAGGCGTTCTCATCTTGGAATGTATAGTAGTACAGGGTCCTTGGTTTGTAATCCTTCTCAGACTGTGTATACATCTGGGAGAGTAACAGCACCATGCAGTCCACTCCGCAGCAGAGAAAATGATCCTCTTTATTCCCCTGGTAGCAGGAAACCTTTGGTTTTGCCTCAGAACCCTGGACAAAATTCTATTGTAACTTTTACATTTGTTAAAAAATCCAGTGTCCAGACTTTAAATGGGGACCCAACATTGTGTGACTCTCATCAAGACAAGCAACAGCAACAGGAAGATGACCAAAGGGGGCCATGTTTTAACAGAGAAAAAGAGTCAAGTGGTTGCCATGAAAACTCAGCTAAACATCCTGACTATATTAGTAATGTTGAACTAAAAGTTGGCTCTCCTCAATTAAAATTATCTTCACGCTCTGGAGACAGAACACAATTAGCGTGCAGTAGTCCTCAGGCAGGCCAGAAAGAATATCATTCTGAACTAGGGAAACAGAGTCCTTCAGCAAGTTCTCAAGAGTGTCATCTCAATCAGTCTGTCAGTTCTTGTAGCCAACATGATTACTCCAAGAATCTGGCACTAGACTTCATGCCATCCACAAGCAGCCCACTTAAAACCTCAAGTCCCTCACAAAGTCCACTGTTAAGAAGGCTTGCAGATGAGATAAATGCCTGCAAAGATAATAGCACATCTTCAATCCAAGCTGAAGACTCGAATGAAGAATCAGTAAATAGTATCAGGAGTCCTAGAAAATCGGAACCAAACCAACAGGTAATATTGATTTGACATGTTCACACAGGGTATTTTTATACCTATTGTTTGCTTCTACTGACTATTTCCCTTTAAAATATTCAGGCTGATCCTTGGGGATTTCCAAAGGAAGTCTCTTTACATGCACAGAAGATAGCAAAGGCAAAGTGGGAATTCTTCTATGGCTCAACTGATTCACAAAAGGAAGGTTAGTATTGACTTAGAATCTAAATGTGGTTTGCCTCTCCAAAGATAGGTTAACTGCTATATATCAGTTGAAGGCACTTGGTAGCCTAACCAAACACAAATGTCAACCTTCTCCCAGCCATGGGCCCTTCTTTCTCTTAAAGTTTCTAGGGAAGTGTTTGCTCTGGAGCTCCCTCTGATGGTCACTAATGCTAACTATACTTACAGGATTTAACACGTTATAATAAAGTGTTGGGGAAATGTAAGAAACGGTGAGAACAGAAAAAAATGTGAACAATGTAAATTGTTTTCTTTTGGGCAAATTTAATGTACTGTAAGGTTACATCATTTTATACTTAAAGGAAGACAAAAGTCGATTATGTCTATCTAATTTCATGAATCCACAGACAATTAAGCGATCCATCCATCAGTAAAAATGTTGCTACTTACAAAGAAAGCTTGCAGCCCAAAAAATAAACCAGGTTCAAAAGAGTTAAACAATGTGCTTAGTGCAGTTAAGATTTACAGTGTAATAACAGACAAATATTACACTGGTAAATGCAAATTTTCTTACAAGTTTTATTATATTCTCCGGTGTTGCTTAAAAAAAAGAATAATCTAAAAACAGCAAGGTGAACTGATAAATCTCAAGTCAGCGTGTGGGGGGCTGGTTTATTCACCCTTTATTCAGGTAGTCCCCTAAAGTTTAAACAGCTAAGCTGGGTCCAAAATGGATTTAGGAAGTGTTTTCTATTCCAGGGTTAACGTATTCCCTGGCAATTCCATAGTTGCCCAGAAGGGGTTCTAAAGTATGTAAGCTGAAGCACACAAGCGCTCTGGATTGTTTCTTTAGGCAAGTTGGACATGATAATATACTAGGACAGATAGAAAAGCCAGAAATAGGATATCCTCGCACTAGTAAATCCCACTATAAATCCCACTAGTAGTAGGGTAGCTATTGAGCATCCTGAGCTCCACCGACGAGATATAGTTTGGATTACTGTCTTGGGTGCACTACACAGGAGTAGAGGCCAAGTGTACAGACCGAGGGGGAAAACTGTCCCGCCTAGGTTCCACTTGAGAGGCCTGAAAGCCTGGGGTGTTACTTTCAAGTTGAAATAATCCAATGTTTCAAGTTAACCCCTTGAACAGTGGCGGAACTACCGGGGGAGCAGGGGGTGCGATTGTACCAGGGCTTGCACCCCTAGGGGCCAGATGTCAATTTCCTATATAGTGACAGTGTTAACATACCTCTGCTTAGGACATGAATTGAAAAAGTAGAATCATTTGATTGGCGAGAAATATATATTGAATAAAGTACCCCTTATTGTAAAATATAAGGATATAAGTCACAAGGAGATTCATGACCATATAAAAGCATGAGGCTGAAGGCCGAGTGCTTTTATACAGTTCACAGAACTTTGAGGTTACTTCTAATATCCACATATTTTCCAACAAGGGGTACTTTATTATCATACATAAGTTTTAGTGAGTCATGTGACAAAAATGACATCACTAAGCTCCATTTATAACTAGGAATGTGCGAATTTGACCCGTTTCATTTCACTACAAATTCGCCGACACCCATTAAAGTCTATGGGCGTCAACAAAAATTTATTTTGTTTTATTTTGACACACAACGCCATACAAGTCTATGGGTGTAATTTTTTCGGGGAAACAAGGCGAAAAAATTCACCAATCCCTATTTATAACTGATGACATTAATAAGAGCCGTTTATAAGGATATTTACAGGATATTCATGGCTTTTGTGTATTATATAGCAATATCATATAAATAATAATATAAATGTTTTTTTCACGAAACCTTATATATTGCTTGGACCCCTATATAACCCTATAAATCTTATACAGGTATAGGACCTGTTATCCAGACTGCTCGGAACCTGGGGCTTTGGATCTTCTACTAAAAAAGATTTAAACATTAAATTCATTAAGGATTCATTATTCCTTAGCTTGGATCAAGTACAAGCTACTGTTGTATTATTACAGGGAAAAAGGAAATAATTTTTTAAAATTTGGATTATTTGAATAAAATCTATGGGAGACAGCCTTTCTGTAATTAGGAGCTTTCTGGATAACAGGTTTCCAGATAACCAATCCAATACCTGTAAATTGCTTGCAAGTATAAGACCCTACCCTTTTTATAGTGAACATTTAATATTGCAGCAGTAGTTTGTATGTATTCTGTATAATGAGTAATTACACTTTATATTGCATTTCTTTACCAGATTCAGAACAGACTGAGATGCTTTCTGCCCCTTGCTCACCAAATGCCTCTGGTAGTTTAAAAAAGAGACACTGCCACCAGGAGACTGATCTGCTAAAACACAATTGGTGTCATGTGGAAGTAGAAATAGAGACTACCTCTTCTATGGATCCAACACCTGATAGCTGTGAGACAGGCATTATCCGCAGAACTATTAAATACTCTGAAACAGATCTGGACTCTGTACCACTGAGGTGCTACCGGGAGACAAACATAGATGATATACTGGCTGAGAATGAAGGTTTGGACTCGGCTATTGGCAGCCAAAAGGACACTGAGAGTAACACAGAAACGAGTGCAGAGAAAACCAATGTGCAGAATGAACAAACTACAGTTGAAAACTATTGTGGTTTTACCAACAATACAGAACGGGACAATGGGGAAGAGGATGAAGACGAAGTGTTTGAAGCAACAAAAGTGGGAGAAACCAACAGGTAAAAAATCTGGGCAATTCAATGAGGTTAATGGCGCATTCACTGGCTCAATGGTGGGGATAGAGATTACCAATGCAGGTAGAATAAAATCCAGATTTATTGTTTCATTTAAAATACATTTGAAAATTCAAAAAAGGAAAAATGGATGAAGCAGAGCAGGGGAGTGCATGGCTATAAGCGTTTCGTGACTATAACGGTCACTTGATCAAAAAAAAATAAATAAATAAACTTTACCTGATGCAGTCCAAAATGATTTGCGGAGCATTGTTGTTTGTAATTACCTATTAACCATTCTTTCAAAATAAAGAATGCAGAATTTTTAAGCTTTTAAGCTCTTCGAGGTATTAAATACTTCTTCTTTTTAAGAGGAAAAATTACAACACACGTATGGGACGTGTTATCCAGAATCCAGAACCTGGGGTTTTCCACATAAGGGGTCTTTCTGTAATTTAGATCACCATAAGTCTTCTGAAAATAATTTAAGCATGAATTAAACCCAAAACAGATTAATTATATGTTAGCTAGGATCACGTACAAGGTACTATTGTATTATTATAGCAAAAAAGGAAATTATTTTCAAATATTTGAATTTTTTTTATTAAGATGGAATCTATGGGAGACGGCCTTCCTTTAATTTGGAACTTTTGAGATAAAGGATCCCATACCTGTACTGGGTGTTGGCAGAGGTGGTCTTTATGATGATCACACAGGGAATACTCAGCACAGCAACTTGGGAAAGGATTTACTTGTGAATCACTCAGGGATAGGGTTGCCACCCGGCTGGTATTTTACCGGCCTAGCCGGAAAAACACCTGCCAAGGCCGGGGCCGGTATTACAAATTTACCGGCAATGTAGCTGCCGGTAAATTTGTAATACACCTAACAAAAGCCCGTGGCCTGCCTCCAAACTCACCTTTTTTGCCGGCTTCTTGTCAGTCGCAGCGCCGAGGCTCCGCCCCCTTGATGTCACAATCCTCCCCAGCCAATCACATGCCGTGGCTCCGCCCCTTTTGACATCACGTCCCTTTCTAGTCGCGACCCACCCCTTTGTTTCCGCCCCTCCACCGGCCAGTGGAACTTTTATTAAAAGTTGGCAACCCTACTCAGGGATAATACAGAGCACATTTAACAGGGTGCAAGATCAAAACCAATATGGTGGAGACAAAAGAAAAACAACAGAGTGCAGTAATACAACAGCAAAGATCATTGCAATCGTACATTAACAATATTCAAAGCGCCACCTTGTGACCATTTTAATACTCCAGTGTTTAAGCATGAATGTTGTTGCATGTATTCCAACACTTGGCACATTTTTTTTTTCAAAAGAAGTACAAAATTTCCATATAATTAAACTAAATGCATAGTAAAATATTGGAAAAAAGTACAGGTTCTTCGCAGATATCTCTTGTCATTGTGTCTCCTTGTGGTGACCTGAGGTGTTCCTTGAGGATATGCAGATGCACCTTATCTTAATAAAGGATAATACAATAGGTTTAGTCCAACGCTTCCAACCTGGCCACACCAGTAGACCAACATGTGATCACTCAAAATAGTATAGGATGGAGCACGCAGTAGGCAGACTCTGCTGCAATAAATTTTATTCGGATCAAAACATGTTTCAGTTCTACATGGACCCTTTTTCAAGTGAAAAAGGATCCATGTAGATCCGAACATGTTGTGATCCGAATAAAATTTATTGCAGCAGAGTCTGCCTACTGTGTGCTCCATCCTATATTATCTTAATAAAGGGCCCAGTGGGGCCCAAAACATTGCCTGCTTGTTATTTTGAGAACGGAATAAATACTCCACTTGTTCTGCAATTGACAGTGTGCACTGATTTTTTTGGTGTATCTACATTTACGTCTCCAGTTGCAGGCAGGAGACCCAAAGTGAGCACCTACCTTCACAGCAGGTGACCTTTTACTTGTATGGGTAAGAGCACCGTAACTCTATATTGATTGTTCTTATCTTAGGCAGAATACACTGATGCACATGAAATCCTATTTTCTTACACTAACCTCAATATTTGTTTTTTTCCTAGGGTAAATGCACAGATGCTCATTATATCTCCACTACCAATCCTTCTCTGCCATCGACTTTCAGAAGATGGAATGGACTCGTTCAGCAAACATTTTGAAAACATTATGGAGTCTCATAGGGCCAAAGGCACCTCTTACTCCAGTCTGGACTCCATTGACATACTCTCATCTCCTGCTCAAAACCAACACAGCTTCTTCACCTTTGACCTGCCAACACTAACCTCTGAAACTCAGAAGCAGATTTGCAAAAATGCTCAGCTTATTGAAGACAATTTTGCCCCCATGGCTCACCTGGACCTGGATTCTGGAACAAGTTCTACCACTGATTCAGCCTGGAGCGAAAGAGAAGACACTGTGAATGCTGTGGGGGCAACACACAACGCATTTCAGAGCCCTACCCTGTCTGAAGACAGCTTAATCATAGCTGATGCTATTATACAAAGGTACAACATGTGTCCCTGAATATATTTGCTGAAAGAAAAATAACGTAAATACAATATTAAATATTGCTTTCCTTTTTTCCTGATGTCTACTACTACTACAGGCAGGCACAAAAAGGTTACATTATTTTCACATGTTTAGGGATTTTTCGGATTTATTTCACTTATAACAAAACATAAATGTTAATATTTTTCACAGTATAATTCTGGATATTTCATGTACATGTAGGACAGAGCTTTACCTTTTCTAAGGAAAGGCATGCAATTGGCACTAGAGAGGGACACTTAAAAAAGATTCATATTTAGGGGGTTATTTATCAAAATCTGAATTTTTCTTATTTTTTAAATAAAAAAAGCCAGACCAAACTAGAATCCTTGAATTAATCGGTTTGGGTAAAAACTTGATAAAATAGTGCAAAAAATCAAATTGTATATTTTTTCCCGTTCAATTTTGTAAGAAAAAGCCAGAAAAAGGCCAGATTTTCACGCTAATTCCAGCACAGACCACAGAAACTTCAAAATAGGATAGGGGCCTCTGCAATTGACATACAAAACCCAAGCAGGTCTGAGATGACGGATTTTCAGATTCGGGCTTTTGCTGCATTGGGCTTTAAAAAATATATCGAAAAATTCCAGTTTTAAAGAGAGGCCCAAAAAAAATCCAGTTTTGCCCCAAAAAGCCAAACCGGAGTTTAGTAAATAACCCCCTTAAAGGGGACCCGTCACCCAAAAAAATTATTCAAAATCCTATTTTATCACATTAGTCAAGCAAAATAAACTTTAATTACATTATATAAATTATTTGAATCTTGTTTCCTTCAGTCTGGGAATTCATAATTATAGCAAACAGGCGGCAGCCATTTTGTGGACACTTTTATTAAGACAAGTCTTGTATCATCTCAGAATCTTGTTTGTGCACCAGAATGGGGGACCTGATGTCCATCCCCATGCCCTGACTACACAATTAAATAGTAAAGAGAATGGGGGAATATGTGGAGAGCAGTGACATCTAGGAAGTGCTGAATGGAAAGTGAAAGTAATTGCCTGCCCCGCCTCTATGCCCATGGCATAGAGGAGGGGCAGACAATATTTGATTGACAGCTGAGATTTTTAAATGAGCTTACAACAGCTGTGAATGCTTTAATAAAAAATAGAAATTGGATTTCATGTTCAATGTGAAAAGGACTTTTATTATACAGATTTTTGTGTCTGGGTGACAGGTCCACTTTAAAGTCTTTAATAGCTATCCTTGTCCAGAGCTCTACAAATGTGTTTAATTAGGGAAGCAGTTAGCTTAGGCAATGTTCTAAAACGAAGCAGTAGCTTTTTACAATTTAGTAAAGGTATGGGATCCATTACCTGTACTCCCACAGAAAGCTCAGCATTATGGGAAAGGCCATCTCTTATAGACTCAGTTTTAATGAAATCATTTTAAAAAATGTAAAACAATTTCCTTTTCTTTATTATAACAGGACCGTGTATTTGATCCCAATTTAGTTATGATGAATCCTTATTGGAGGCAAAACCAGCCTATTAGGTGCAGAGACCAAATTGCAGAAAGACCCCTTATCCCTTACCTGTAGAAAAATTATATGCTTTTGACATTTACTACTGGCAAATGGAGACTATTGGGCAAATTCACTAACCTGCGGAGTTGCACTAGCGCACTTCGCCAGGGCGCCGCTAATTCACTAAAATCCAAAGTTGCACTCAGGGAGCGAATTTGCGCTAGCGTTAATTCTTCAAGGAAAGCGAAGTTACTCTAGCGATGCATAATTTGCATACGGCGCCAAGTTAAAGTACATTGGACGTATATGTAGCAGCAAATACATTACACTACACAAGACTGGAAAAGCTTCATTAAATAAAATAGAGTTATTTTGCCCTATACATGTGCCTACTGTATAGTTTATGTGCCATATGTTAGGAAATGTAGGGGGGGGAGGAGGGTACTCCCAAAAAAAATTACGGCCTATCACCCGTAAAAAAGGAAAAGACGCCAGCGTTTTTTTTTCAACTTTTTTTGAAGCAATCCCTATCTACTCTATTGCACTTCGCCTGGTCTGGGGTGGCCGAAGGCAAGTCTGGCGCAAGAGGTAACCTTCAGTAAAATCTGCAAGTTAGTGAATTAGCGTAGTTACGTTCCTTTTGCATAACACAACTTCGCCTGGTGTAAGGGTGCGAAGTAGCACTAGAGTAGGTCCATTTTGCTAGTGAATTTACACCAGCACCCGTTAGTAAATCAGCAAAGTAACGAAAAGACGTCACGCTGGCGCATTTGCGCTACCGTTAGGCGTTTGACGCTTTAGTGAATTTGCCCCATATCTCTATAACATGTTATTGCAACCACAGCAAACCACAGCAAACATGATCCAGAGAAAGGCCAAAACATTGTTATTGTAATGTGTGTTCAAACTTTTAGAAAATCTTTTTTGATATTGCAGAATTAATAATTATACTCTTGTACTTTTTTCCAGTTAGTATTTTTATGGCAAGCTGTCATGCTCAACAGAAACATTTTAAAGATAAAATTACCTTTTGACAGTAGAAATCTTAAAGAATGGCAGTCCTATAACTAAAATACTTTTTAAAAAAATGTGAATTAAAACATGTTCTCGTAATTGTTTTATATGCTATTAAATTGACTAATTAGTTGAGGTGAGGTTGTTATCAAATTATTTAGGTATATTTATTTTATACTGAAAGGTAGCAATGGGGGAATCATATCAACATAAGGTTAAGCAACTAAAATATGCCACTTTATATAATACAGATTTTATTTTATGTGATCAATTGAATTAAAGGGTTTATATGGTTTCTGCTGTGTCGTTCAAGAGTTCACAGTGCATTAAGCAAATAGGAATATCTGTAATATTGGATCCATTGCTATCTTTAATCCCATGTAAAGTTGGGTAGGCAGCACAGGAGTTATATTAAGATATAGGAAAGGGCTAAGATAAACCTTTTTGGAACAAATGCAGAAGATTGTGGGGTACAAGGATGCCCATATCCCAGTAAATGCTATCTCATTAAAGGAGCGGTTCACCTTTAAGTTAATTTCTAGTATGCTATAGAGTTGCCAGTTCTAAGCAACTTTTCAATCGGTCCTAATTATTTATTTTTTTTGTTAATTAATTGTTATTGCTACTTTTTATTTCTCATTCTTTATGCAGGCCTTTCCTATGTAAATTCTAGTGTCTTCTTCAAATCAGTGAGTGATTGCTAGGGTAGTTTGGACCCTGGCAAACTGGAGAGCTGCTAAATTAAAAGCTAAATAACTCAAAAAACCCAAATATTAAAAAATGAAAACCAATTGAAAATTGTCTCAAAATATGACTCTCTACATTACACTAAGGCAGTTATTCATTAAAGGCAAAAAAGTTGCAGGTTTCGGCGTCAAATCCAAAAAAGTCACAGTTTTCTGCGACGAATCCGAAAAAAAAAATATGATTTGCGATTTATCGAGTTTTTTTACGTGAAAATGTGTTGATAAATAGGGGGGGAATGTCTATGTGAAAGTCTAAAACTAATGTTAAGCAGTGAAAAAAAGTCAATGTTCATGAGAGTTCCAATCAAAGGTCCAACCTCAGCAAGAGGAGAATCAAAACTGACACAATAAATAAGTGAATATCACGCCTAACCAGCATGAAAATATGATGATAATAAGATCACTGTGCCAATACATCATCTACATGCTGAATTCAGCTTAGCACAGTGGAATGCTTATGCTGGTATATTGCTTTGACTTTTACAGTGCAGTATATCATGCTTATACAGTAATTCATGTTCCTGTTTATAAATAATATTCCTGCTGCTGCTGATGTGCCTGGCTGTTTTTATTACTAACTACTTTTTTTCTGACCATAACTCCAGTGATATTAGTCCATACACCCTGGCTGTTAATCCATGCACCCTGCTATCTCCTTTTACTTGATTAGGTGTGGGACAGGTATGGGATCTATTATCCAGAATTCTTGGGGCCTGGGGTTTTCTATAAAGGTATTTATTCTTGGAATTTAGATCACTATAGCCTAAGGGTCTGAATTAATACCGAAAATTTGTTATGAAATGTTCCCCCAACCGATGTAACGCTAGTGAAAATTCGCCAGCGTTTGGCTGCTGAGATGCAACTTTGCATTTTAGTGAATTAGCGTAGTGGTAATAAATTTGTGGTGCTGAGTGTGGTGAATCGGTCGCTGGCGAAAATTTGCCAATAGTGAATTTTCCCCCTGAACTTTTGTGCCTCTCTTTGAATTGTGTTATGTTGTCTAGGATAAGTATATAGGATAGGTAAGAATGGATGATGTCTCTAATTAGGTTAACTTTCTTTTTGGTTGTCTGTAAGGGATGGAAGCTGTGCACCTTCTGTAGAACTGTCTCTGCATTATCTAATGATACTGTGTATATGATGCTTTATGCACTGTGGCAGGCACTAGATGGCAGTAAACGCATATCAAGTAAAACCTAGTTAAGCTTGCAATTATTTTATATAAGAAGTGCATTACTTAGAATTCAGGCCACTTCCTAAAATGTTTCCTGAATTTTCAGTCTTACATTTATTTGTACAGTTTGAGAATGAATGAATGCTTTTATTTTTGCAAAATACATAAAAAAAAGTGACTAGTAAAATCAGAAATGTTTGCTGAGCTCCTCCATTGCATTACAGAACTATCTCTCTCTCTCTCTCTCTCTATATATATATATATGTATGGTGTTAGTCTCCATTGTAATACTATCACTGACATGTGGGACTCAGTATGCCCCATCTGCTAAATAGCATGCCTAGTCAGTTTCAGCCATAATGAAATGGAAGTTGTACGAATCAGCACAGGCCCCTCTTTCCATTACTAGCTAAACATTTGTAATGAGCATGATCATAGCTTGCAGCCATCAGATAAGTCTCTTAGCTCCAAAGTGGCTGTTTGGGCTGAATCCATGGGAAGATTTGTCTGATAATTACTCTAGCTGCTGCTTTGGATTAGGAGCATTAACATTCTTTTGTGACCTGAATGGCCTAAAAATAGAGTGGAGCATTCTCCTTACCGAGTAACACTTTACTGTTACGGCATTGACTGCTTTTCATTATCTCCTGTTCATTATCTCTTCATTGTTCTCCCTTATCTTGCTTAGTGGGGTAGAGGGTAATTCAAGCAACAGTACTAGAGACCCTATTTACCCCATTGCCTCCACCCTGTGCACAGTGTGTGTGTTTTGCTTAAATTGGGAGAAAAGTGAATCTTACATTCCCTACTCTTTTACTGGTGGGGTTAAAAGGAGTAGTTAACATCAATGGGGGTCAGTAATGAATCCCATCATTCATCCATTAACAGGGCACCCATACTTCAGAGTCCTAAGTCACCCCCTTATTCCCACCTGCAGGATTCCACACATACACATCTTTTTTTTCTACAGGAGCTGCTCCAGAAGCAAGCAAATTTGATTTGAATGGCTGGACAGCATGCTGTCCCTCAATTTATGGTGCCCTAGGCCTGGGCCTTTGTTGCACCACCACAAATTGGGGTCTATAACAATTACGTTGTACCTTTCATTTTCAATGAGGGGGTCCAGGCAGTACTTCAGTCAGGGGCCTCAAGTGATGGAAAAGTTCAATTTGTGAAGGAGCAGAGCTTTGGAATATTGGGCAGGGTTTGGGTGGATCATGGGCAAAGTTTCTGCATAATGTTGGCAAGTGGAAGATGACCCGTGGGGGTATCGGGGAACAGGCAGGAGGACCAGGACCATGGAGTCTGCTTCCTCTATGGCTGAAAAGAATAACGCCTCTCCCCAGTCACTCTTTTACCTTTGGAGGGGAAAAAGGACACAAATGGCAGGGAAACTCCAGCACGAGGTGGGGAGTAGATTGATGGGGTGATGAGTAGGCGGTGATTAAGTAGTCACGGGTTGGGGACTTGGAGAGGGGAGCAGGTAGAAGTTAGGGAGGTAGGTTGGGGCTTGCAGTGTGCAGGCCCCTCCAAATATTTTTTTATGGGGGGGGTCCAGTACATTCTAGTTACATCACTGCTTGTCACAAGATCCATATAAAGGGGTGCTTATATCCTTGTAAAAAGGTTGTGAGGGAAGGATATAGCCAAAAGGATTATATTAATTAAAAACAAACAAAAAGATATTGTGCAACTTAAAAATGAACAATAAAATGTTATTTACATCACAATATTGATTAAAAAACATACGGACCCAATGATGCTTTGCCTTATGCTTTCATATCTCCGTGGCATGGCTTACATTTGCCTATGAATAACTGCTATGAAGGTATGAAACGCATAAGGCAAAGCATCATAGGGTATTTAAATAAGCATTATGATTTAAATAAACTTGTGGTTTTTGGAATTTTTGAGTTGCAGGGGCCCAGGTGACTGGTGGGTTAATAATTGGTAGCATGGGGCTCTGTGATTCCTAATGGCATCTTTGTGTATCCCTTTCCTTAGTGATTGACTTTGTGCACAAAGAATGGTCTGCCCCAGTTCTAGTTGCAAATGTTATAGGAGGAAAATGCCACAATTGTAGAATCATCACTTCATTGAATTATCACTTCATTCCCTTTATGTTTATCAGCATTTCTTCTTCATTCTTTTTTATACCAAATTACTACAGTAAGTGGACAATGTTTTGCTACAGGCCTGGCTAGACACAACTTTACACAACTAAATCATATTAATCATAATACATCATATTAAAGTTAAAGGGGTTGTTCTACTTTAAATCAGCTTTTAGTATGATGTAGAGAGTGATATTCTGAGACAATTTGCAATTGACTTTTATTTTTTATTCTTTGTTTTTTCTGAGTTTTTTAGCTTTTTATTCAGCTCTACAGTTTGCAATTTCAGCCATCTGGTTGCTAGGGACTGGAATATACAGTAGACAGGAAAGGCTCTGAAAAGAAAGTTGAGTAATAAAAAGTAGCAATAACAATAAATATGTAACCTTACAGAGCATTTGTGTTTTACATGGGTCAGTAACTCCCATTTGAAAGCTGGAAAAAATCAGAAGAAAAAGGCAAATAATCCAAAAACTGCAAAAAATAAATAATGAAAATCAACTGAAAAGTTGCTTGGAATTGGCCATTCTATACATAGTTAGTTAAATTGGATTGAAAAAAGACAAAGTCCATCAAGTTCAACCTCTCCAAATGAAAACCCAGCATCCATACACACACCCCTCCATATCTTCACATAAATTATAATATATAATATGCTAAAAGTTAACTTAAAGTTGGTGCTCTCTGGTTTGGGCACAATACAATGCATAACATAATGCATGGACAACATGGCCAATATGTGATTGTAGATATGGAAAAATAGCGCTGTACAACCTTTTTCAAACCATGTATGAAGTTTGTCAAAAAGCTTGAGAGAGTCTGGGTGCCTTGTTAAAGGGGTTGTTCTGCTTTTAAAGGGGTGGTTTGCCTTTAAGTCAACTTTTAGGGGGTCATTTACTAAACTCCGAATAAAAAAATCACGAAAAAATTAGTGTTTTTTTTATATAAAATCGGACTTTTAAAAAATCACTAATTATTCTGAATTTATTAAACCCCAAGGATGGAAAAGTCATGAATCAGATAATCCTCCATCTGAGACCTCTTGAGGATGCATATAAGTCAATGGGAGAAGTTTCAATGAGTTTTTTGATGTGCGCTGGGTTTTTGGCAATACCCCGAAGTTTTCTGAGTTTCCGGGTGAAATTCTTTTTGTGAAAACTACAAAAAAATCTTTAAAATCGTATGAAAATGAAAAGAAGTGAAAATCTGATTTTTTACAATTTACTTAGGATTTTTTCTCGCAAACAAAATTTTCGGGAAAGTGTATTAATAAATAAGCCCAAAAAACCTGTGCGGACTTGATCTGAGTTTTTTAAAAAAAATATTGATATAAATTCGGACTTTGATAAATAACCCCCTTAGTATATTATAGAATGGCCAATTCTAAGCAACTTTTCAATTGGTTTTCAATATTTATTTTTTTGTAGTTTATGGATTATTTGCCTTTTTCTTCTGATTCTTTCCAGATTTCAAATGGGGGTCACTGACCCCATGTAAAACACAAATGCTTTTTAAGGTTACATATTTATTGTTATTGCTATTTTTTATGACTCATCTTTCTTTTCAGACCCTGTCCTATGTATTCTCCAGTATCTTATTGAAGTCAGTGCGTGGTTACTAGGGCAATTTAGACCGTAGCAATCTGATGACTGAAACTGCAAACTGGAGAGCTGTTGAATAAAAAGCTAAATAACTCAAAAACCACAAATAATAAAAAATGAAAGCCAATTGTCTCAGAATATCACTCTCTGCATCATACTAAAAGATGATTTAAAGATGAACAACCCATTTGAAAGCACCCATCTATGTTCATTAATGTGTATCCAGGGCCTTTTTCACTGAGCTTCAAATAATTCATATTTATAAACTGCATTTCACCAATTTGCCCCATATAACTAGGAAAAAACAATCTCTCCCTGGTACCTTATTTTGAACTTTCTCTGCTCTGAGCATGGGAGGATACACTAACATACAGGTGTAGCAAGGGGAGATAAAAACAAACTTACTAGAAACAAGAACAGAAGTACCAATTTGTAGCTTAGAAGATCAATGCATCCTTATAGAGAGGGGCAAAAGGGCAACAACATAAAATATAAATATTAATTATAGGTGAAATAAAATTGAAAATAAAATAAAAATTTTAGGCTGGCAAAACTGATGTGCAATAGTACTATATTGGCATATTACTGCTTATAACTACCGATGGTATAATTGTTTCAGTATTATTCACGCAACAAACTTTTTTTCACATTATGTATTGTTATACTGTCACTGATGATGTCTCTCTCACGTCACTTCCCCCTGCTTTCGGTTGCTTCTTTGTGTTTTCCCGCCACACTTGGTATTTATTTTGTTTGTTTGAACCATTTTTTCACTTTGAGATAGGCTGTTGTATCAGCCGAAACGTCAGCGATTGTCCACTGAATAAACAGACACTTATCGCTTCTAAGACCTGCGAGTGCGATCTTCATTTCCTCCTCTACATTTAATCTTCATCAAGGACTGCACCCAGGCACAATTTATGTCATTATCGTGAGTGCCGGTTAGTTCTTCACTATATATATATATATATATATATATATATATATATATATATATATATATATATATATATATATATATATATATATATATATATATATATATATATATATGGCCTTGAGAAAGGTCTTAGGAACAGACCGAAACATTGACCCTCCGTTTTTAATGTATTTAACTAAAAATATGGATTTTTACATTTTTCAAAGGCTCCCCGAGTGCACCTTCATTTTTGGATGTTTGTAAGAAGTTACAGTAGGTAGCACCGGGGTCATCCCATAAGTGGTTTACGGTGTGCTGAACATATTGGGACTATATATATATATATATATATATATATATACATATATTGTAAACCAATTCAGTAGATCTTTTATAATAGCAAAAGATCATCTAGATTCTAGAGGAACTTGTCTGGAGCCTAATGACACTGATCTGTAGGCAGAGGCATTGTTTCTAATGACAGTTGTGGGATTCACTTCTAAAGAGCAGCAGCTGGAGATATTACTCAGCATATGTCACTGAGTGCAATACTCCTCTCCCTTGTGTCACACACAGCTGGGATGCAGTTATACATGCTCTTGCACACCCGCCCACTCACTCATACGCACACAAGCACATACACAGACAGGAGTGTAAAAATAGGTCCAAATGCTACTGACCATGGCCTTGCAAAATTAACTCTAAATTATATACAGCCAGTACCACTGGATACTATAATAAGGACAAAGGACACATGTTTGGTTATTACATTTACTAATAATTCATATTTAAATCCACAGTTGTATTTCTTGCCCATATTTACCATACATGATAGAAATTCACCTATGTTCCTAATTTTCATATTATAAAATGTTAACAACAACTGGAAAGTCACAGGCTGGACATGGGTGCTAAACCAAGTTGGGGCTCCTCCTTTATTTACTGAGCTGGATCCCCTCTTCTGTAATTCCAGCCCAGGCAAATGTATGAATTATGGGACAGATTTACAAATATAGACACCAACTTGGAACCCTGCTTAACCAATCAGCAAATACAGATGTTGCTATACATAGCATAGAGGCAGACACACATCGAAGGTTGCTCATAGCATAAAACTCTCACTCCCACCGGGGCTGCTACTGCCATGAGGCAATCGGGGGAATTCACTAAAGGGAGGATTTTCGCCAGCACTGCCACGCTTCACGTGACTTTGCCAGGCGTAAATTTGTTACCACTGCGCTAATTCACTAAAATGCGAAGTTGCAGAATGCTTGTGAAGTTTCGCTAATGTTAATTTGTCAGAGTGAGCATTTCTTAGCAATTCTTTTCTAGCGTTCGTTTCATCTAGCGAAACTTCGTAAGTACTCTTATGCTTAGGACAATTTGAATAGGGAGGGTACATATAGGTCCTATGTCTTCATTAGATATGTTGCAAATGCTTGAAGGGACCACTTATTATTACAAATGTCCAAGGAAGCAAAATAAAGACAAAAGAGATCCTCTAATGCCTCAAATTGGTGAAAAAAATTTGTTTAGACACAAATTTTCAATAATTCGAACTTTTGAAGGTGATCCCGCTTTGAAATATGAAAAAACACCAGCGTCTTTTTAGAACTTTTATGACTCTTGCCATACAGTATATGATGTCACTTATGTAGCTTCATCTTATCAGTTCTCCAGGTGGCGAGGAAACTCTAGCGAAAGAGGTAACGTTCTGTAAAATTTGCACTTTAGTGAATTTGCGGAGTAACAATCATTTGCCTTAGTGAAAATTTGCCTGGCAATAAGGCACGAGACGGTCTCTTTCGCTAGAGAATTTTCCTCCACACCCGTTAGTAAATTGCAGATGTTCCTACAGATGAGATTTCTGGCGAATTTTTGCTAGCGATGGCCACTTCGCCCTTTAGTAAATCTGCCCCAAGGTGAGAACCTTGCCTCAGACGGCCGTGAGCGACCAGTTACAAGGGGTGACAAAAAGCCGACTCCTGTAACTTTAAAAAACAGAAAACTAGCAGAGAGCGGGAGAGGCGAGGTGGCATCGGGGTGCTGCCTCAGGCACTAGCAGCCCCACTTATAATGTCTGTTTCCTATCATCAACTAATGTAAAGTAACCTGCAAATCTGATGCTCTTACAAGGCATGATTTATCAATATCAATCTAAAAACTGACCCCACAAAGGGTGTCTTGCAGCCTGACACCTTGGGGCAGATTTACATAGGGTCGAATATCGAGGGTTAATTAACCCTCAATATTCGACTGCCGAATGCAAATCCTTCGACTTCGATATTAGAAGTCGAAGGATTTACCGCAAATAGATCGAACAATCAAACGAAAAATCGTTCGATTCGAAGGATTTTAATCCATCGATCGAACAATTTTTCTTCGTCCTAAAAATTGTTAGAAAGCCTATGGTGACCTTCCCCATAGGCTAACAAGGCACCTCGGTAGGTTTTAGGTGCCGAAGTAGGGGGTCAAAGTTTTTTTTAAAGAGACAGTAATTCGACTATCGATGGTCGAATAGTCGAACAATTTTTAGTTCGAGTCGAAGTCCGAAGCAGCCAATTCGATGGTCGAAGTAGCCAAAAAAACCATTCGAAATTCAAAGTTTTTTTTCTTCTATTCCTTCACTCGAGATAAGTAAATGGGCCCCCTTAACATATTAAAACTAAGCAAAGGGCCGCGAGGTGCACAAAGGGTCAGCTTTGAACTTGTCTGTGCCTCTGTCTTAAATGTGCTTCCCTAAATGTCATATGTAATGTTTATGGGTCTATTTTTTCCAAAACAGCTGGACCGTGGGGTCTGCTACATTATCATTTACCATCCCCAGCTACTTTACAGTTTAGTATTTGCCAGGACACTCATTTGCAGCAGGCGGACCCTAAAGGGGAGGATGTTTGGATTTGTGTATGTGTGCCGAAGATTTTTTGTAGGGGAACCAGAGTTGCTCAAAGTGGTCTAACAGTTCGATAAACACATCCCACATATCAGCCTTTTGATAGAATGAGCTCTACCACTCACTGCTACATTGCTAAATCTGTTGTAAATTCCTGTGGAGCAGGGTCTGATGCGGATGTAAAAGGTTTCTAGCAATTAACTTGAAATAAAATTATAACAATTAACAATTACAGTAGATGTGAAAAATATGAACTTAAATCAAAGTACAACAACAGAATTTTGAAAGGGGTTGTTCACTTTTTAATTAACGTGATAATTGGTCATCATTTTTTATTATTTGTGTTTTTTAATTATTTATCTTTTTGTTCAGCAGTTCTCCAATCTGGAATAACAATGAGAGATTAGAATATGAATAGGAGAGGCCTAAAACAAAGGATAAGGAACAAAAATTAACCATTATAATAAACTTGGAAATTCACAGAGCAATAGCATTTTGGTTTCTGGGGTCAGTGACCCTGCCCCCATTTTATAGCTGGAATGAAAAGGCAAATAATTCAGCTATAATAAATGAAGACCAATTGAAAATTGGCAAGTGTAGTCCATTCTATAACATACTAAAAATTAAAGGTGAACACTAACAACAACAAAAAAAAACTCTCTGCCCCCAAGCTAGGGAGGGTAAATGGGGAACTTTTTCCTGCAACCTGACAATGGCAGATGTTACCTTACTCTGCCACCTGAACACTGCTTTTAAATAAATGGCAATTTCCTAGCCCCATCGGTGCAGTTGCAGGAGAATATAGTTGAAAAATTCTGCCATGTACAATTAAAAAAATTAAATCTTGTTATCATATTGATTTTTATGGTTTATTGTGAAAACCAAATAAAATATTTCAAACAAAAAAAAATTAAATCATAACTGTATGAATGAGTACAGCCAGGTTAAACTGTGTTAAAAAGAAAATTGAAAAAATAGCATTCAACCTCTTTCATGTCTTTTCTCCTCTCCATAACCACATCATTATTTTACATCATGCTGTACTGTTAGAAAGCAGGCTAAGAATAGCCCCTTTCTGATATTGAACACTTAAATAAAGGAAGGAAGGAAAAGTTAAAACTAAGTAAGCCTTATCAGAAAGTTCAACCTAAATATACCAGTAACCCCTCAAAGTACTTCTGCTCTGAGCCCTTTGTCAAAAGAAACACTGCATTTCTTTCCTTCTGTTGTGTACACATGGGCTTCTGTATCAGACTTCCTGCCTTCAGCTTAAACCTCCTTGCCCCAGGCGTGAGCATGCTCAGTTTGCAGGAAGTGATATCACACCAAGATAAAACTGCAGCTGCTATCCTTAACAACAGAGAGCTTCTAGAGCTTTTTACATTCTACAGAATAAATATAGCATTCTAGCTTGCACTATTGCAGCTAATCTATTGCCAATAAAATGCCTCTGTAGCTTTTCTTCTCCTTTAATCACAAGTATTTCTCTTTATAACTCTACCTGTCAGTGCAGGACAGCTGGGGTTAAGTTGCTCCTATCTGGGGACAGGACAAACTGAAGAATTCTTCCTTCTGATCCTCTTCTTCTCCTCCTCCTCCTCTTCCTGTGCCTCCGCCTCTATCAGTTTACTTAGCTCATCCTGCCTTGGAGGCAGCAATTTTACTTCTACTATTCTTTTATTCAGTGTTAATATTGGGATCCCTGGACAGTTCTTGCACTCAAAGGTACAGCTTAATACCCATAGTACTTTTGCAGTTAAGTGGCTGGTTTCTCGCAACTAGATCTTAGTACTTAGGTGATTCTATAGCAGGAGCCAGGTACATCAGGGTCCATACTCTAGTACTTGAAATGAAAATTAGATGTAGGACTAAGGATTGGGACTCACAAATCACTGACCACTTTAGCTTGAATGATTTTATTATTCAATGTGCAAAACTTATAGCACTAAAACGGCTTATTAGGCTAGTTTGGGTACAGCACATTGATTACAGTAATTTAGTAATTCATTTCAGTAATTTGTTGCTTTGAACTAAATTGGAATTTCATTTAATTTTCAAAGTTGTTGTTACATTGCTCAGCCTCTTTTCACAGTGTTGTGTGACTTGGTTTTAACTGAACTTTTTTTTTCTTTTTGCAAATAAGGGTGTTTGCAGAAGTATAACATCTCAGTAGGTGGCAGTGTGTGATGATGTAAAAGGAAGAGCGAACATGGGCTCAGGGATATTTCCTAGGATCCCATCTGGCAGGGAGGTGGGTACAGAATTGGGTCTAGGCACATGCCAGGCCTGGTTAGATAAAGCTAGCGTAGAAGTGAAAGTGAAAGACAGGATTAGGATAGTTAGCTAAGCAATCTCCAATGAGGAGATTAGTTGGGTTGGTACTCTGTGTTGACAAAGCCACCAGCATAGGGACACAAGTGAGTGAGCTCAGGGGCAGAAGATTTGCCAGGGAGCAGAATATCAATGTGGGATCACCTACAGTATCCTGGGGATTGGATCATTAATAGTGATGTGCGGGTCAGGGTTTCCCTGACCCGCACCCGATCCTAACCCGCCCTGCTACGACCTGCTCCCGTCCACACCCAATTCCTGGGGTCCTTTTATAGACCCGCGCGGACCCGCTCCACTGATGACATCACAATGACATCACAAAAGGGGCGGGGCGAGCAGACGCGAGACTATAAAACCGGAACCCGGAAGTGGGATGCCGGAATTTGAAGGTGGGCTGGGAGAGCAGAAGAGCTCAACCCACACCCGCCCGCTACCCGCGAGGAGCACTGCGAGGTCGAGCGGGTATCGGGTCGGCCCGCCCATCACTAATCCCTAAGGAAGGCCGTACTACATCTGGCAAGAACAGATCACTGTGTGTGAGTTCAACAGCGTGACAGCAGCACACACTTCTACAGTACACTCATGTGTGCTATTATATTCACCATGGCATCCATTGAAAACTGGCACCCCTAGTAAATATGACTTTCCTTGTTCTTCAAATAATCTAAAATTGGCAAATATATAGTGCTCTATACTTCTTTTACCCTTAGCCACCACTTGTGATGTTGTGTATGTCACTGACTGTCACTCATGATGTAACCTAGCATGCAGGCAGGCATTGGTTTGGTGATTCAGAACCTCAGAGGGATGGACTTTATAATGGCAGATTTTCTATGGGATTATCTAATGCACATATTTCAAAAAATCTATATATTTCATAAACAGTGTGTAATCCTAATTTGGTTACTGTCTCTTTAAATTGCAACTAACCCTTGGTAATCCAGGGGCCCTGAGTCTCTTTTGAGTATGAAAAGTTCTGGGAACTGGGATTTACAGTGCAGGAGGAACACACCTCAGGGAACTTCCACCAGGACAAATAAAACACACAGTTTGCAAATGAAACAGATATCAACTTTATATAAACACAATAGTGAATACACAATGCACTCCTGCACTGGAGACACTACCTAACTCACTATTAGGTACCTAATTGTTTCTCCAACACAGTCCTTTTTACTATCAAAGTCCCAATCCTCTGGAAGGGGTTAATAAACACACAATTCAGTTCAAATAGAATGTCCCTTCCCCAGAGCTCTTATACCCCAGGTAGAGCTACCTTTCCCAAAAGTACCTTTTCCTTTGGAACTTAGCAGCCGCTCCCACGTAGCAGGAAAATGCACAAAACCTGTCTTCAAGTTGGGGCCCCACGCTTGTATCATTGCCAGTATCCTCCCTTGGGTGGCTCACTCTCTGGGGTGCTCTCAGAGGCAATCACACTGGAGATTACAGGCAGCTCTGCAGCAGGATAAATCTCACCAGTGGCACCTTTTTCGTTTTGAGTCTCTAGCAGCTTGGCAGGGAATAGAATGGGCTCTTTCTGTATTCCCACAGATTCAACAGCTTGGACAGTTTCACAAGACTTGGTTCTGGCTGGATCTTTCACCATACAACCCCTCTTAAACTCAGGCACACCCTCTCTCCCAAGGATGCACTGGGGCGCCCAGACAGTCGGATGGCTCTCCAGCCTGAAACTGGGCTGGATGATGTCACAGACAGAAAAACAGGAGAAGGATTTCTCTGATCCCCTACAAGTGTTTTACATATGGGCTGTTCTATGTGATACATTTTTATACAGAACTGCAATATCCATGGGTATAAAAGAAACTGTTCATGCACTTTTCCCAATATTTTTAATCGAGTTTTTCTGAATGCATTAAACAATGGACTTTTTATGTGTATATTTGTATACTGTATTCCTGATGTTATACAGTATATTTTCCCTATTTGGACCTATACACAAAAAAAATTATAGATCTTGACAGATTTTACTTTGAGGTCGTTTAACTGCAATTTTTCAGCTGAGGCTGCGGATGCTATGGCAACGTAAATGCAAAACTATCCTTCATACAGAAGAAAAAAACAATGGCTTTCCATGATTAATATTAAGAGGTGCATGTGCTTTTTTCTAGAGCAATTATTTGTGTCCCTTACTTTATAAGAAATAATTGGGAACTTTAGTTATAGAACTAAATTGGTAGTGTTGAGGAAATGAGTGTTCATATTATGTCATTCCATTTTGAGCGATGGAGTTGCCCCCTCCTTCAAACTGATGGAAATGCAAGTCAAAATATGGATATCTGACTTCTATATTGGGTTACTACCACTGAAAGATAGAACAGGTGGCACTTCCGGAGTGCCACCCAGTGGTGTATCTATAGAGGAAGCAGACCCCACAGTCGCAGGGGGGCTCGGGGAACAGGGGGCCCGGACTGTAGGGTCTGCTTCCTCTGTAGCGAATAAGAAAACCCTCTCCTTCCCAGCCATTTTTTTAACAGCTAGGAAGGTAAAAGCAAGTTGGATGGGACATGGTCAGAGTCGGGTGGGATGTGGACGGTGCAGAGGCATGCCGTGAGCAGAGGCAGGATGTGGGCGGGAGGATAGGGATTGGAGTGTGCCAGGCCCCTCTGAATAATTTCTTTGCAGGGGGACCCTGCGAACTCTAGTTACGCCATTGGTGCCGCCTGTTCTATATTTCAGTGGATGTAGTTGGGACGCTGGAGGCTGAGCACCCAGTGAGTTGGTGTATTTTAGAGACAGGAGGGGGAGTGCTGCACAGAGGGTTGTCTGAAGTGGTCTTTTCTATCTACTATATTGGGTTGCCACCATTTCTGTTATCAGATGGCAACGTCAAGGGGGCAGGTAATGATTTCAAGGGGGTGAGTTGATGAGGCTGAGGAACAGGTTGAAGAAGGAAGGAGACAGACTAAAATGTAAGTGGTGGGGATTAAACCGATTCTGGGTTCCAGCAGCAGAGCACTTCTTCCCTTAACATTGGTAGATGCAAAGCACAGTGCAAGGCAGAGAATCATGAAGGTTCAGTGAAGGCGTAGCCTCCCCAAAGAGATAACGACTGCTAAATACAAATACTACATATAGTTCTAAGCTCTTCCATAGTAAGCCATATATTAGTAGCCTTTCTAAAACAAAAATGCCCCTCTTTCCTGTCTGCCCTATACATGTTTTTACATTTTACCTCTTTGTGAAGGATTTGGTTTTTTTCCTCTGTGAAAATAGAATGATTATGGGTCTGCAAAGGCAATGATACAATGTAAAATCATGATATAAAAATTATTAAAAATAACATGCAGGTATGGACTGGTTATCCAGAATGCTTGGGACCTGGGGTTTTCCAGATAACGGAGTTTCCTTAATTAGGATCTTCATACCTTAAGTCAACTAAAAAATAATTAAAACATTAATTAAAACCAATAGGATTGTTTTGCCTCCACTAAGGATTAATTATATCTTAAGTTGGAATCCAATGTAAGGTATTGTTTTCTCATTACAGATAAAAAGTTAAAAGTTAAATGTAAATCATTTTATTAAAATTAACTCTGTGGGAAATTACCTTCCTATAATTTGAAGCTTTCAGGATAATGGATTTCCGGATAACGGATTCCATATCTGTACTAAAACCAGTTCTGATTCTGAAAGGTACTCTGGATGCCCCATATAATTAGTTTGCTGCCTATTCCCTATAGTTTACTCTATACGGTCCTCTCCAATAAAAGTAGATATAGTACTGCATTGACAAAATGGGGGCACATGGGGAATAAAAAGAGTAACAGATTTATTGTAGGTCAAAATGTTGAATCCAGGAGGATTCCCAGCAGTTTGGATTATTTTATGATTTAATATTTTTCTGAGATTCAGAAAATAGTCAATAAAAAGACTCCAGCGCCAAAGTATTTGAGACAAAAGCAACAATAAGTTACAGAATATAGTGTAATAATCCTGCTGATATGGTACACCCTTGTGATTTTAGTGCACGATAAACCCGAGAACATTATGACCACATCATAAATATCAATTGATCAGGCTGGACATCCACCCGTTGGGTAGTTCTCATCAGCATCATGATAAAAAAAAGGTGCACAAGTCCATTAGTCCCAGAGGCCAAGAGGGTTCACTATTCTTTGATTACTTGTGTAGTGTTATATTGATCCTTTATTCTGGAATATACATGTGGCAATTTCATTAGGTTATTGTTCTACATGAGTACAGCTGAATATGTCCTTTATTGGACATATATTAAACTTAGTCAGCTGAGTGCAATTATGGTAACATCTTATAGGTACCCAGGTACTTTCAGACAGGTTGTAATTATCATTTAGCCATATGCTGGCATTTGATTGAACACTGAGTCCATTTGGTGCCTGGTGTGTGGCATATTTTAAAATGGGTGTGTGTTTTTCCTAGGGATGCACCGAATCCACTATTTTCTATTCGGCCAAACCCCCGAATCCTTCGCGAAAGATTTGGCCTAATACCGAACCAAATCTTAATTTGCATATGCAAATTAGAGGTGGGAATTCATGCAATTTCCCACCCAGCCCCTAATTTGCATATTTGCTAATCGCATTGCGCAATTCCTTTTGTACATTATTTTGGTGATTATATTGAAATTTCAGTGCATTTTTAGCCATTTAATAGGTGTTGTTCGATTATTTCTGTCCATACTAAAATATTCAAACTTTGATTCTGACTGCTGATTACACTAGGGAGCACATTTACTTAGCTCGAGTGAAGGAATAGAATAAAAAATACTTTGAATTTTTTGGCTACTTCGACCTTCGACTACGACTTTGACGTCCAATCGAACGATTTGAACTAAAAATCTTTCAACTATTTGACCATTCAATAGTCGAAGTACTGTCTCTTTAAAAAAAACTTCGACCACCTACTTTGCCACCTAAAACCTACCGAGCATCAATGTTAGCCTATGGGAAAGGTCCCCATTCGACCCATAGTAAATGTGCCCCTAGGTAAAAAAAAAATAATTGATTTTCGTGGTTTTGTTGGATTTTAGTGATTTTATTACATTTTGCTTTGTTATTTGGTACTTCCTTTTGTCCATGGAAATTTTGTCTGCTATATAACTATTTTGGGGTCTCTGTGTGTGACATAGTTTGGTTTATCTATGCATCAAGCTGTTCAGGATTCCTTTTGCTGGTACGTTGCGAAATGTGGGGTGTATAATGGGGTGAAATGCAAGCTTTGTGACGATTTTCAGAAATTTCATAAAAAAGTGTTATCTTTAGCATAGCTTTGCAGTTTGGTAGTTTGCAGTACAAATACATATCTGCCCATTGTAGATGCGTCAGAATGTGTACTTTCGAGAAATGTATGGTTTTCTAGGGTCTAGGGGGTCTTAAGGTGCATAATACACATGCCGGGTGCTTATATTATTGCAGACAGTGTGTCATTCATGAAAATTCATATGTACTATTTTAATTTGGGGGGTCTCTGTTTGCCACATGGTTTGGAAAATCTTTCAATATTGAGCATCAAACTATTCAGTAGACCCCTAGCGTTCATATTTAGGATGCTTTATACTGGTAAGTTATAGAATGTGGGGTATATAATGGGGTAAAATGCAGCTTTGTGATGACTTTCATGATTTTTGGGGGTCTCTATGCACAGTGGGCACTGGAAGGACCCCTGGCAATCCTATTTAGTGTACTTTTTGTAGTATGTAATGATACATGGTAGTTTGGTAGTTAGGAGTAGAGAGACATAGTTACCCATTTTGGAATCAGCAGAATGTGTCCTTTTAAAAAATATATGATTTTCTGGGTAACCCTACCCTTTTTAGGATTTTTTGGCATTGGAATCTAAAGTAAGTCGTTTTCTGCCTTAATGCTTTTAAAATTCGGTAATATACTGCCGGAAGTTTTTTCTGTACGGAAGTCCTAAATCTCCCTAAAACTATACAGATCTGGTTTTGGCATGTTTGAGAGACATGAGGCTTTCCAAATCAGTTGGGTTTACATGTGTAAAATGAAATATTTCTTGTAATAAATTAATGTATTGAGAAAAATATACATTTTTAAAAAAATGTATTGGTATTTAGTGCTATAAATCTTTTTGCAGAGGTTGAAATACATGAAAACTCAGTCTGCAAGATGCAGTTTTCCATTACCTTTGTTCTCTTCCCACCTGTTGTCAACATTCACTTGATATGATTGATTTCCATGCATTAAGATTTATCGTTAAAGAAATGCACCCACGCTAAAATGTAGGTTTGTTTCCACAGGTGATATTGTCTTCTGTTAAAGACAGTAACGTAACTAGAGGGGGGGTGGGTCCTGGCGGGGACATACATCCGGGGCCCCCGCCCCCTCCGTACGGCCGGAACTCTGTCGAAGTCAGTGGCGCACTAGCTGCCGGGGGGGCCCTGAGGGGTTGCGGGCCCTGGCCCAATCGCACCCCCTGCTCCCCCGGAAGTTATGCCACTGGTTAAAGACTGAAACTAATGTGTCTAAAGGTTCTTAAAAATACATATATCTATATGTATATATATATATATATATATATATATATATATATATATATATATATATATATATATATATATATATATATATATATATATATATATATATATATACATGCATATCAAGTCACATATGCCACATCTGGCTTCCAGCCTCTTATGTGCTCATTGTCTTAATGGAGAGGATCTTCTGTCTCTATTGTATTTTGTCCCAGCTAATCCGTTTCCGTTTAACTGAGGTTTTTTCTATATTGGTATTATATGAGATGATTAAGATGCAGAAAAATGTTTAATTTTTGATAATGCCCCACTGGCGTGATTTATTTGCGGAGGATTATTTACCATCCTGTGGTTGTAGGAGTGCTAGCTCTTCTATTTGGATTAATTAAAGAGGATTATCACACATAATTAGTACTGTCAGTAGAAGTAAGGATAGGATGTATAGGATAATCTGTATGATGAATACAGAAAGCCCAGTGATGTGTTCAACAATTATAATAATATGTGTTTATGTTGTTTGCAATATAGTTTCTCTGATGTATGTTTGACTTCTTTTAAAAGCATTTAGAAAATAATTACTGGGCATCTTCTTTTCTCCCTGGTACAGATGTACCTACCATCTTTTATTATGAGCACCAAGCTTTTTTTTGTTTTTTAAAGTTTTTATTTTTAATTAAAATGTAACATTTACAAAACCAATAGAAAACAGAGAAGAAAGAAGAAAGAAGAGAGAGAGAGAGAGAGAGAGAGAGAGAGAGAGAGAGAGAGAGAGAGAGAGAGTAGAGAGGGGAGGTAGAGGTACAAGTTGTCATATACATTATTTGAATATTTAGCTAGGTACCCCATATGGCCTCAAATTTTCTCAAACATCCTCTAGCCAGACGTTTAGGGATTTCCAATGCATTAATATGCCTTTTTTGGCATAGCAAACAAGATGTAGGTAACACCCTCTGGAGTAGGAATGAAGCTGCAAATCCCCTGTTAATCCCAATAGACAGAATTCTGGTGAGCGAATATTTGGTAATGCAAGCTTTTCATTTACGTATTGAAGTACTACACCCCAGAATCTCTGGATTACCGGACAGGACCAGAACATATGGAACATGGTGCCAGTTTCCACTCTGCACTTGAGGCATTGATCTGATACAGTTTCATAAATTTTTGCCAGGCAGTAAGGAGTTAAATAGACTCAACCTGTCCCTTCCATTTTTCCATTCCATTTTATCCTTCCATTTTTCTTCGTCCAGGGCGGGGATATCTCTTTGCCATTTGTCCCTAACACTCTCAAGGGCAGAGGGACCAGTGGTAGATAGTATAGTATATAACCAGGATAGGGGTTTTGTCAGGTCTAGCCTGTATAAATAGGTGTCAAGCGTTGTCGTTTCTATGTTTACATAGTTATGTTTATTGGAAACTGTACATAAAAAGCATGACGTATTTGCAAATATCGAAATAAAATATGTGGGTGGGGTTGGGCTTCCTGTCATATTGTGTCATTCGCTTTGCATTCACCCCCAGAGTCAATATACCCAAGAGTTTTAATCCCCAACTGTGCCCACCTGGCGATGTCTGAGAGTGAGTGAAAGTGGGGGAGGTGATTATTGCCCCACAACAGTATGCGGGGACCAGGCTGTAGAGGCGCCCCGGACTCATTATATAGCCTTCTGAAATGCTTGTACCACCGTGTGCATAGTAGTAGTGGTGAAGTAATGGGGTGAGACACCTTGGTAGGGAGTTTAGCAAGAGCACCAAGCTTTTTCACTTGTAGGCTCAATAATACATATTAACAAAACTAACTCAAACAGTGGAGAAGAGTCACAAGCTGTTAATGGGTGTTACTCAGTGACTACCAATGATGACCCTGACCACCAACCCAAGCACCAAACAGAACAAAGGATGGCATTACAGGGTGCACACCTCCCTTAACAATCAAGTAAATCAACCAAGTGCAAATTGTCAGAGACAGTATATATTGGGCATTTCTGTAATCTTCCGACTACAGGTCTGTAAGCCACAGGACATGCAAGGCAGTGGGAACTCAAGTCTTGGCTGGAGGGGTGCTCACTACAGACAGATGCTGCTTTTAATAACAGTTATATTTTCAAACAAATGATTGCATGCTTATAAAAAGTTAACAGCCTGATTAAAGTTGTTTTATCTCATTATACAGTTGTGCAATTGTTTCTCTAATATTTGATATAAGGATTGCTCACTCAAATATAAAAAGGCAAAAATGTATTTAATCAAAAACACTTATATATCAGCTTTGGCCCAATAAGGCCTTATTGGGCCAAAGCTGATATCAATACAGGCTGTGCACATTCCAAATTGTGCTTTTTGTGTAATTGTTTCTCCACAGAGAAAGAGTTGGTCCCAGAAAGTATTTCAGGTATTACCAGGTTAGTGGAGGCAAAGTGCAAGTTACCCAGGGCTGCAAGCATAGTAATATGTAGAAAACAACAATGCTTATGGTGTTTCCTTTAGACCCTTTGCTTTAAAAAACTGAACAAGATCTTTAACATGATTTGTATGAACCCCACTCTGATAAGACCTAAAGACTTTACTACATGACATCATTACTAATGAAATTATTAGTGTAAGGAAAGATTAGGAATGGAATACCATTACCAATTACCATTACAACAAGTGTCTGTGTTAGGGCAGGACTAAACGGCAGATTCTGCCACGATCCGACGCGCTGCGCTAAATCACAGGCGTCACGTCGGATGCGACGGAAATAATGTAAGTAATTCAATTGTCGCATTGTGTCGCTGCATTGATGCCACACGACTGTCGGATGCAGACGCTGCTGGTTATTATGGAACCCTATAGCAATCTTTATTATTAAATATTTGTTTATTTATATAACACCATTGTCTCCATCATGCACTTCACACTGCAAGAAGATACAAACACAAGACACAAGTTTACATGTAGAAACCATGACTTTTTCACTAGAGCAGGTTTACTTCAGTACATTTGAATTGTGTTAAGATACAATTGGGGGAGGGCCCTGCTCACAAGAGGCTACAATCTGTGACTTTTCTTACATTACCTTCCCAAGTTAAATAATCTACATTATATTTGAAATATATTGTATTTGAAATAAAGTCTACATTTTTTGCTTTTGTTAAGGTTTATTAACAGATAGAACTGATTTTCCAATGTAATAGCAGCTCTTTCTGATTACCTACCTCTTTAATTTTTTTTTAAGTGAACCTCCCCTTGGCAACTTGGCCTCTGAATTTGACTCCGAGATGGACAGCACGGAGCAATTAGCTCTAGGAAGCACAGATACCCTGTCCAATGGCCACAAGGCAGACCAAGAAGCTGCAAAGCGTCTGGCAAAGAGACTTTACAATCTTGATGGGTTCAAAAAAGCAGATGTGGCGAGGCACCTGGGGAAGAAGTACGTGTGGGTATTGTAAGAACTATATATATATATATACCAAAGACCTCTTATCCAGTGTCTGTGGTGTGGTGGACCTTTGGTGGATTTCATCTTGAACCAACTTTTATTGTCTGTTAACACTTCATATTTACATCTGTGGTGATGCATGTAGCTGTGTATGTTCCCTATTATAATCCACTCTATATGTGCAAGCACTCTTCATGTCATTGGCACATTCTACTGTGCAATATGAATGGATATGGTCAGATAAATTTGGATGGTCATCCTCTGTGAGATTTGTGCAGCTTCTCATTGCTAAAGGGATGGGTGTGGGTCAATACAAAAATTACAAAGATATTTGAAATAATCTATCTATTCCTCCCTATCCTCCTGTCAGCAATCTGTCCCTCTTCATGTAGGATTCAGAGTCCGATTTGACAGTTAGGTCAAATACATTGGCTTGCTCACTTTTCCTAGACAATGTATTAGAGCTAACTTTTCCAAAATAACTGATGCCGACACAAAGCCTCATGTGTACAGACAAAAGGGGTATAGAGAAGAATAACTTGATCTTTTCAGAAAATGGCAGATATTTTTTTATATATTATTTATAGAATGTTTCTTATCCCAATGAAATGCTTATATTAACTTGCATTAAAGTGATGCTGACACTAAAAAAATTTTTTCAAAATATTAATCTACAAAAATTACCTATAGGTCATGTTGACGTTTTTCACTGATAGTTCAGCTTTTGTGACTTGAAGTTCCTAAACCTGACTGTTTTGCCAACCTGACTGTCCCTTCTTAACCTGTCAGTTTCTAATGCTAACAGACTACTGCTGCACAAATATGGCAGCCCCCTTATAGAGGAACATGGGGGTAAGAAAGGTCATGTAAGCAAATACATGTAAGGCAAATATTTTTATGGCAAAATTATAAATAGCATTGAAAGACAATATTATGATAGATATATAAAAAAAATATTTACTAGTGTCAGTATCTCTTTAAGTAGTGAATAATGAAAGTGCTAAATATCTGGCCAAATTTGCTGCAAACAAAATAAAGAGGTATTAGGTTTTAACAGTGACTTAACTTGCGACCGGCGGGCCCCCTGCCAGCCCACCCCCCCCCAAAAATGCAGGGCAGATTACTCCCTAAGAAATTCCCCCCAACCCTGCTACCAGCGCCGATCCGCGCCTTTATGCCGCCTGAGGCGGCCTTCCGTTGCCGCCCCGACCCCTCCTCACGGCGCTCACATTTTCTGCGCAGGAGGGGGTCGGGGCGCTGCACGACGCTAGTGCAGAGAGCGCGTTTGCGCTCTCTGCACTAGAAGAGCCGAATTTCCGGGTTGAAAACCGGAAATTCGGCTCTTAGTTACCAGGAGCGGCATTTTTGCCGCCCCTGGTAACCAGGGGGGCGCTGCCGCCTGAGGCGAGTGTCTCAACTCGCCTCATTGGTGGAGCGCCCCTGCCTGCTACCTACGATAGCACCATTATTCTTAACTATATATTTTACGAATTGCCTACTTCGCAAAAAATCCCACATCATCACCAATATGGCTGAGTCTTTTAAGGTGTATAGGGAATCTAAAATATTATGATTTTAAATCACCAGCTACAAAATGGCACCTTTGCTCTTTGTGACTTATTATTTTACAACTTTTAGAATTAATTCATTAAAAACCTTGACTGTTATTCTGTCTACAGAATATAAGCAAAAGCACCCATGAGATAGTTGGAACCAAACTGCAACTTTAGTTAAGTGGGGCTTAGTAAGTAAGATATGCTCAGTCATAGGTAACACTGGGAATGACAGATACAAATGGGCTAGCTAGTGAGCAGCTTGAGCTCCACCAAGGAGATTTAGTACGGATTAGAATCCTGCTTGCACTACTCAGAGTTGCAACCAAGCATATAGATAGGGACTCCTGTAGCTTGCCTAGATTCCATTTGAGGAGGTTCCTGAAAACAGGGAGTGCCATTCCTAAATTGAAATAATCCACAATTACCCTGAGTAATTGTGTTGTATGTTCCTTGTCTAATTCTCAAAGTCTTATATGAATCCAGTTGAAAAGCCTTCATTGTTAAGTTTAAGAGCCACTGGTGTCCACTTATTGAATTATTCCTGAACTCTATAGATCCTCAACACCCTGCCTCCAACATACCCAAGGGCCCACACCAAAAGATTAAAAATTACATGCATAACGTATTGGTAAAGATGAAAGTCCCAAGAGCAACAGGTGCCTCCATTTAACTATAGCCTTGCACATGGATTATCTGGCAGTGCTGACAAATCTTCTAGAGCTATGGAATGAGCAAGGAAAATTAAGCAGATTTTAAATATAACTTTTTCTTTTTTTTTTTTTTTTTTTAAAAAAATCCCAAAACAATTAACAAACAGTGGGAGTGATGGGCGGACTTTCCAAACTTTACACACCACATATTAAAATTACATAAAGTTACAATTTCTTCCCCTAAATAACCTCAGAGAAGAAAATTCACACCCACATACAGTATATATATATATATATATATATACATATGTGTGTGTGTGTATATATATATATATATATATATATATATATATATATATATATATATATATATATATATATTTAATGAAGGACCAGCAGTCCTATTGATACGATGAATGAATTATTTACTTCATATCACATCACCAGGAGGCATGTGTGAAATGAAATGAATTATTCATAGTAGTGTTGGTCCTTCATCTAATATAATGTATATAATTTTGACCACACAACCCTTATTCATAGACATGCTGACTATGTGGACATAGTGGGTTATATATATATATATATTTCCTCGCACATACACAGATCACTGTCCATAATCCCTTATTTCTCATTACCTGCAATTTATTTGTGAAAAAATATTGAGAAAGAAACCATAGGATTGATGGCATTTTAAGATCTTATGGTTTAGGGAACTTACAGTATATAGTATTCCAGCACTCACATAACTATACAATACATACAATTTTATAACTAAATGCAATAATACACTAGCATTAGGTAATAGCATTCAAATTTGTGGTGAACATGTATGGAGGGGTGTGTGTATGGATGCTGGGTTTTCATTTGGAGGGGTTGAATTTGATGGACTTTGTCTTTTTTCAACCCGATTTAACTATGTAACTAATTATGTAACTTCAGTTTCTGCGTAAGGCAGCAGACCAGATACAGGGTGGGGGATCCCTAGTTTTGTGTCAGAGTGGACCTTTTCAAAAAAATCCTTTTCTGATAACCAGAATATTTACTTCTATAGAGCCAGGGCTATAGTTATATCTAGGCACCTGAGGTCTGTGCCTCTGGTGCACTCGTGTTTATATACTGAATTAAAATTGTTTTGAAATACAAAAATTAATCTACCCAGCCACCACTGGAAACTTTCTGTTCAAATGGGGGGGGGGTACATAGCACGTCACAGGTCGTCCGTGCATGCTGAGTTGCGAGCCTAGGGTGGCAATGGACCTAAATACAGCACTGTATAGAGCCATATAATGAATTACGGAAAAATAGGGAAAGCAATTAGAAAAACACTGATTCTATTAAAAATAAAACTCAATGTTGGGAACTGAGAGATGTTTTTAATATGCACAAGGTTTCACCACTCAGAAGCCATTCTGCATCCTACACTGTCCTCTTTTTGCATAATCTCTTATATGCACAGTGCTGGAGGGATAAAACAGATTCTCCTCAGGCCTAGGCAAGATTAAACCAGCCTACCTGCTACTTTATATCAGATCACTCTGAAATTCAGCAAAGACCTGTCCAATCCAGTACAGAGCACAACATAACTGGACTGCGTTACTGCCAGAGCACTTATTACTAATTTATTTTAGAAAGCTCTTTGCACCGCTCATCAGTTTTGGAAAAGCCACTTAACACAGGTGCATCAATAAGCAGCTATAATTCAGGTTATCTGAGGTTTTGATACTTTGTAGATAAGTATTAGAGACATGTACAATATGTGAATATTTCCAAATGATTTACCATTTTCCAAATGAATGACCACTTTGGCCATCCAAATTTCTCCTTTCTTTATTCATTCTTTTTAATGTCTTCTTTAAAACTGGTTTTGTAATTCTGTGGACTAATCACTTTGTAAAATGTATAATTGTTATGTCCGCCCTCTGCTCAAAGTGTGAGTATGAATGCCATTAATTAGTCTGCTTGTTCCTTGCAGCAATGAGTTCAGTAAGATGGTTGCAGAGGAATACCTCAAGTTTTTTGTCTTCACAGGGATGTCTCTTGACCAAGCCCTCAGGTCAGTTGTTTGAAGTATTGCTTTTTTATTCTATCTTTATTATGGAATAAAACTAAAGCTAAAAACCCAAATGTAAATGTAGAGTACCAGACTGAATATCTGAGACATCAAATTGATCTCCTTATGGCAAACTTGTCATACCTTGTCTGTTCTCCGGCAATTCCAGGTCCAGCCTTTGGCTAAGGCCCCTTAGAGGACCAGTCAGGATCTCTCTTAACTCACAAAATGAGATCAGATATAGAAAATATTTGTGTGTCCATTATTCAGTTTTAAGACTGTTTTACCTTACCTGACTTTCAAGCTAGAATTTTAAATGTATCTAAGGGCACAAATGGCCTCTATAAATCATATTCAGAGACCATGTAAGGTGGATTAAACCTGGGGTTACTGCCCAGAGGTACCTATAGCAGACATTAAGCAATGGGCTGCCTTGAACTTGCCAGTTTTGCATATTTTTAATCCAGTACAAAGAGTACAGAGTGCAGCAAGACCTTGGATGCCCGCAGACTGCTTTTAACTATTTCATGAATATACAAAGGGGCAGATTTATCAAGGGTCGAATTTCAAAGTCAAAAATACTTCAAAATTCGACCATTGAATTGAAATACTTCAAATTCGAATATCAAATTCAAACTTTTTTCATCGAATTTGGGCATTCTGCGGTCGAAGAAAAAACTATTCAAACGATTTTATCGTACGATCGAACGATTTTACTTCGACTTCAAAAAACATAGAAAAATGCTGTAGAAGGTCCCCATAGGCTAACATAGCACTTCGGCAGGTTTAATTTGGAGAAGTATTGAAGGCAACATTTTTTTCCGGCAGGTTTAATTTGGCGAAGTATTGAAGGCAAAGTTTTTTTAAAGAGACAGTACTTCGATTATCAAATGGTCGAATATTCAAACTATTTTACTTCGTATCCAATTAGAAGTCGTAGTATCCTATTCGATGGTCGAAGTATCCAAAAATTACTTTGAATTTCGAATTTTTTTACTTCGAAAATTACCTCTAATTCACTTAAAATCTGATAAATCTGCCCCTAAAGGTGTGAGATTATGCAATTGGAGCTCCAGAAGTCAAAAGCAAATGGGGTTTCTCTAGAAACCTCACCGTATCTATAGTTTGGGAAGACCCACAACAACCTATGGTCTCCAGCCCACAGTTTGAGGACCACTGTGTTAACTGAAAATATACACCTATGTTTAATGAAAAACCAGAAATTCTAATTCACAATTTTTGCCACTCAAACTCAAATTATCATGAAAATACAAGTTTGAATGTTTATAAATCTGGCCCATAATTTAGACATATGTCACAACACAAAATGTTACTAATTACTACATTAATAGAGTATCAAAAGCAATATGGGGCATTTTGACAGAGGTTTTGTTTGTTGCCCTTAAAAAGAAACGTTCACATTTTCCCCCAGTTCAGCCAGATCACAGTGAGTAGTAGGTTTTACTAGTGGCAGTTTCAATGTTATCCTATGGAATGTTTTTTTGTCACCTGAGGAATAAAAGATTTAACTGTGGGCAACAGATCTCATTGAGTGCTCTCACCCTTAAGGAGAAATCTCTGGGGGTTACAGCCCCCAGTGAATCTTGCTGCATACCTGTTACGCCCGGGTAATGCTTGCAGTGCAGTGCAAAAACGTCTATTTCTTCTCTTGGGCAATTCTGCAGGGCACATGCACAGAACATAAATCTCCATATTGCCCACATGCCCCAACTGTAGAGAAATGAAGAAAAAGACACAAGCAGTACCCTGAGTAGAAGCGTACCAGCCCCGGGTACCAAGTAGCAACTATAATTATGGAGAAGTAGTGGGTGTTAAACAAATTGGCACCTCAAGTGATTTTTTTGACATGCTTTGTGTTACCTTTGTGTTAACCTTTATTGCATCAGCTTAGCATATTTATGTTTCCCTACTGTAGGATGTTCCTGAAAGAGCTGGCTCTTATGGGAGAGACGCAGGAGAGGGAGCGGATATTAGCACATTTCTCTCAGCGATATCATCAATGTAATAGTAACAGCATCCCTTCAGAGGGTGAGAAACCACAGTGTCATAATTACTATGTCATAATTACATGCATGTTACTATAAGCACTGTGTTTATGGTTACTATGGGTTTGTGGGGTTGTACATTCTTGGAATACATTCACCATAGACATAAAGAAGAATATCTTAAAACACACAATAACAACCAATCATTCAACAATGAAAATATGTGTAATGCTTGAGAGAGGAGTGCATTAAAGTTAGAGATATTCTTCCACTTAAGAAACTTAAGCTTACACAGCATTATAATTTATAAGAAGGTATCCAGTGGGATAAACATTCCACAGTATTGGATGGAAGATAAACACAACATACCTATGGTTTTTCTCAGCGGCTTGTGCTTTATGTGATACGGCCTTTCTAGAAATTGGTAACATTTTTGCTTATTATTGAGCACAACTGGTGCCAAGAGCAATAGAAAATCATGGTCCACATTATGCTATTGGCAATTATTTACCAATATGGTGAAAGTAACTGCATAATGGTTCAGATTTTTAATGATGTGTCACAGTTTCTGCCAGTCACTTATTAGTCAGTAGTGACATTTGTTACTGTGTGATTGGATTTAGGGATTACAGATTAATTAGATGGAGGGTATATTAAAAATGTCTTTTTGACATTTTATTTAATTCTATTAAGAACAGCAACTAATGTGTAATACTTAACTCCCGTGAATTATATCACAGCCGTAGCTGCACACTGTTATTTAGTAAATGTCCAGTTACATGCAAAGTCTAATAGGCCTATTAATAAAGGCCTCAAAAACATGACCAATTTAATTTTTGAGCTTAGAATCATGCATAGTTATAAAGCTGTGTAATTAATTTTCGACAATTTTCGAAAAGTCTTTGCTGCCTGAATTGCCCCATTGAGTTCATCAGGTTATGACAGGTCTGTCCGCTGTGAGTGTGGGATAAAAACAATACAAACCTTTAGAAATAACTAAAGGTGGCATGAATTAACATATAAATAAAAATATAGCTTTGGAAATATGCTTTTTAATTTTGCCGTAGAGTTGTCATCATTTATAATCTATACTTAGTGATTTCACTTATCTCTAATGGGCCAAATGGTTACTTATTGCCTGTATTAGTTACTGAACATTATATAATATTTACATGCATTTGATAATATATTAGCCCAAAGCAGAGAAGTTGGAAGCAGAACATCAGCATTTGTTTTGCTAATGTTAACCAGCCTTGCATAAAATGTGTTCAAATAGGCATTAAATGTTCTCTCTGGCTAATTTCTCAAGCAGTTGCTAATTTATTTAGTTTAGTATCTGCCTGTTAATTTAATAGTTATCTGTTATTTTTATCTAATATGTGGACAGCTTCAAATCATCCCATAGATTTTCGATGATATTCAAGTTGGGGGACTGTGACGGCCATTCCAGAATATTGTACTTCTCCCCCTGCATAAATGCCTTTGTAGGTTTCGGTGTGTTTAGGGTCATTGTCTTGTTGGAATATCCAACCCCTGCATAACTTCAATTTTGTGATTGATGCTTGAACATAATCCTGAAGAATTTGTTAATATTGGGTTGAATTCATCCGGCCCTTGACTTTAACAAGGGCCCCAGTCCCTGAACTAGCCACATCCTATAATGTAAGTAAGCTGGTAGAACCCTGGTTGGTGTATGAGTAAAATTGCCCATACATTACAGGGACTGGGTTTTAATATGTTATTTAGGTTTTGCCAAAATCAGGTCACTTACATGGGTTTTAAAACAGTTTTACATATAATGGCAAGTAAATTCTAGCTATGCTACCATAAAAACAGATCTGATACAAGGTGACTGTTTTTTGCACTTTGCAAACTGCATTCCTCTACTGCAAATGCTGCAGGTCTCTGGGCCCCATTTTGGTGAGCAGATACTTGCTGCTGCCCTTATGAATACAGTGCTGCCTACATTTAGCAGCGCTATATTTTTGACGGTGGGTAGAGAAGGCACATAGGCTTCTCCCCTCCCACTTGCTAATATGAACGGTATTCTAACGTGCAAGTTAGGGATTAGCAAAGAATATAGGCCACAATGGGGCTGACTGAGTATTAAGGGGCTCTTGCACTTCTTCCCCAATCGTTATAAATAGTGTATCCTAATATGAATTAATATAAATTACCTGCTCTAACCTACAGGTGGCTAATTTTTTAATCTGCCTTGTATGCTCTTAAAAGTGATATTCTTGCTTTATGTTTTAAGCTTTATGTTGCAGATGCCACAAATACCCTCTAGTGGACCTAGAGGTTACAATAAGCTAAAGCAGACATAAACATTCTGGCAATGTACATTAAATGCCAGTAAAAGTAGTCAGACCCTTTGTTATAGCTTTTTTTTTTGCCAAGTATTGTCTCATCCTCAAGCCTGACTGGTTATACCAGCTCATTCCATGCAAGCTTTTCCCAGCCTCTGCTGTTGCCCTGCATGTGAAAAATAAAGGCTTTTATTTTAATGGAGTGCTGCCCGTTTGAATTCCTAACAGCTTTTCCCAGCCTGTCAGGTCAGGTCCTGATTTATATCCAGTCACAACAGCCTTTAAATTACTATCTTATTCCTTTGTGGCACCACCAATATTTTACGGTGGAAACCCTGGTGGCAGGAGATGTTTTTCCATTATATTTTTTCTTGCATCCTTATTACTGGTTGTCTGTGCTGCATTTGTAATAATATTATGTACTAACAGTTTGGGTTTGCAATGCTTTCAAGTTCAGTCTTTTGCCCATTCCTGCTATCACCCTTCTATATTCTTCTTTATTAACCATACACAATGAAAACTTGATTCTCAGCTAAAAACTCATGTTTGTGGATTTACAACTCACAACTAATATAAAGCTACTTGCTTTTATTTCCTAAGATAAGGGGGGGAAACAAGATATTACTTGATGCCTCTGCTATATTTATGATCATTTGTCAAAGAATTAGTAACAAGGACATTTTCCTGTATTCTTCCTACCACACTGCTACTGTTACTCATGTGACTAGAGTAATATACTGGGTGTCACAATTTACCTGTGTTGAATCACTCGTCCCAGTCAGTTTACAGTCTATTGTGGGAAATGGTATATAGTTTCCGGTACACCGATAAAGGTGACGTTTTTATGAATATATAAATTATTTCTTAGATCTGAAAGGGTTAGCATTCAGACCCCTTGTACACTAAAGGTCAATTTGCATGATATATTGATGGAATGCTTAAGCAGCGAGCCATTTGGTTGGAAGCCAAGAGAAATCCAAGAGATCTGAGTCAGCGGTTTTAGCATTTTACAGCGGCTGATGCTTCATTCACCAATAAACTGACATAACTGTGTCAATAAATGTGGGCCATTCTCTCAGCAGCATATCTGTTTGCTTTAAAGAACTGAGAGCACAAAAATGAAAAATATTTATGTGGCCAGTGCAATACGATTCTCTGGCTGGTGCGGGTAACAGCACTGGAGTAAATTTGGCAGTTAATGAGAAAAAATGCAGAAATTAGTTTGTGTAATGAAAGTGCTGCTAATCTGACTAAAGGGGGTTGATCAAAGCTTATAATATTAAAACAAGGGTATTTTCCGTTACAAGTTTATTATCATCAAGCTGACAAACCACCTTTGAATTAACTTTTTGTATGTTATAGAATGGCCAGTTCTAAGCAACTTTTCAATTGGTCTTCATTGTCTATTTTCTATAGTTTTTAAAATATTTGCCTTTTTTCTTCTTGATTCTTTCCAGATTTCAAAAGGGGGCTACTGAACCCATTTAAAAACAAATGCTCTGTAAGGCTACACATTTATTGTTATTGCTACTTTTTATTACTCATCTTTCTATTCAGGCCTCTCCTATTCATATTCCAGTCTCTTATTTAAATAAGTGCATGGTTGTTAGGGTAATTCGGGCCCTATCAACCAGATTGCTGAAATTGAAAACTAAAGAGCTGCCAAATAAAAAGGTAAATGACTCAAAAAAAATTAAAATCAATTGCATAGTATCTCAGAATATCACTCTTTACATCATTCTGAATGTTAACTCAAAGGTAAATAACCTCTTTAACTCTGGTTTAATGTCCAATTTGAGGGCCAACATCTTTTCTGCTTTTCTGCCACCACTCAGAAATAATAGTTTCATAATGATTATTATTATTAACATTTATTTATATAGCGCTAGCATATTTCGCAGCACTGTAAAGTAATGTGTTTATACAACTTAATCACATTAATTACATACATAGAACATTTGAAGTTACATACATCACAACCAACACCGGTACAAAAGTTGAGGAAGGCCCTGTGCAAAGGAGCTTACAATCTAAAGGGAAGGGAATAAGACACAAGGTGTGGGAGTGGGCAAGATCAGAATTAAAGGAGTGAGAGATGTAGTACTGTATGTGGTATTGCATTTGGTAGTTAAGCAGAGGGTAGGCTTCTCTAAAGAAGTGGGTTTTAAGAGATCTTTTGAAAGCAGAAAGGTTGGGAGAAAGTTGGACAGACCGTGGGAGAGAGTTCCAGAGGAGGGGTGCAGCCCTTGCAAAGTCTTGAATGGGAGCATGTGAGGAGGTAATGAGAGAAGAGTTGAGTAGCAGGTCAGTGGAGGAGCATAGTAAGTGGTTGGGTGAGTATATAGAGATGAGATCAGAGATGTAGGGTGGGGCAGAGTTATGAAGTGCTTTAATGTCAGGTCATTAATTTGAATTTTATTCTGAGGTAAGTCACACATGGTAGATAGAAAAATATGGTCAGGGCAGGTTGTGTTTCAGCTTCGAGAAGTTAATCAATATTAATCAGTTCTGAGTAGTAATACAAGTCATTGACAAATAGGCATATGCATAAAAATAGATTGCATTTGCAGCAAAATTTACACTTTTCCATGTGTCTTGATCTCTTAAAGGGGTTGTTCACTTTAAAACACTTTAGTTCAGTTGGTTTCAGATAGTTCACCAGAAATAAAGACTTTTTCCAATTACTTTCGATTTACTTTTTGTGACTGTTTTTCAAATTTTGAAGTGTAAAATTTCATTTTTCACCTTCTAAAGCAGCTCTGGGAGGGGGGGTCGCCAACTCTTTAACTGTTTTAAATTGATACATTTAGTTGATACATTTGTAATCTTTATCCCTGCTGAGCAGAATCCCTGAGTTTCATTAAAGGCAGCTGTTGAATTGATACAATAGTTGCTAATATTCCACAGATGCTGCTGAGAAATGTATCAACTAAATGCAGGACAATATAATTTCAGAATGCTCCTGGATCACTGAGCTGCCAAACTGAAACACTAGAGACATGAACATTAAACTTTCAACTTAAATTAGGAAAACAGTTAAGAGTAAAAGATGGAAAGCAATTTAATTAATTGTTATGGTGAACAACTGAACTGAAAAAAAGTGTGGAAGGTGAACAACCTCTTTAAGTTAAAATCTACCTGTATTTGCCACATTTCTCTTGCCTATATATACACAGTATCTAAGTAGAGATGATGATTACCATTCCAATGAATAAAATGCAATCTGTACATAGTGTAATTCTACTTGTTATTTTCTTTCTAGATGGCGTTCACACATTGACCTGTGCACTGATGCTGTTGAACACTGATTTACACGGCCATGTATGTATAATTGTATATGCAATTTATTGCAAGGGGCAGATTTATCAAGGGTCGAATTTCGAGTTTATGGGAGTTTCTAAAAACTCCCATAAACTCGAATTTTTTTAAAAAAAAGATGAATAGAAATTTATTAAAAAAATAGAATTCTTTAAATTTGGGTGAATAGGATCGACCTGCAAACTCGAATCTAAATTTAAAAAAAAACTATTTTTAAAAGTCCACCATACGACTCCAATTTGATTGTAGGAGGTCCCCCATAGGCTAAAACACCAATTCAGCTGGTTTTAGATGGCAAATAGTCGAATTTGAATTCTTAAAGGGACAGTACATGATAAATTAGGACTATTCCATAGTTTAATTACGCTTAGGGGCACATTTACTGAGGATCGAAGTGAATTCGAAGTGAATTTTCGAATTCAAAAATTTCAAATTTCAAAGTAATTTTTGGGTACTTCGACCATCGAATAGTCCAAATTCGACTTCGACTTTGATTTGAATTGGAAAAACTTAGAATATTCGACCATTTGAAAATCGAAGTACTGTCGACTTCGACTTTGAATATTGAACTACTGCAATTCGATGGTCGAATTTCGAAGTTTTTTTCACTTCGAAATTCGATCCTTAGTAAATGTGCCGCTAAAATAAATTCGAATTGAATTTTCAATTTGATCCTTGATAAATCTGCCCCTAAATGTGACTCTATAATGATATTATTTCCATAAATACCATAGGCTAGTATAAACCTAGTATCCTTTTCTTTTAATATATGGTATGTGTAGATGTTTGATTCCAAGAGTTGTTTAAATTATCACTTACATGAATCTTGTGTTTAATTTTACCTGCAGTAGCTAAAAATATACAAGCTTAATGTACATAACCTGAGATCCCATACAGAAATTACATTGCTTGAAGCTGTAAATATTTACTTGAAGTGGATCCCAGTGACTTGGTATGAATACTTACAGGAGTGATACTAGCCCCTTTGCTGCTTGAGGCAGCTTGCTGCTGCTGACCCCCACCCGCCTGCGCTCATCTTTTTGGTGCTGGAGGGGGTCTGGGGAGCCAGGACGCTACCGCAGAGAAGCACAATTGCACTCCTTGTGGTAAAGTTACCATGAGCGGCAACCCTGGTAACCAGCGGGGCGTCTCATTGGTGCAGTACCCCTGCATACTCAGTAGTTTTATAACTAAATAACTGGTAACAGGTGCAATGAATGCTTCCGAATAGGTTACAAAGTTACAAATTGTATTACCCCTTTAAGTGCAACAGAATCCACAATCTGTGGATAAAAAAGACTTAAATGCCACAGATTGTAGATTCTATTATCTGCAGCACCTCCAATTTGGGGAGCGGAGGAGCAGCTCATTTCCCATCCTCTAGGCAACAAGCAGAGCAGGGAATGAGTTAAAGCCGACATGTACTCAAGTACTTTTCCTACCCATCCTTTGCAAGTTTATATGCTGTATGTAAGGTTGTTTGTAAAGCTAGAGGCATAATCCTATAAACAATGCAGTATAAATTTAGGCACCAATTAAATCAGGCATGTCCAAAGTCAGGCCCGGGGGCCATTTGCGGCCCGTTTTAAAATTTACACCGTGCCTCAGCCTCCATCATGAAATGAATAATAATGCGACCCTTTAGCATAGTGCGATCAGGAATTGTGTAGCTGTAGCAGTAATATTTCAGCACATTAGTGAAGTGATCTGCCACTTGGTCTATCCTGCTGCCTATGTGCTGAAGGTATTAGCAATAGACACGTAGTGATGCGCTGCTCTCGCATATTTCTTTAGGGCTGAAGGTGGCAATAGACGTTCTGATGTGCCAGTATAGCAAACAAAAGAATTACCGTATATACTCGAGTATAAGCCGAGTTTTTCAGCATCCAAAATGTGCTGAAAAAGTCTACCTCGGCTTATACGCGAGTCAGTGGGCAGTAGTTCAGATTGCAGTCACTTTTAATCATTCCTATACCAACAGTTCGCTTGGGGAGAGACTGCAATATCACACAGCACCCTCTGTTGGTTATATGAAAGAATAACAGTGCGCCCTCTGTTGGTTATATGAAAGAATAACAGTGACTGCAATATCACACAGCACCCTCTGTTATATGAAAGAATAACAGTGCACCCTCTGTTGGTTATATGAAAGAATAACAGTGACTTCAATATCACACAGCGCCATCTCTTGGTTATATGAAAGAATAACAGTGACTGCAATATCACACAGCGCCCTCTGTTGGTTATATGAAAGAATAACAGTGACTGCAATATCACACAGCGCCCTCTGTTGGTTATATGAAAGAATAACAGTGACTGCAATATCACACAGCGCCCTCTGTTGGTTATATGAAGGATTAACAGTGATGGCAATATCACACAGTGCCCTCTGTTGGTTATACGAAAGATTAACAGTGATGGCAATATCACACAGCACCCTCTGCACATGGTAGTGGGACAGTGGGACAATGCAAACAGTAATCCGTTTGGCAATTCTCTGTCACCATCAACTTTGCAAAGAAGTCCAGTTGATCGCTGGGGGGTCGCTTTGGTGGAATGTGCGCTGCTGGGAGACAGGGCAGTAGTTGTGTCTTGGCTTATACTCAAGTCAATAAGTTTTCCCAGTTTTCGTAGGTAAAATTAGGTACCTCGGCCTATACTCGGGTCGGCTTATAGTCGAGTAGATACGGTATGTGAGAGTGGCGCGTTACCATGTGCCAGTACGTGCCTATTGCTAACACCTTCAGCACACAGGCAGCAGTATAGACCAAGTGGCAGATCATTTCACTAATGTGCCCAAATATTACTGCTACGATTACTCAATTCCTGTAATTTAATGTTAATGGTTCAAAGAATGTCTGGCTGAATGGTCAGCCCCCACACATTTTCACCTCACCAAATCTGGCCCTCGTTACAAAAAGTTTGGACACCCCTGAATTAAATGATTTTATCATTAATGCACTTGAGTCACTATATGTAGCTCTGCATAATGCTCAACTTGTAAAACTTTTACTGTTTTTAGAATATTGGCAAGAGGATGTCCTGCTCAGAATTTATTGGAAACTTGGAAGGTCTGAATGGAGGGAAAGATTTTCCAAGGGAACTTCTCAAGGTAAGAGATGTATTTGATGGTTGTTGTATATGGGGAAAATGTTATGGTTTGTTAGTGTGTAAATGTAACATCATGATATAAAATGAATAAATGCTGCGCTAAACCAGTTGTTTCTTATGGTAATGGTACTGTATGTTCTTATCTTTCTCCATAATATCGCTCATAATACATGTTATGGATCCCATAATATGATATATCTGACTATGCTAAATAAAGTTTAGAAAATGTTTTTACCACTATAAGAATGTCACTTGGGCACAGTTAAAGATATTATTACACTTTAAAGACTCCTTTATTCAGGCTGGAAATGCATTTTATGATCAAAAGCTTTATTTTTGATGTAGTTCTAAAAAAGCTTCTTAAATGTTAGGTCTATTGCACATGGGACATTTTTATTTTCTACTACTAAGTCTGTGAATAAAATACCACAAAGAGCATTTAAATCTCCTTAAAAGTAATGTAAAGACAATATTTATAATTTCTTAATGCATTCTCTGTGGCAAGGATACCCAACCTTTTTAACCCGTGAGCAACATTCAGTAGTAACAGGAGTTGGGGAGCAACACCAGCATGAAAAATGTTCCTGGGGTGCCAAATAAGTGCTGTAATTGGGCATTTGGTAGACCCTATGTGGATTGTCAACCTACATTGAGGCTGTGTTTGGCAGTGCACCTGGTTTTTATACAACCAAAACTTGCCTCCAAGCCTGGAATTCAAAAATAGTCACCTGCTTTGAGGCCACTGGGAGCAACATCCAAGGAGTTGGAGATCAACATGTTGCTCACAAGCTACATATGCCATACGGAACAATCTTGCAGTATATACTGTTTGAAAATTCTCTGCCTTTTGCAAGAATGAACCGTTCAAATTTGTTGGGAAAATCATTTTTAATTGCTGCTACTAAAACTTAGTGAAAAAATTCCCCAAAGGTTTTTAAAAGTTCTTACAGGGGATCTTAAGGCAAAATTTATATTGCTAAATGCATTCTATATTTCATATGGATTGGTTTTTACAGTCTTGCAAATGGTAAATATTTTCATTTATTATATATTGCAAAATTGTTCCATATGGCTAAGAGAGTGTATTTGGCAGTTATTAATTTTTCCTTTAGATCCCCTTTACGGTGGCCTCACATGTACCAGCCTCACCAGTCTGGGTAAATATACAAACGCTTATATCACAGATAGGTATGTAAGCACCAGCCCCCTCATTACCAGCATCACGCTATAATAATAATAACGGGGTTATGCCTGGCCTTTGTCATCCTCTATAGTCAGTTTCATCAGAAGCCAGGTAACCTACAGGTATGTTTTTTTTTCGACTGTGGGAGGAAGCTAGCTGAAATATAGGGGTAAGTATAGGCTCAGCACACATTATAGTGACTTTATCGCTACTGAACAAAAGTAAGCAACACTTTTCATGATAAAAAATTGCCCCGTGCACATTTTTGACATTTTGCCCTCGATTATATATTTTAGCACACAAAGATTTTCTTCTTTGTGTACTAGTTTAGATTACATTATAGTAAGTCAGAGTCCAGCAGTGAACTGGGTTAGAAGTGCCAAGGAGGTGTGATGAAAGGCTTGTAGATGAATAGGGGAGGACCCGAATTAGAAGATAGGTAAATATCATTAACAATAACATTAACCTCACAGAGCAATAGTGTTTGGGTCCCCTTTAAGACTTGTTGTTACATTACCCCCTAAATGTTCAAAGAGCTCACTTTTAAAGCTGGCCATGAACGGGGCAATATAAGCTGCATACTGACCTGCGGTGGGCTTTGCTAACCCAGGTCTTCTAACAAAATTCCCCAAAGGTTTTTAAAAGTTCTTACAGGGGATCTTAAGGCAAAATTTATATTGCTAAATGCATTCTATATTTCATATGGATTGGTTTTTACAGTCTTGCAAATGGTAAATATTTTCATTTATTATATGTTGCAAAATTGTTCCATATGGCTAAGAGAGTGTATTTGGCAGTTATTAATTTTTCCTTTAGATCCCCTTTACGGTGGCCTCACATGTACCCTGCTGGTGGCAGGGGTGGAGTGGGGTTAGCCATGTGGAGGAGCTTGTGACATCCCAGTCCAACACTGTGACATCCTGACAGCCTGACCAATCAAACACTGGCCAGTTATCTATCAGGCAGATTTAAGCAGTACTCCACTGGGTTAATGATCAAATGAACGCCAAATGAGTTTAAGGTGTATGGCCAGATTAGAAATCATTAACATAGTATTCTTCAAAATTTACATTTTAGGATGTTTGTGTCTTTTCATAGGCCACTTTGGTCCAATTGTTTATCTAGACATCCACTAGGTGTGTATAATATCTGTTTATCTTTGAGAAATGTAGCTGAAGTTAATCGTTCTGTGTTCTACTCAAAACGTGAATGATGTACAGTCGCTTTGCAACATGATTCGAATAAAAGCAGCAGTCATTTTAGAACTGAAATATAATAATACTTTTTCTTTTTGCGTTGGAGTTGCCAGCTGCTGACATTGTGACTCATTTTACACAGTCCTTACCGCATTTTTCCCTATTGATTTGCAGAGTTTGTTTTTCGAACAGTATTCATTAATGAAGTCCTAGATTCAAATCATTATTTATCTATTTCTAATTCGCTGTGTCTGGAACATGGGATGAAATATTTGCTAGAGACAGAACATTGGTTCTTTTGTTTTAAGAGACAAATTTTTTATGAAAAGGCTTTTGTATCAGTGTGGAATATGCATGTAAATGTGTTCAAAACACAGCAGAGTTTAGAATTGTTTGTTTCACCAACAGCTGCTCAAGAAGAGATCCAGCTTTAAGTGAATAATCATTGCAAAGGAACAGAAATTGCTTCCTGGCTTGAAACACTGGCATGTACCAAGGCTAATTTAAAAAGAACAAGTACATAGATAGATAGATAGATAGATAGATAGATAGATAGATAGATAGATAGATAGAGACATATTTTAAGATAAACCAGATTAAATTTAAAATTTAGAGCCAAACATTTGTCACCCAATATTTTATATGCTTCAATCTAAAGAGAAAAATAAGAGCTCATTTACTAACGTATGCGCTAAATAGCACAAATGCAGTGGCTCATAGCAACCGATGAGCAATTTATTTAAAGGGGATGTTCACCTTCCAAACACTTTTTTCAGTTCAGTTATTTTCAGATTGTTCACTATAAACAAATACTTTTTTCAATTGATTTCCATCTTTATTTTTTAATGTTTTCCCAAAATAGAAGCTTAAAATTTAATGTTCCTGCCTCTGGTGTTTCAGTCTGGCAGCTCAGTGATCCCGGAGATTTTCTATTGTACGTGCCAAAAAACTACACCAGACATACCTAACGTTCCTTTTTGCTCTGGTTTATCCAATACATTTTTAAGGACAATCACATTTTAGAATATTGTTTAATTCCCTGTATGTGTGATTGTGTTCTCTATGTGTAGCAGATTTAAAATTTTGCTTCTGCTTGCCTGCCCTGTTATTAAACATGGATTTAACCACTAGATTGGAGAGAATTTCAGACGGCAGACCTTGAGGTTTTGTTTTTTTTTTCAAATTATAAGCTTTTATGCTCTTCATAGGTAAACCACAAAAACAGAATGGATGGGAAGGAAAAATAACAAAGCTGAAATATAATTTTGTGTATTATTTTGCTGTGACAGTCTGCATTGGTGCATATGTGCAGCTTTATTTCCATTCTGTTGTCTCCAATTATATAGTACTATGGTAATGCTTATTAAAGATTGCCCAGAGGAAGAGTATCCATGGTAATATGCTCAAAATTATGTGAATTTATGGAATTGCACTGTATGTTCAAACTGGAAACATTTCATATTATTCCAGGTGTCAGTAATGCCATCAGCTTTCCCTAACTTCCGGGAATTTACGTAACAATTGCTTAGTCTAAAAAGAATCAAGGAAGCAACCAAAGGGTTTCAGCTCTGCAGTTTTAACCAGACCTCTGCCTGTATGTGTGAGATCCTGACATAGTGATTTTGGGGGTTATGTAATAAAAGGTTTATAGGTTCATAACCCATCAGATATTTGCTTTCAAACAGAACAGTAGATGCTACCTTCATAATTGATTTATATGGGGTAAAAGATAGATTACATTAAACCCAAATGTGTTTATGAAATAAAAGCAGGGTTGCAACGTCACCCATATAATGCCGACCATATATTGAATCCACATCCTGCATGGCTAGTTTGCAATTCATTTAGATGCATGCTGCATGGCTGCACATAAATCAGTTCAGTCTGCAGAATGTATCTCAATTAATTCCTAATTAGCCATGCAGGATATGGATATAATATGTGACCAGTATTAAAGTAGTTGGCAATCCTTAATATAAGTCACAAAAGGGTATATTAAGTCATCTGCTCCCTTACCTCCTATCACCCAATATTTATAATCTCTGACTAAATCACCTGCCCAATTGGTTGTTTTTTGTCATATGAGCGGCATTGATTCAACCTGTAAGCAAAATTAGTATACTATGGGTTTTTCTGAAAAAATAGCATCATTTATATAGATGCTAATTTTCATTGTGCCATTTATTATCAACCATTATTGATGGGCTGTTCAGCCGGAAGCCTGCAGTGCCCACCGGCAATCCCCCATCTGTCCCAATCCCCCATTTGCCCCAGCATTCCCTGGGCCTTGTGCCATTGCACATAGCAAAAACACAATTCATGCTGCAGACCAGACAAGTCTACCTTGGCATCCTTCAAAAGGTGGAGCCTCCAGTCCCTTCAAATTCAGACTGCCAGGACACTCATAGCAGCGCATTTGTACAATAAGTACCAGCACTCATATCAGCCTACTAGGAGTTTTACTTATATTTATATAAAACTATTTGGAAAAACTAATGAAGGTCTACAGGTTGGGCAGTGGTAGTGATGTCCAGTTTTACCCCACTCTACCCTTGTCTATTTTGAGCAGCCCCCAGCAGTATTAATTACCCTGTCACACAATTGGTCCGTGACCTCTAGCCGAATGAGGCACAGTACAACATTACCTCCCCTCAATAGTCACCATAGGAATTCAAGAAAAACACAAAGACATGTTTATAAGAAAACCTTTTTAGTGGTCACAGGATTTATTAACATTAACAGCCAATTGTGGTTTGGGCATTCCTAACAGCAAATGATCCAGAGGAAGGAGAAACCCCCCAGTGCTCGGCCAATCTGCACTGAAGGGAAAAAATTCCTTCCTGACTCCAAACATCAGCCAGTTTTATGACTTAATATTCTATTTGTGACTCTACACACACACACACCATACCCCTGCACGTACCCACCCATCTACACATACACCAGCCTACCCATCCGACTACACATGCATCCACCCCGTACTCACATAGCTCCACCCACCTATACATGCACTCCACTACACATACCCTTCACATGCATGCACTAACTCACCCAACCCCCCATACCCTATGCATACCCCTCACCACATGCTACCCTGCACATTTTAGTATACATCTACCCACCCACTACTCAAACAGCCACCCACCTCTTTCACACATACCCAACCACACATGCACGCAACTATCCACCCATTACACAAGCACCCGACCACCCACCCCCTTCACGCACCCAACCACACATGCATGCAATTATCCCCCACTTACACAAGAACCCACTCCTACCTACTCACACACCCAACCCAATACATACACACATGCTTCCCATCCAACCACACAACCACTCATCTCATATACACTCACACAAGCATCCACCCACTACACACCCACAAATGTATTCACCTCCCTACTCACTCAACTGATCCAGAGGAAGGAGAAACCCCCCCCCCCAGTGCTCGGCCAATCTGCACTGGAGGGAAAAAAATCCTTCCTGACTCCAAATGACAGTAGGTTTTTTACACCCTGGATCATGTTTTATGCTACAGGGGGGGGGGGAGACACACAACCAGGTTAAACACACATACACGTACTCACATACACGACTACACACACATACAAAGACCTGGAAGGGATGTTAAGGAATGGATTTAGGGACGGTTTGTGCCAGCAGAATGTTCTTCTGTTGAATGGCTGAAAAGAAAAGGTTCAGAAATTATTGAAATAAGAATAAATTAGAGACAAATACTTGTTTTTATGACATAAAAGGCTTATTCTGGATCTACAGGATATTAGGTTACTTGAATGGCACCTTTTATCCTTAGATTGATTACATAGTGCTAGTCAAGTTCCCAGTGTTAAATTCATTTCCAAAGGTTTATATCTAAGCCAGAGCTACAGCAGCCCTACGAGAGTTAATATAACTCTCCAACTTATTGGCCCACTTGAGAATCAGTAGTGTTATCTGCAGACTTTGCCAGATCTCTATCCAGAGTCAGCAACCTAGTACAACCTAGAGGCAATCATGCATTGGCCTATCAGTAAGGCAAGGGTCAATACTCACTATGACTGCCTTTCTGTTGTTCAGATCATTTGGGCAGGCATATGATTGAGCTGCACGGGCACAGGGCACTGACAGATGAAAAGCTATTCCAGTAAATAAATAAATTACCCAAACTCTTTGGAGCCTCTTCATAATTGCTCTTTTCACTCTTTGTCTAAGGGTTGGCTGCACCACTGTAGGAGGCATCTCTTTCGTGATCCTTTTCAGGAGCAGCCTCCTCTTCTTGCTCCTCCCCAGGAGCGTGGTCTTCTAGCTCCTTGCCAGGAGCGTGGTCTTCTTGCTCCTTGCCAGGAGCATGGTGTTCTTGTTACTTGCCAGGACCCTCCTCTTCTTGCTCCTCACCAGGAGCGTGATCTTCTTGCTCCTCCCCAGGAGCGTGGTCTTCTTGCTCCTCCCCAGGAGCATGGTCTTCTTGCTCCTGGCCAGGATCATGGTGTTCTTGCTCCTTGCCAGGAGCCTTCTCTTCCTGCTCCTTGCCAAGAGCATGATCTTCTTGCTCCTTGCCTGGAGCTTCCTGCCCTTCACACTCCTTTCCAGGAGCCGCCTCCTCTTCATGCTCCTTTCCAGGAGCCGCATCCTCTTCGTGCTCCTCTCCAGGAGCAGCCTCCTCTCCTTGCCAGGAGCTTGGTCTTCTTGCTCCTTGCCAGGAGCGCGGTCTTCTTGCTCCTTGCCAGGAGCATGGTGTTCTTGCTCCTTGCCAGGAGCCTCCTTTTCTTGCCCCTCACCAGGAGCGTGATCTTCTTGCTCCTTGCCAGGAGCTTCCTGCTCTTTGCACTCCTCTCCAGGAGCCGCCTCCTCTTCGTGCTCCTCGCTGCCTCCTCTTCTTTCTCCTCCCCAAGAGCGTGGTTTTCTTGCTCCTAGCCAGGAGCATGGTGTTCTTGCTCTTTACCAGGAGCCTCCTCTTCTTGCTCCTCACCAGTAGAGTGATCTTCTTGCTCCTTGTCAGGAGCTTCCTGCTCTTCTTCGCACTCCTCTCTAGGAGCCGCCTTTTCTTTGTCATGCTCCTCTTTTTGCATTACAGCAGGAGCTGCCGCTTGTTCTTCAGTGGTTCTGAAGGGAAAAAATACATATGTTTTATTTGTTTCCAAAAGTGTTGACACGACAATTATGGCCACTGGAGGAATAATATACTTTGAACCAAGTGTGTGTGCTATTACTGAGCTGAGTAGGTTACATGCTCTGTGTTGTGGAATTCCCTGCCAGGTAATGTTGTGATGCCAGATTTGTACATGCCTGTAAGGGTGGCTTGGTTTTGCACAACAATAATATATATAATAATTTAATACTTAGGGGCAGATTTATCAAAGGTCGAGGTGAATTTTCGAATGAAAAAAAAAATCAAATTTCTAACTATTTTTTGTGTACTTCGACTAGGGAATAGTCCAAATTCGATTTGAATTTGAAAAAAATTCAAAAATCGAAATTTATGTACTGTCTCTTTAAAAATTTGACTTCGTCCATTTGCCATCTAAAACCGAATTGCTGTTTTAGCCTATGGGGAACCTCCTAGAACCTATTTGGAGTCAATTGGTGGACTCTGAAAAATCAAAGTTTTTTTGGGAAAGACTTTGAATCGAATTCGATCGAATGCTCTAAACGGACATATTCGACATAAAAAAAAACTTCGACTTAATTTCGTTTGGTCTTTTTGAATTCGTATTTCAAAGTTTTTTCAATTCGAAAATACTCTGTATTGATCTGGCATGTTATGATTAGCGTATTTAGTAGTAGATAAATAGAAAATATTAAACAATGATCTGATATTGTAAATATTCCTGAGCTTCCACATGTTATGATAGGAAAGTACCAGTTGGAAAAATGCCCAGAAGCCCCTCATGTGTAATTGTTCTGTCTGCAGAAGATTGTTCAAAGCTAATTATTAAGTGATTATTATGGGTTACTGCATTAGCACTATATATTCTTGTAAATATCTGTATATAAACTGATGGATAGTACAGGTATAGGATCTGTTATCTGGAAACACGTTATCTAGAAAGCTCCAAATTAAAGGAAGACCATCTCACATAGGGCATATGTATCAAAAAGTGAAGTTAGAGATCACCACTCTCCTTTCATTTCTATGATTTTTTGAAAGGGCTATTTATCAAACGGTGAACTTTCACTTTTACCCATTCATAAATGCACTTTCCCATAGATAGGAATGGAGAGTAGCGGAATTCCACTCTAGCGGACTATGGTTATCTCTAACTTCACTTTTGAATAAATATACCCTATAGAAGTCATTTTAATAAAATAAATTTAAACATTTTAAACGATTTCCTTTTTCTCTGTAATGTTAAAACAATACCTTGTACTTGATCCTAACCAAATATATACTGTAATTAATCCTTTGTGCAAGCCTACTAGGATTAATGTTTAAATGATTTTTTGGTAGACATAAGATATGAAGATCCAATTTACCAGAAGAGCTCTTATCCAGAAAACCCCAGTCCCGTGCATTCTGGATAACAGGTCCCATACCTGTATATATTTTTTCAACAACCAAATATTGGCACAAGCTCACACTACAGGTTAATGTTTCCTATAGTCTGAGTATATTGGGCAGAATTTGACAATCGTTACCTCCAAAAAAGCAGCATGGACAGAGATCAGAGAACTTACATTCCGGAGTTGTACTCCATGAGACACCTCCCTTCTGGCGCCATCTGTGTGAGAAGAGACTTCATGTTGAATACTGCTTTGTATCAAAACTATTATTGTGGCCATGCTGTCCCATGTAACAAAAATAAATGCAGTGTCTGTGAATAAATGCATACTGCATTGCAACATTCTTAAAGCAAGTTTTACAATAATAATGTTAATTATTGTAGGGAGACAGTAAATAATTAGGGATGCACTGAATCCAGGATTCGGTTCGGGATTCGGCCAGGATTCTGACTTTTTCAGCAGGATTCGGACGAATTCTCGTGACTTTTTGTCATAAAACAAGGAAGTAAAAATTGTTTTCCCCCTCCCACCCCTAATTTGCATATGCTAATTAGGATTCGGTTCGGTATTCAGCCAAATCTTTCGAGAAGGATTCCGGGGTTCGGCCGAATCCAAAATAGTGGATTCGGTGCATCCCTATAAATAATAAACTCTTTAATAAAGATAATAATAATAACACTTACAGAATGCAGAGACCCATCACTGATAGAGGCATAAGTGCCTTCAAGCTCTTCCAGTTGTCTCTGTAACATAAAATAAAGTAGCAGTGTGAGAAAGCAATCTATTATTCAATGCTATTCCTCTTGAAATCAGACCTATAATGGAAAGGCTGATTCCAGAGTAAATTCTCCAAGACCAAATAGTTTTTATGACTCGTCATTATAATTCTAACTGACCTCTTAGAACTAATTTACAATGACTCACTTCTAAGAAATCATTATATAATATTTAATAGCACAGCAGCAATATCATCTTAGTGCCACCTGCAAAGCAGATATGAGGCAGCACCACTGTGCAGTTACCATTCAGCTGCCGTTTCACTATAGGCCACCAAATTATTCCATTATATTAGGCACATGGATTGTACCATTTCCAGTTACTTCTATAGTCACATGGACTTTAGGAAAACTGATGCCTCACATATTAGCTTTAGGACAATGAAAGACATGGGAATGAGTCACCCGTGTTTTCCCACCAGCCATTTGCACTATTGCCAGTAGGAATGAATTTGAAGGATATTAGTCACCTAAGGAAGAAGAGATTCATCTCAGGTAACTAATCTCCATGTCTGTTATTGCCCTTATTCACACTGACCCGTGGCTCTGTAAAGCCCATTATAGTAATCAAAGCAGCACGTTTAAGTATGATTCAGTGCAGCTCTGGATTTTCACATTCAGTGTAGCCTTATGCCATGTGATCATGTGGAGCAAAGATCCAGACATAAAATATGTTGGGGCAAAAGTTGGAATTTGTATATCATTCTTCGTATATATGTAAACATTTTGGATTCCTTACCACAAAAAAATTCCATTGAGGATTAATAAAATGTTCAAATATTGCATTGTATTTATACTATATTCATTAAGCAGATACTATGGGGCTCATTCATTAGGTTCGAGTGGAATAGAAGAAAAAATACTTCGAATTTCGAAGTGTTTTTTTTGGCTACTTCGACCATCGAATGGGCTACTTTGACCTTCGACTACGACTTCGACTTCGAATCGAAGGATTCAAACTAAAAATGGTTCAACTTTTCGACCATTCTACAGTCAAAGTACTGTCTCTTTAAGAAAAAACTTCGACCCCCTAGTTCGCCACCTAAAAGCTACCGAAGTCAATGTTAGCCTATGGGGAAGGTCCCTATAGGCTTGGCTATCTTTTTTTGGTCAAAGGATAATCCTTCGATCGTTGGATTAAAATCCTTCGAATCGTTTGTTTCGAAGGATTTAATCGTTCGATCAAACTATTTGCGCAAAATCCTTCAACTTCGATATTCGAAGTCGAAGGATTTTCATTCCCCAGTCGAATATCGAGGGTTAATTATCCCTCGATATTCGACCCTTGATACATTTGCCCCTGTGTGATGATAAAGGGTCCAATAATGCATTGCAGTAGTCAGATATTTTGGCACTGCTTTTTAATAAATAGGCCATTTGAGTGGAGCTATTGCCCAAAATCCATACAGTTTGGGAGGTATATAGCTGACTCCCAGAACACCCACAGCTTGCACTTCATTAAATAACACTAGGTGGATAGGGGAGAGCTCTATCTTTATCATATGCCTGTGTCAGCCATTAAATACCACTTGCTTGTCAGTGCTGCATTCTGCATCTTGCAGCAGATTCTGAATTTGGCACAAGGTACAGAACACAGACCAATTAGTAGACCAATTGCTAAGTGCATGAGCCCTAAGGTATGCAATTGTCCTCTTTCATTGCTCATGTACTTGCCCTTCAGGTAAAGCTTAATGATTCCCAAACATATAATAAGATCATTTTTATTTTACTTACAAGTCGGGGATCCTTTCCGACACACGGTCTGTAATGATGTTCTGCAGGGAAAAATAAATTTCTATTAAACACTGAGCTAAAGAAGGTTAATGAATTCACTTATAATAAAGTAATGCTGCAACATTGATAATTACAAAAGCCATGTTTGCACCCTTACCATGTCTTACATTTTTTTAATTAAAGTGTCATATTCTGTAGACAATTCTCATTTAATAGGGTTATAAACCACTAGGCAGCCCTGTCAACACCAAAACCAGTGTTTTTTTCCTCCTACTTCTTTAGAAACAAACTGGCCCATGGTACGTCCCTAAAGAGTGCCTCAGCAGACCAAGAAAGTGGCTTGGGTACACATATGCACATAAAGAGCGAATGCCGCAACTTGCTCATTATGCACATGGGCGTGATATCAGAAGAGCATTATGCGCATGTGCTATGCACGACATGGCTGCTCGCACTGGGAGCTCCCTAGCAATGTGCTAATACTGGTTTTGGGGGGCAGTTTAATAAAAAAACAACTGTTACCCCCAACCGGAGTGTGGGCTCTGTTAGCACGCAGCTTTGGTTGGGGATAATATATTTGCCCAACAGGTGCCCTTTAAGGAATTGGTGATTAATATCAGATTTTACCATAATAAGAGACAAGAACGAGACAATGTCCGTATCCTCTATCCTGAAGCGCTAAAAACTGCAATGGAAATACTGTAGATGAAGGAAAAGAGCATTAGAGACCCAAATCTAAATGGATGTAAATAATGATCACAATCATTCTGACTTTAAGGAGGATAGTGAGAGAAAAGGATTTTGATGGCACATACATGCCAAGAATAAGTATTATGGCCCATGCAGTGGTGCATTATTTGTTTTATCCCCAATATTGTGCATTATATTTTTAAACATAACAGCACTGTACTGGAACTTGCAGATTGGATTCACTGATGGGAGCCTAACATATTGGTTCCCTTTCAGTGAATCAGCCATTCCTTGTCCTTTAATACAATTCTACATCTGCACAGGGGTAAATGGTATAGCTGCTGTACAGACAGAGAGTTGCATATGTAGAAGGTATATATATAGAATAGTGAAAGGGAAACTGGTTCAGATAAGAATGTTTTGTACAGATGAGACAGGCATTAACTGAAGCGCCATTATTTTGTCTTCTGACTCTCCGCAACCTAAAAGCACTGATAAAAATGGACATTATATTAGGAATTGTAATAGTACACAAGGAATGCTGACTCTTAAAATGTTACAATTTAATCCAGGGGCTGTTCAACTTTGAGTAAACTTTTACTATGACATAGAAAGTGATATTCTGAGACAATTTGCAATTGGTTTTGTTTTTCTGTTGTTTATGCTACAGTAGTTCAGTTAGTTAGCTTTTTGTTAAGCGGCTCTCCAGTTGGTAATGTCAGCAAGAGGGCCTTAAAATACAGATGAGTAATAAAAAGTAGCATTAACAATAAATTTATAACCTTACAGAACATTTACTTTTAGTTGGGGTCAATGACCCCCTTTTGATAGCCGAAAAGAGTCAGAAGAAGAAGGCAAATAATTCATAATTCAAATTCATAATTCAAAAAAATAAATCATGAAGGTCAATTGAAAAGTTGCTTAAAATTGCCCCATATATAGAATACAAAAAGTTAACTTTGAAATACCCTTTTAAGTCTGTCTAAGGTACAGGGGATGCTGGGGAAAAATGAATGACCTCCTGATCTCATGAGATAAGAGACTTTGTTTATTAGATTTGCAAGAGAAGAGAACTTACAGGAAGTTCGATGTGTAGAACAGAGGGGCTGGCACAAGGCCAGGGTACCCTTGAGGCGTCTCCCTCAGTTGATTTTGGTTTTAGTCAACACAAACAGTTTAGTTAAGAATGTAATAAACGAAACTGTGAAGAAACCAGAAAAAAACAGTCCAAATTCGGTATACCCCCGAAGATCACACCAAAAAGCAGGTCACGAAATGATGCCCATAGACTTGTATGGTGTCGTGCATCAAAAAAAAAGACGCACAACAAAAATATTTCGCTGCGCAACAAAAAATTTTTGACGCCAATAGACTTTAATGGGTGTCGGCGACATTTCGATGGCTGCAAATTTTTATTGAAATGGGTCAAATTCGCCCATCCCTACAAGGCAGACATCTAGCTATTTTACCCTAAACTTGAGTTTTTTGCATTTCAGCTGGTACAGGACCTCAGTTTATAACATGGACAGCACTAGCCAGTCAGAAATGAGCACTGGACACCTTTATACTGATGTCAATAAAGGATTCTTGACCCAGTTCAAGGAAAGACTCATTGATTTGTTAGATTCCTATCTGCTGTTTAGTAGCCATTTACGCTAATTATGGCAGGAAAGCAACACATTTATCTCCACAGCTAATAACCACAGTTAATATGTGGTTGCTAGGCTCCCTGACCATAGCAACCAGTCATTTGTGTCAGAATGATGTATGAATGAGATATAGCTTGTATAGAAAGATAAGCATTCAATATTAGTGAAAATAACAATTTGCCCAACAATTGGCTTTGTTTAGTGTTTTACTGTTGCTAGTGACCCCAGCAACCAGTTGACAATTAGATTTAATCGCTTCAATAGTAAGAAATTACACCATCTGCCATAGATATTTAATCCAAAACAACACTTGCCATGTACCAAATGTTTGGAGGTAAAGTACAGGAAATGTACTCATAAATGTTATTCTGTAAATAAGTAAAAAGAATTGGACTATATTGAAATATGTTTAGTTTCATGTTTCATGGGTTGGTAGATAAGCACAGGGCAAACCTATGGTATGGTATGGCACAGGGCTCCCTAAATGTATTTTTGGTGGAAGCCGGGGGGGGCAAGTACGGGGTCATGAAATGCTTAGGGGGCAAGTATTGGGGCATGACATGCTTGGGGGGAGGCAAGTACTGTGTCTGTCATGAAATGCTTGGGGGCAAGTACTGGGTCATGAAATGCTTGGGGGTGAGTACTGGGTCATGAAATGCATTACTAACAACACTAATGCTCATTGGACAATCATGTATGCACATGGGCCATTTATTTATATATTTAAAATGTCAAACAAGCAAAATCCATGATAGGCCAACAGGCATTACACATACTGTACCATCCCCTCCATAGTTGTTCCCCCTACCGTAACCACATAGCTCTATTGTCCTGAAGTAAACCAGCAAGCTCTTCTTCTGCACCAAATGTTTCTCTAGAAGCACCTTCTTTAAAGGGGTGGTTCACCTTTAAGTTAACTTGTAGTATATTTAAGCAACTTTTCAATTGGTCTTCATTATATATTTTTATATAATTTTATGTTTTTGAATCATTGGCTTTTTTTTCTGACTCTTTCCAGCTTTCAAATGGGGGTCATTGACCCCCTCTAAAAACAAATACGCTCTGTAAGGCTACACATTTATTGTTATTGCTACTTTTTTTCATCATTCTTCTTTTCAAGCCCTCTACTATTCATATTCCAGTGTCTTATTCAAATCAGTGCATGGTTGCTAGGGTAATTTGGACCCTGGCAACCAGATTACAGAAACTGCAAACTCGAGAGCTGCTGAATAAAAATCTAAATAACTCATAGAGGGTCACTATATCATTTAATTTGGGAATGTCCAATGATTACGGTATATAGGGAGGATGTACATAGACAATTAACAAAAGTTATCAGTAAAGATATAAGAAAAAATCCGATAACACATTTGTTGGGAAAACCCTTGGAAGGGATAGCTAGCACTTCCCAGAAATTAGTCAACCATATATTGACTGCAGCATGTATTACTATAGCAGCCAAATGGAGATCAGCAACCATCCCCTCAATTATGGAAATCCATAGAAAGCTTGTCACAAATATGCGTTTCGAGAGTGTGGTTGCTCATATCCAAAACAAAACCCCTACATTTTTAGTTATATGGGCTCATAGTTAAACCAGCTGATTTATAATTTGCCCTTAATGAAACAGGTATAAAGGTGAGAGGGATACTACTTAATCCTTGTGCTGAGGGTGGGATTGTGATTCATTTCGAGAAATAATGGCATGATTGGGCCAATGTCCGAAAAAGAAAGATTACCAGTTTCCCAAGAACAATATATTGAATACACAGAAGAAATAAATAAAGGTGGACCAGTTGATGTTATTTGAATTAAATTTTTGTTTAACTGACATTACAGTATGTAATGGTATTTAAAAATGGATACCAAAATACAGTGATAATGTCATCGTTGTAAAGTGTGAAAGGGACACTGTGGGTATCCATACTATGCAATGTTTTCTTTAGGCAACTGATGTAAACTTGATTTTATCCAATAAAAAATCTAAGTTACAAAAAAAAAAAAGCTAAACTCAAAAACCACAAATAATAAAAAATGAAAGCCAAATAGAATTTGTCTCGGAATATCACTCTGTACAACATACTAAAAGTTATTTTAAAGGTGAACAACCCCTTTAATCCTCTTCTTGTGCTTTTCTTTGAGCTCTCATTCCCAACTTTAGCTCCTATAGGTACTGTTCCCCCTCGCAAACCCTCCTTTTGCACCAGCGTAACTGCCAGCTTTTTACTGTCCCTTTTCCGTCACAATGACTAACAACTCTGCACCAGGTATGAGGACTTCCCTACATCCACCACCCATAGCTTCCTACCAAAGTTAAATATATTTAAAGCAGTTCTGTTTTCAGCTACAACTCCCATTAAAGCTCACACAGAGAAGGAAGAGTTGTAGCAGTGGTTAGGATCAGGGACCAAGAGATGTGCATGCCACCCTGCCCAATAATGTCATGCTGAGAGTGCCATGAGCCATGCTGTGTGCCAAACGCGCCTTTTTCTTTAAAATATTTCTTTATATTTAATGGAACAGCCCTCCGATGCCTATATGATAAAAAAAACATTTCTGAAACTCACTTAACCTGCTGCCAGATATTTTTCTATCAAATCCAGTATTGGTGGGGGGTAGGAGGGTGATGTTACATGCGTGCCATTGCGCCGTGACGTCCATCCTCCAACGTTATGCATATGCCCAAATGGAGGCCCTCAAAGGTCAGTTGCCTAGGGCAGCACCAGACCTAAATACTTTATTGTGCACGCTGACCTTGCACTTTGCCTTAAATCAGACACAACTTTTTCCAAGTCTGCTTGTCATTTCAGGTGTTCAACACTAAAATGATACGTGCCTCCACTCCTTTAGACACAAGTTCCGCTGTGCCTATTAATGCAGGGTGCAATGGGAACCCTGAAGCTACCTGAATACAATGTAATTTTTCTTAGCGCACACCTGTAGTTCACCAGTCCTGCAATGGTGGTGCGTTCTTCCGTCAACCCGGCCGGGTCCCCAGTGACGCAACCCTGAAGCTACCACTTGGTCCAGAGGTGGCAGTAGCTCCAGAGTTCCCCTACATCAATAAGTGCGGTCTAAGCGGTGCCACGGAAGGTGGAGGACTGCAAGTGATGACATTATGGGACAGGGTCAATGATCTCACAGGGCGGGAAATTGAGTTGATAGGGATGGGAAGCATATGGATTGGGGGCAGTTGACGAGCTGCATTTGTAAAGAGTGGGGACAGAGCTTAAAAGTAAGTTGAAAGTTTAGTCAGATGGGCACGTATATGATTTTGTAATAAAGGGTGTCAGATTGATGATCAATATGATTACAAGCCTTTAAGTATGTTTTGTCCTTTCCTACAATGCTAAGTAGTTCTACGATACAAAAAAAAGGCCACAATATGATTGTTCAGACTTTATTTTGGGGTAAATGGATGGCAGACCTTCCAGATATGTGTTGTGTTCTCTCCCACAATCTGCTGCTGTCTAGCCCTCTAAAACTATGGAGTGGTGCACCACACTAAACAACCAGCAGCATTATGAACTTTACAAGTGTTCAGTGATTCAGAGCTCACATGTTCCAGTGAAACTGAGCACTTTACAGCAAGGGTAATGCATGAAAAACATATGCTGCTTCCATTCCAACCATAAATTTCATAATTAAAAGTGATATTCGAGGGGTGTGGCTATAAAGTGGGTATGGTTACTGCTGCACACTCTCTAAATTTTCCTCTTTCCAAAATTGAGCGGTATGTAACAGTAATAAAAACACCTTAAAGGAACAGTTTGGTGTAAAAATAAAAACTGGGTAAATAGATGTGCAAAATAAAAAATGTTTTTAATATAGAAAGTTAGCCAAAAATGTTATGTATAAAGATTGGAGTTGCTAACATAATAGAACAGACTTCCTGCTTTTTAGCTCACTAACTCTGAGTTAGAGGGGCCACATGAAGACGGAATGTAGAGAAACAGATGCTGAGAGGGATAGTGAACATAAGCTTGATTTTTTCAGAAACAATGCAGAATATTTAATTGACTGTATTTACAAGGTTTCTTATTTCAGTATGCTAAAGCTTATATAATATTTTAATAGTTCCCCTTTAGCATTCAGCTCAAAATCGATTCAAAAAAGATTCAAAAGCAATGTCAAGTCACTGATTGGTTACTGCCTGGTAACCAATCTGTGGAAACCAAGAGACCTACAAAGCAGGAAGTAGTGTTCTGGCTATTATGTTAGATATCCAGTCACTCCAGCCTTTATACATTTCATTTTTGGCTAATTAACTATATTGAAAACTTTTTTTTATTTTGCACAGCCTATCTATTTACCCAGTTTTTATTTTTATACTGAACAATTCCTTTAATAGATTTCTCTTTATACGTGGAACCTTCCAAATACCGTAGAATTGTCTCTAGCAAATCCATGCCTCACCTGTTTTGTTTTTCAATGAAAATCTAGTGAATTTGAGGCATAAATATAAATAACTGTACCTGAGAGTTTGGCATTATTATAGAGTTCTTTACCTAAACCATCATCAGATTCACTATTGCTGAAGGAAAAACACAGGGCAAGTTAGATCATCTTTGCATTATTCCAGCATACTGGCAGCTAAAGGGGAACTAAAGCTGACTATACAGATAATAGCCTGCAGCATCAGCCCAACTCTGATTTGAGAACTACTGGGCAGCTTTATCTTTATAGGGAATAAACCAAACTAGATCCCTCTCTCTCTCTTATTTGGTAATAAAAGTAAGGCCTATAAAAAGACAAGTAAGGGGATTCTATGGCAGGCATATTGTAACAAAAACATAAATGCCTGAAACACTGGTACCATTGGAGTGTTTATGTTTTTAGCTGCAGAACTATCTTAGTGTACTTCCTTATCTCTCCCCTGCCCGTCCTGCTCTTTCTCTCTTCCGTGTGTGTGCTTTGCTGCATTACTGACTTACTTCTTCCATTCTCCCCCACAAAACATTTTGCTGCTGTGAATACTAATTGCCTGTACTGTTGAGATTCTTGCTATTGGTGGAATCCAGTGAGTGTAATTTTGATTCTCCTGCCTGCCCTGCTCTGTGAGATTGACTCACTCCTTATAGAGATCACAGCTGGCCTTCATCTGCAGCAGAAAGCAGCATAAGATAGAGGGGGAGGAGGAATAGTTTCGAGCCACACAAGAGCTCAATCCTGTTGTCATTGGTGACTGGCAGTGGGAGCGAAGCGCAGGGGAAAAATCATCTTCTTAAACGCAAATGAGTTGTGAGCTGTATGGTAGCAATGAGGAGGGAAGAATATTTTCAACAGGCATTCTCCCGGTCCCTTGCCATCTAACACATTCAGCCTGCATCCGATCTCATTCCCGCATCAGCACCAAGGAGGGCATCTCAACAAACCGTTTTCAGTAGAAGTGTTCCGATCTATTCACCCAGGGATTTTGCTATTTTATTCAGTCAAGACTGAACTAGGATTTCACTTTGCAAAGATGATTGGGGTGAACAGCATAAACAGCAGCGTTGGACGGCTTCGCTCTCGTTCACAGTGCTCAGTCCGCTATGGCCGTAACTACAGGGGGATGGAGACGTTATGTTATGGCTGGCCCCAACGTTCCAGAACACTGAAGCCTGTGCTGTACACTGATCTTGTGGTTAGCCGTCTTCAGAATCGAAGGAAGAAGAAATCAGTTAATGGCAAGGTTGGACCAATAAATCTTATCTTAAAGAATATATATTGGTGTGTCTGTGTGCAGGTAGACATTTAGATTTAGCTTGATTTATGTTCAAATGGGAGGAGATCACTTTCCTAAAGATCCTTCTAGGTCTCCTAAGTTTAATTTACTCTGTCAAGACATTTGACAGACACAAGAAGTCCAAATCCCTGTGCGACCCCCCCGTCTGTCTGTTAGTCTCTCGCTCACTCAGCCTCTGGTACCATCTATTCATCATCCATCCTCTCATTTATGACTTTGTTTAACAGTGGGAAATATGTTGCATTTTATGTTTATAAGGTCAGTACGAGATGCATGAAAAAAGTCTCCTTGTAATGCAATAGAGGAAAATTAGGTTAAGGGAAAGGGTTAGCAAAACAAGAGGAAATGGGACACAATGCAAAGAGTGTGCAAATAGGATCTGTAGCTTGCTTGCTGCATTTCATTATTCCCTCAATGTACTACCTATGGATCCACAGCAGCATATTTACACTGTAAAGTCATCAATGTGGTATCAGAGTCTCTGGAGCTATTTTTGGGAAATTGGACAAGTTACCTGAGCCATGTGATCCTAGGAGGTTTATACAGGGCCCTCTTTACCTCCTGTATTGGTTATTATGTGTATGCAATATGTACGTTAAATGTATATAACCATCTACTTTCATCTCTGTACCTAAACAATGGCATTTCTTAAACACAGCAATGTAACTTATCAATTGCTCTTCCAGGATGCCAATTGGACATCTCTAATTTGATATCAAAAAGAAATAATGTAATTGTAATTGAAAGCTGATATTATTTACACATTACCTAGAATGGCAACGTGACTATGGTTGTTCACATCCTGCTGGTATTTTTGGATAATGTTAATATTTGTGGATAATGTACCTATAAATTCCTTTACAGGTGTCGGTAAATGTTATTTTTAAAGGCCCCTTTCAGCTTGCTCGATGGGAATCTATAATTGACTTGAGTTCCTCTGATCTTCCTATCTTAATAATACAGACGTAGATGTTAATTGTATTTCAGTGCTTTATCCCTGGGGTGCTGCATGATTAATCATTAGGTTGAACCAACTGCAATATACCACTAAATATTAAAAAAAAACATGAAATATAATGACAATATGGATATATATATATATATATATATATATATATATATATATATACAGAAATTACTTTTACAGATCATTACCATAGTAATAAGTAGATTTATGACCTGACACAGAGGTTAATGCCAGTCCACTTTAGCCCCTGCTCACAAGATACATTATATAAGAGTGTTTCAAAAGGGTACAAGTAATTTACATACATTTTACCAATTTGCACCTCCCAAATCCTTATCTTCCTTGCTTCTTCTTCAGTAATTTTGACACTGATTACAATGGGAGATGATAAACCCATAATTTAATTGTTAAATGTTTCAGTATTATTAGATAAATATATATTCAACTGATATGACACAGTTTGCTCTCGCTGTCCTGATTGATTAATTCATCATTGCTATATATGTTGGTAATTATTATGGATATAAGAGGTCAAGGTCACTTAAAATTGACTTACACAGGTAATAGGTGTTCTCAAGGCCTGTCATACAACATACCCCTGCAAACAAGTGCATAGTAGTGACTGAGTAGATGATGTTTGGGACATTCTGACTTGCAACTACATCAACCATGTATGCCCAAAATATGTTGTTTTCCTCATTAAAACTGCATGCTAATTTAGTTATTCCTGATGAATGTGTGGGGTCCAGCTCTCTTTCTGTTGCAGGTCACTGTGACCCAGTGGTGAATAACTCTAATTAATCTGAAATAAGTTGGCAAACTAACTCTTTAGATTTCAGTGTACAGACTCTCATATGTGTAACCAAAAATAATATTGTTGTTTTGTTATTATATAATTCTAAATCCATGAGTCAGGTAATATTAATTTTTTAGTATCAGTCCTTAAAATTCAAATTGTATGAAAAAAAAAAAAACCAACTATAATGTAGAATTGGAGAGCTGCTTGATTTGCCACTGTGGACCTTTTTCATTTTATCTGAACAGTTGTTTATTTTGAGCCTCACCTAATCCTTCAACATCAGTCTAAAGAATGTCATGGAAATGCTCATCCCTTTTCTACCCCCTCCTGTGTGGCACACAGAATCACATTGTATTGTACAGGTACAGTCTTTTCTATAGGCAGGAAAAAACAGCCCTTCCTATGATCTTTTGTTAATAAACAGTATACAAACACTAAGCTGTACCATTGAGAGAAGATTTGTAGGTAAAGCAAAGTTCTATATAGTATTGGCATTGTTACAGCCAGACCAAGTCATTATTCTGGATCCCTCTATCCCTGTCCTCTCTTTTCCTGAATAAAATAGCATCCCCCAACTGTACTTGCTTTATAATCTTATTTTTTTATTTTATTTTTCTTTACACTAAACAGTAGGGTAGATTCACTAACGGGCGAATTTTACACTTGAAAAAGAGCCTTGCAGCTCGAAACATATAGTGTGGTTAATAAAGGACACTTTAGCAGCAGCTTCCTGCACTTCTTGCTATCAGTAACCCTGAGCAACGTAACTAGAGGGGGGCGGGCCCTGGTGCGTGGCTCCCCTCCGTACGCAATTTTCAGACTGCGTTTTAGTGCTCGCACCCCCTGCTTCCCCAGTAGTTCCGCCAATGTTAACCCTACACGTCTTTCTCTGATTATATGCTCTGGATGATAGCAAGGGTGGAAGATACCTGAATATTAAACTACTAAAGGGATTCACTACACCAGTTCAAAGACTTTAGTAACGGGTGAATTTTCACCAGCGTCTGCTTCGCACACCTCACACCACTTTGCCAGTGGCTAATGGGATAAGACTACGCCAATTCACTAATAGTCGAAGTTTCGTCCTGGACGCCGAACGCTAGCAAATTTTCTCTAGCATTACTTCGCCAGTGCGAGCATTTCATAGCGAAGATGTGTAAGCAAATTGTCGTTTGCGCCTGAATTGGCGATGTCCCTGCGAATGTGATTTTTGGCCGCTAGCATTAGCCAATTTGCCCTTTAGTAAATCTGCCCCTAAGTATATTCCTAGTGGTGAAAATACTATATTAAATGCTTATAGTCTCTTTATTTCCCTGTCCTTTTCCATGACATGAACACAATAAAACCATCTTTTTGTAACTGTACATTTCTTATTAAATACTCAACCAACTACTGAATCTCTGAAAGTGTATACATCCTATTGCAATCCCCACTCTTCAAAATCTTAAAAGAATCCAGTCTCTTTGGAAAAGTCTAACGGCCTACTCCATGGGGTATATTTATCAGAGAATGAAGTTAGAGATCGCCACAGTCCTCTAGAGTGATATTCTGCCATTCTCCATTAATTTCTGTGGGATTTTTAAAAGAGTATTTATCAATGGGTGAAAGTGAAAGATCATCCTTTGAAAAATACACCTTTCAAAATCCCATATAAATGAATGGAGAGTGGCAGAATTTCACTCAGAAGACTGTAGCGATCTGTAAATTCAATCTTTGATAAATATACGCCCAAATCTGTAAGTGAATTAGCAACCTCCCTCACTTTAAAGAACCTATCCTTCATTCTCTAGACATAGAATATTTCACAACACACTCAAAATACTTGCTTCAAATGTCAGTGTTCAGCAGTTACTGTATTTATAGCGTTTGTAGTTGTGCCTGGAGGTTCATTGCACTCTAATATCGTCAAGGTCAATATCTGTATTATAAGGTTAATATTTTTACCCATATGCATACAGGTTATACCTTGTCATGTCACCATGTACAGCCATGAGCCAAATGTCTCAAAAACTCTGCCTACTATACAAAAAGCCCTGTCCTTTTCTGATCTGAGACTGACCCTGTAAAATGCTGCTTTTTACAGTATATCTGCAGCCTTATATTTATGGAGCTATGACACAAGCCGCTAGTACCTTGTTTACATGAACTACAGTTAAAATAAAGGCTACTTATATTGAAGAGATATTATCACAATATTACATCTGATCATAAATACAAGCCTATAAAAGTGTTTTTGTGCCAGTTTGCATAAAACAACATTGCTGCTTGGCATCCCAATTGTTTGTCTTTTTAAAACAATTCTATTCTTCTAAGCAGGTCCTTAGCATAGCTGGGAAATAGCTTCTCTGTGTTAAAGTATGCTCCTGGCAGTTCAGGAACTGGCCAAATTGTGTCAAGATTCTGAAGTCTAAAAGCTGAAGCACATATGTGCTCTGGGTTCTTTCTTTAGATTGGAACCTAGGTTAAGTAGGGCCTAGTAAGTGTTAGCATATGCTCTGTCATAGGCCACATACCGTAGGTTTGATAGGAATAGGGTTAGCAAGTGAGCAGGCTGAGCTCCACCAAAGGGATTTAGTAAGGGTTTGATTTCTTGATACACTACCCCAGAGTAGTGACCAAGAGTAGAAACATAGGGACTACTGTAGCATGCCTAGCTTCCACTTGAGGAGAACCCTGAAAGCTTGGTGTGCCATTGTGCCATTGAAATAGCCCTGTGCTTGATGACTGACCCTTATGGGTAATGCAATGGGTGCTTGAACATGTATGTGTTGTTCCAGTTTGCATAAAACAGCATCACTGCTTGACGATATTGTTTTTCTTGGTTTCCCCATTTTGGTTGGTTATAAAAATATATGATGTGTTATAGCGGGAATAAACACCCATGGAAATAGAAAAACTGTTTTGGCAAACAATTCTACAGTTCTTTAGTTACTATTTTACAATTACCTTATAAAATGAAAAACTGTGAAAACAGTTAATGGTGTTGAGGAGGTATCCTGAAAGTTCCTCATTATTAACATGCCATCAAGCATCTCAAGTCAAGTAGGTGATCATTTGCATCATTGGCATGTTTTTGGCAGTGGTGTAACTAAGCGCCAGGCCCCCCAGCAAAAAATCTTCAGAGGGGAGCGGTGCTCACCACCAGAACTTCCCATGGATACACTTTGCTGGCCTCTCTCATTTTCCTGCTCGCTTGCTAGCGATCAAGTGAATGTGCCTTGCTCCCTGTCAAGAAAGGGCTGATAGAGGGGAAGCAGACCCTGCTTTCTGGGCCCCCCTGTCCCCCAAACTACTGTGTGGTATGCTTCCTCTATTGTTACACCACTACTTTCTGCACTGCACTCATTTAAATTTTTATTAAAACGACATAGTCACTTTTTTTCACAGTTTTTTTCTTCATTTAACATATACTATATATCTGTATTAGAAAAGGTGATACATTTCCCTGTGACTGTTAGTCGTGTACTAGATACATAAAAGCAGCAGCGCTCTAGGGACTTGTTTTATGAACAGATACTGTATATTTGCACATCAATATTTTAAACCTCACTGGGGACTTTATTAAGACGCCATAATCCAATACAACTATGAATAAACAGACTGAGTTGAATTAGCATCTCCCTTAATTCAAGAAGTGATCCTTCATACTCCAGCCTTTCAGCATTTCACATAACATTCAAGATACTTGCTACATTGTCAATATTTCATAACAGATTTACCTTATTTTTAATAGATTTATAACATACATAGTTGTTCCTGGAGCTTAATTGTACTCCAATAACTTCAAGGTTGTAAGCAGGACTCTGTTTTCTTCTCTATTATAATGTTGATATTTTTAAACATATGAATACAGGTCATACCAGAAATGCACATCCATGCCCCCAATGTCTTAAAATTCCCACCCGCTTTTTGAAATGCTCTGTATCTTATCAGATCTGTGACTGCCCCACCAAAATAGTACGGTATTATAAATGGTAAATTTTGTTTGCATTGGCATCAGTGCACAATAATGACTTTTTGGACCATCATATAAATGAAGACAATAGTCACAGAAAAAAAAATCTGATTGTGTCCCTTTAGGTATTATTTTTTTACAAAAATTTGAATTTTTCGTGAAAAAAAAAAACCTAGAATTTTTTGAATTTATTATACCCTGAGTGAAGTGAAAGGTGGCTGAAAGGTGGAAGACTGAGCCGAGACAGGGACCTTGGGGTTTGTTCTCAGTTTGGGATACCAATCATAACATTATGTTTCCAATAAGGATTCATTATATCTTAATTGGGATCAAGTACAGGGTATTATTTTATTATTACAGAGAAAAGGGAAATAATTTTTCAAAATTCAGACTATTTGATTATAATGGAGTCTATGGGAGATGGTCTCTCCATAATTCTGGATACCAGGTTTCCTGAAAATGGATGCCATACCTGTATAAGGTTTTGCACGTAGGAGTCCTATCTAACTATAAATGGCAGGATAAAGACTTGTCTTCTTTCTGTTGTTACCCAAAATATACATTAGTAAACCCAGCATTGATATTTAGACTTTATGATACAATTTACATTGCCTTATGTTGCAGTATAAATTGGTTGGAACAATCAGCTTATTCATTGGGTTACGTTTGGAACAAATTTCAAGACTGCTGTTTTACAAAGTGTGGGGCAGGATGCAAAGTGAAAAAAACAGGCCTGAGGTTTTTGTAAATGAACCCTAATGCATTGATGATCAATGGGGTACAGTACACACACTTCCATTAGTTCTGGATGGGTATGTGAGATAACTACTGTAAGTACATGTGTGAAAGTGGTGATGTATAACATCTTTCATTATCAACAGGAAGACTTTTCCTATCAAAATGATTGATTATGGATACATTTGGCCTTGAGATGATTTGGTATGATTTTTTAGTCTTTAGAGATGCTATGCTCCAAGGCAAAAAACAGAAATGATGTATATACAGTACATTTAAAATACAAATTCTGCCTATGAAGCAATTAGCTCTATGCATGCAAAGCTTTGTTTCTAATGAATTTTGAGCCGCTATGGTACAGTATAGGACTTTTCATAGGTTGATTTATTACTTAATATGATACAGAGATATACCAACCCCACTTGTGATTTATTTCTGTGGTAAAATACAAGTGAATAAAGGTTTTCCAGCTTTACTAATTCCAGCCAGGACACTATGTGCAAGGCATTTGTATGTTCTCCCCGTGTCTGGGTATGTTTTCTCTGGGTACGCCGATTTCCTCCCACACGCCAAAAATATACAGCGAGTTAATAGGCTCCCGAAAAAATGATTCCTACTGTGTGTGAATGGGAGAGGGACCCTAGATTGTAAGCTCCACTGTGACAGGGACTGATGTGAATGATGTATAAGCCCTAAAAAATAAATAAACATCACTGAAAATATGCCCTATCCCCCTGTGATTTTTTAGAAAACAGAATTAATCTCAGTTTTTACAATTCTGTTTCTCTGTTTACACAATTTACAAATCGATACAAATATTGTACCTGCAAAAGAGAAAAAGAGCACAAATCACACAACAGTACATGCTGTGCCTTCTCATTCTCTAAGTGATAAGCCTGTTTTTGTATAGCAACAAAGCCATAAATGCAGTCCACCTCCCATTATTCTGCACTGGCAACAAACAACTGGAGAACTTTGGAATCTATGGTTGAGGAAGACCTCAGATGTGACATCCCTGTTATCCAGCATCATATCAAAGAAATTGCCTAGCAACACTATAGATGTGAACCCACAGAGCTTTATCCATCCCTACTGCTTTATCAAGCAGAGCTATTTTGCTCAAGAGCTATTTTTAAAATGCATCAGGTAGAACAGTATCACATGGCTTTTACAAATAAATAAAGATTATTTTTTGTTCTCAATGAACATGAAGGCAAGATGTCAGGCACGTGATAATAACATGAGAGAAAGATCATCTCTTTGTCGAAGAATAATGCAATTACCTGGATCCTGCATTGTAAGGTCAATGATTGAAAGTGCATGGGAAATGGAAGCAGACAAACTGAAATGACATTCAAGCAGTCTCTATCTAGTCGTTCCTTCAGCCCATTCTTCCAGAAAAGGAATGTGCTATTGTGTCCCAATTTTACACTCCCTCTCCGAAAATGAATTGATGACTCCAATAATTTTCAGGTTATTGAAAGTTTAAATGTCATCTGTAGCTTTTCATCTGAAAGGGAGGAATGTTACAGTATATGTGCACCTTTCCTCCTGTTTAGTTCTCAAACTACAAATGGTTGCAGCCTGGGGCTGGGTGATTGCTTTTCCTATCAGTGAAAGAAATATACATTCAGCCAAACTGAAATGAAGGAATTTGAGCTACGTCATGAGCACACACTAATATTTGCACTTTCCATATGCCTAACTTTGTAGCAGTGGTACTTTGTGCACCAATAAAGTAATAAAACTCTATAATAGAGTTTTCTCAAACTGTTATCCTGAGTATATACTATAGAAGAACCAGATTTACTAAAGTCAAGTGGTACAGAAGACTTTGCCCAAAAAATGTCAGTGGCTGACACAGGAAATTGTTATTAAACAACTTTATATATGAATATATATTATATATCTTTTCCCCCGCTGGATGTGTAGGCTAATACAGCCCACGCTCCAGTTGGAGGAAACAATAGTTAATTTTTAAAAAGCTCTCTGCAAGCACTATGTCACCTGTTCCAAAAAGAACATTCAGTAACAAAATGCCAAAAATTAAAATGTAATGAGTTTGATCTTTCCTCTGTATGTGAATTGATTTTCTTGTAAAACCAGACTTAATTTATGGACTGTAGCTGTAGCAGTATGGTAATATAACTGACAAAACGACAATTTCCTTTTTCTGCATTCTTCGCATATTGCCAATGCACACTGTATGCGTGTGTGTTCCCAAGAATTGTGTTTATTTTTGCTATTTGCATGGAATCGATCAGCCTAAATCAATATACACTTGGGACAGAAAACCTATATTCTTTGCATTACTGTGACTGCATTGATTTCCTTGACTGAACAAGTGCAAAAAATGTTAAAACATAAATAAACCCAACTGTAAACAAACAGAAATTGATTTAGGTCAAAGATTTAACACCGTTTTAGTTACTTGGTAGGCTGGAACCAATTTTACGCTCCTGGGGAAGTATCTGCTTGCATTTGAAGGATGTTTGAGTCATAGACGATCAAGGCAGTAAAAGTCCTTAGTTCAGGTATATCAGTTTCATTAATAAGAGTGGCTGTGTTAGGCATATAGAGCAAGCATATGTATTAAACACATTTTATTGAAATCATGAAAATTTCATTGTTTATTGATCATATTATGCACATGATTATTGTTTACAATTAACTGCCTTTTGGATTAGCAATTTATGGTTGCTAGTTATTTAGCTGCAATTTTATTCACTTTAGTGCAACACAAATTTTAGGTTATTAAGTCTCTACATTCTTTCATTTATAAGGGCCAATTTATCAAGGGTCGAATTTCGAAGAACAAAAAACTTTGTAATTCAACCATCGAATTAAAAAACTTGGAATTCGAATATCGAATTCGAAGTTTTTTCAGCAAATTTGGCAATCCTGCAATCGAATAAAAATCGTTCGTTCGAGCGATTTTAGCGTACGATCGAAGGATTTTTATTCGATGTGTAAAGACTATGGGGCAGATTTGTCAAGGGTCGAATTTCGAAGTACAAAAAACTTCGAAGTTCGACCATCGAATTAAAAAACTCATTTGAAAATAAAAATCATTGAACGATTCAAGCAATTTTAGCGATCGTTCGAAGGATTTTTATTCGATGTGTAAAGACTTAGAAAAATGTTGTAGAAGGTCCCCATAGGCTAACATAGCACTTCGGCAGGTTTAATTTGCGAAGTATTGAAGTCTAAGTTTGTTAAAGAGACAGTACTTCGATTATTGAATGGGCGAATAGTCTAACGATTTTTACTTCGAATCGAAGTAAATTTGAAGTCGTAGTATACTATTTGATGGTCGAAGTATCCAAAAAATTACTTTGAATTTAGAATTTTTTTACTTCGAAAATTCCCTCGAATTCACTTCGACCCTTAGTAAATCTGCCCCTTAGAAACATGTTGTAGAAGGTCCCCATAGGCTAACATAGCACTACGGCAGGTTTAATATGGCGAAGTATTGAAGTCAAAGTTTTTTTAAAGAGACAGTACTTTGATTATCGAATGGTCGAATATTTTTACTTCGAATCGAAGTTGAAGTAAATTCGAAGTCGCAGTATCCTATTCGATGATCGAAGTATCCAAAAAATTACTTCGAATTTCGATTTTTTTTTACTTCGAAAATTCCCTCTAATTCACTTCAAGCCTTAGTAAATCTGCCCCTAAGTATCACCTACAACTTCTTACATGTACATTCTTCTTACACAAGATCTTTTCAGCATTTTTTAGCATTTTGATTTACAGTATAAGCCAGTTTATTTGTGGTAGAGTAAATCAATACATTATCAGGGTCATGTATTAACACATTGTGTTTCTGTTTTCTTAAGGCCTTATACAGCTCCATTAAGAATGAGAAGTTACAGTGGACAATGTAAGTAAAATCATATAAAGTTTACTGTTTTGTTGATACTCAGTAATTGTATTCAAGCCTTTATGCAGTCATGATGGGTACTGTTACTTGCCAGGATTGGTCAGTGAAAACTTCTTGCATTTCTATAGGCCATAAGCAAACACAGCCTTCATGTGTTGGTAACATTTATACATTTTAAAAAATATAGTTTCAATGTCATATAAAATCTGTTGTTAAAACAATATATGCTTTGTTGGAAATACACCTAATTGCATACAACTATTGGCCAGTAACTAGAATAATTAAGGAATGCTTTCCAGTTTTCATCTATGCGTTTTAGTAACAATGCAATTTCCATCCAGTATCTTTTTCTTTCTCTATGCCAAGTTGTTTTCTCAAGAACCCTTCTGCAAGTGTATGAATTCTTATTTCATCCATTTATCATATCATAACTTTTTTTTTACCTATGTGTGTTTGAAGAGAAATAATTAGGTCTTTGATTCTTGTTTTCCAAGTGTCTGTCTTCTGATTGCTTGATTGCAGTTACTTTCATAAGGGTATGGAACATTGAAATTAGAATTCTTGTTTCAGGTTCTTTTTATAAGCATGAGTTCAAGTTTCATTACTTTGGTTTTTTTAATTTTTATCTGACCCATTTTTTGGTAACAGTTTCTGTCTAATTCCTTTCTGTATACATTACATTGAAGCTTTCCAACTATATGGTCCCATTCTAATGACATTTTTCATGTATTTTTAAAGTTTCTCATCACATCAGGTGATATAATGTAGCCCCATCTGTTTCTTTAGAGGGCGCTGGGCAGCCACCTTTTCTGCCTACCTCTAGTCCACGTTCACCACCCTCTGTCGCTCTCCTCTTCCTTTCCTTTGCTAAGCACATACACGGTCGTGGTCAGGTGCACACAGTCAGGTGTACATCCACAGGGAGAGTGCGGTGGCCGGTCAGGTTGCCTAGAGCACCTGGTTGACTTGGCCTGGCCCTGGTTCTTTGCTCATACATATTCAAAGCTTCTTTTTACTATGCTACAACTGTCTTTATATATAAAGGGTGTCTACGTGGACAATGTCTTCCAAACATGATGGTGACCTTTTCATTTATATTGCACCATATGAGCTAGAACTGGTGCTCACAGATTATGCACATGTCCCTCTCATAATGCGATAGAACTGTAAAAACGGAAACCGTGCAGCCGCGTTAATGCCTATGCACAGGTACTGGCAAACCGGACGCCGTGCAGGTGCAATACTTCTAAGTCATCCTGAACAAGACATACAATCTAGAGCACGACCAGAAATGACGCAAAACAACTGCTCGACCACGAGGGAAGCCAATGGAAGGCTATTTAAAGCCTCTCCAGACGCAGCATCATCACCTATGCCCCTGAAGAAACCAGTGTACTGGCGAAACGCGTAGGGCTGCATAGGTGGATGGTGGGGGACCTAGCTCCTCTCTGTTCCCTGCATAGACAGGTAGAATTGGGGATAAGGAAGGGAGGGGGAGCGGGCTATTTAAACTTAGCCACGTTGGCATGTTTACTTTAATACCTGCCTTTGTATGTAGAACGGCATGGCCTGAAACGTTGCGTTGATGCCCAAAGCAAATAAAGGTTTTTTAAACACTAAAGGATCACAGTCTGGTGCTGTTCTACATACAAAGGCTGTCGTGATATCAGTGGAAAGTGGCCACTGAGGAACGTGCACCAAGTCTCTATAGAGATAATCGTTGTGCTGACTACTTTTCCAAGATACTTTAATACCTGCAACCAAGAGCAGTTCCTGCATACCCGCACTGTCCACCCATATGCTAGTTTTAAGTGAATGTTTTTTAAGGCTAGAGTCCTGCACTGCTCACACAGCAGTGTTTTGTTTCTACTTAGTGTGGTGTGCTGTGTGGGCATGGCCCAGTGTTTTTTATTGGTCTTATTTAAAAGTTACGTTTTAACTCACAACTTTCTGTAACTTTATGATTCTATTTGATAGTTGGAGCCTGAACTGGTTTGCTAGTGAGTGCAGGAGAAGGGACCTAATAACTTGGGAACCATAACTCCTCACTTTACAATGTTCTTTTTGTTGAATGTTTATATTGTACCATCTCAAAGTTGCTCAGGCCAGAAATTCTCCAAATCACGCTCTGATCCCATTGGTTGATGTGGAGTGCAAGGGGCATAGTAATAATGATGCCTACAGGTAGTGTTTTTTAAGTTTTATTTGCAGAAAAGAATACATGAAGCAAACATGAATGCTTCTGAAGAAGAGGGCATCATCTTGTTGGGCCTCAGGAGTGTTCTAATTTATCTCTACATAAGAAAAATATGCATTTCTTGGAGTTTCTGAGCTGAGTGGAAGCCGTTAGGCAGGAGTTAAAAAAGCAATTCCTTTCCAGATGCCATAGCTGATGAACTACAAAGCTAAATAGTATTCGTAAATGCCTATTTGGCAACCTTAATGCCATTTCGATTTTACAGAATCATTACTGTGTTTATGTTCCTGCACTTCCATTAATGGAACAGATGGTGAATTTTATTCTTGCTAATGTTGAGCTAAGGAACTTTTCTCATGTCTTGTATTGGGATAGTCCAACTGGCTTCAGCTATTTTTAAACTTCTGTTGCAAATGTGTGGAGAACCACACATTGCTCTTTTTAATTTTCTATTTTGGTAAATATTTTTTTTTGCATGTTAAATTTCATTTTTGGGATCTGTAGTTTTTGTAAAATGACATTTATTTTGTAAATTAGAGAGAACTTATATTTGCTATGCATGCAAATGTCTAGCTTTGCCTGATAATCATTTCTAAGGATTTTATTGTTAAAATAAAGTGATATTTAAAAGTTGAGGTTGAAAATAGGGGTATGCCTATAAATATAAAACCTTTTCTAACATAAAACTATATTCTAGCTGCTCCAGAAAAAGGTTATGAACCCCATCTGGGGCTGTCACCAATTTGCTTCAACAGAAAAGAAATATTTCCTAAAAGTACCCGTATCTCTTAGCAATATTTAAATAAATAAATATAGGGTAAAGGAACATTTCAGGCATTACTGAGCACTTAAAGGTGTGATAAAGGACCCAGTAGGGCCTGAAAAGTGTTACTTTGTATGTGCATTTTATAAAAACATCAGCATCGGTGCTGCTGGATATAACTGTACAACATTTTTGTCATTTCATTCATCCTACTTTAGATCTAAAACAATGAAGAGGTGTTTGGACTGGGCCCTTTTAGCTGTATCTAGACATTAGCCGCTAATTTCAACATAACCGTTTTTTAGACTGCATTGCATTGGAAAAATATTTTAATTGCATCGTATAACATTCTAGTTACTTTCCTACATATATTGCCTTAGCATTTTGGATTTTACATTATTTTCACCTAAGAGCACTCATCCCATTTCAGTGCACCACCTGCATTGCTAGAAACCATTAACATACTAAAAGTTTTCTTTTCTGGAAGCTCCACAACAAGGCACTTTTAATAAGTATGTCCATAAATCTGTTGATGTGTACAGTGTAGCCACAACTGTACTGTACATTTAGGGAACTCTGTCAAATCAGTACAGAGGAGCAAAAAGCCCTGTGTACCTCTGTTACTGCAGGAACAAATGTACATTTGCCCCATTGAGTTATTGGTAATTTATTCTCTTCTATCAAAACCGCAGCCTAATGTTATGGCACTAAATTAAGTGTCTATAGGTGCAGCAAGCAGATAGTGGCTGGTACTAAGTATTAGGTTAATTTAATGTTATAGATATACCACACACCCAGAAATTCACTCACTCTGCAGTAGTGGTGCTGGTTCTCCGTTGACCCGGCACGGTCCCACAGCAACAGCAACATTTTATTCACGGATCCGCACACACACAATTCTCTGCAGTGGGGAAATTGCCCCTTCTTTATTTGTTTATATCTCCACCAATATCTCGGGGGGTACAACCTCCCTTCATCAGGATATAGTTCTAAAGGTGACAAAACACCTTTATAGATGTGACCCCGCCTCTTCCCTCAAACTCACATAATCACATGTGTCCCATATTATAATTAACCCCTTCTTAAAATACATTGTTTTCCATTATAAAAACCTTTATAAATAGTGAATAAATAGTGAATAAAAGTCCATTATTCCAAGTTCCCAATATGTGTTTAGAAAAGTCTGAAACTGAATATTAGGTTAAGGCATATATGCTAACTATAGGTTTCCCTTTTGCCTAAATGCACTCTACCTTGCACCTACAATAAAATAGGAACAAGTGAAAAATTGATGCAGCGTTTTAGGCAAGTAGGCATAAGCTTTTATTGTATCCAAGTGGAATCTATGACTGTTTCATGGGTGGAACTCATCACTGTCAATTCTAACTTCACTCTCCTAGTTACCTATGAACTCCTAAGTACTTGCATCACAGCTGGACTCTGTTTTGACGCCATTCATTATAGGTACTTCTTTCCAAAGTGGCTCCTTGTATATTCAGTTGATGCCACTGTATTTGTCTGGACCCTGTTCCAAAGAGCGTTCAAGTGCACCTGTCAATGCTAGGGCACCTCAAACAATGCTGGTAGCTCCTGGGTTCCCACAATACCTGCTTCAATAAACAGTAGGTATCATTTGGGTGTTGGGATGATGTAGGTTACACTCTGAGCAAAACCAATTCTCTTTACGCTAACTTTTTAATGGAAAAAGAACCTTCCTATGGCCCATTGGCATGAGGAATACACATTTTTGTAGTTTCCACATGATAATAGTATAGCTTTATTTTTTTCTTGTAGCTGTACTTTGATGACTTTAAGAACACAGTGAGCTGCATAACAAATTCACTTTTGTAGAAGAATAATGCAACAGCTGACTAAACATTAAAGAGATTTACTGTGACATAGCAGGCTCTAATATATATCACATCAGTTGTGCGGAGTTCATTAATGCTGAGGTGGCAATGATGCTTTAAGGCCATATAAAAATATGTATTCCTGAGTTGCAATGTTCTGCTTTACTGTCAAGAACTGTCAGGTCAGTGCAGCCAGGCGTTGAATAGGTTTTATGACATTTAAGGTGACTATAGACATCCTGCCAAGAAAAAAAGACTAAAGGGTTTTGTAGTATGGTCACAGCAAGAAAACATGTCCACCAGATGGCTTTGCACTTCCACCAGCCATAAGGGCAGCCTAAAATAAACATATTACATCCAACCTGGACCACAGAGTGCCAGAAAATGAGTATTTGATTGTCAGTGGCTTGTGAAAACCTAACAGTGCCTAAATAAATGCTTTGTTTTTCTGTTTCATAGGATTCTCAATACTTTTGGGCTGTTTGCGTTGGTTTTTGTGCGATAATCTGATAAATTAAAATTTTGCGTGCCACAACACGATAAAATTTAGTTTTTGGAGTGACGATTCGAAAGAGTAGCACAATTTGAATTGACGCTCGATTTTGCACCGATTTTATTCAGAATAATTATTGGTAAATTAAGGGCATTCGGGTTTGGGAGTTTGGTTGAGTTTCAGTTAATATGCCCCCAAGACTTTATATATATATATATATATATATATATATATATATATATATATATATATATATATATATATATATATATATATATATATATATATATATATATATATGTGTAGTCTAGATATAAACAAAAGTTCTTTCTTTTCATGCAGTAATATTTGGTTTAATTTGGCAATGAAAAACTTGCTTCCTTTAACTCTTTGTGTGCTGGGGCTCGTTGTATCTTACATAAATGTTACATTGTAATTTAGCTTGAAAAAGACACCTGTCCATTTTTTTAAACTTTTGTCTGAATGAAAACCCCCATCTGAAGCCTCTTCAATTTGCCTTATATTTTGACCAGTCCCTGGCACACCACTAAAAACCCTTCTCCAAGTATAAAATGTCCCATGGACAGCCACCCTCTGTATATGGCCAGATTTCTTTCCATGCATTACTAAGACCAACCGGCCTTGGTCTAGAAAGCAGTTATTTATATGGTACTGTATTTAGTAAAATCCAAGTAGATCACATCTACTGCAGCCCCATTGCCAAGTTCCTATTTACTTCATCATAAAAATCCTTCCTTCAAAAACACGTGCTGATTGCTACTTATAATGCAGATAGACAACACTTGGCATGGAATAGATAAAAGAGTTCAAGGAAATACAATTCTATTGCTAACAGTACATATTTATTCTCATGACACAGCAGATGTTTGTTCCACCAGCAGAAATATATTGAATGGTAGCCACCTCTCCCCAGTGGGAACGGGCAGATTTCCCAAAAACACAAACTAATATTTGTATATTCAGTCAAAAATCATTCACCAAACATGACAGCTGGTTGCATTCATTTTGATGAGGCAGCCAGAGTTGGCGATTCTCCTCTGGTAGAAATACACCGGTAAAGCAATCGCCTATTAGGCCATGGGCTTATTGAATAGTCATGGTTAGGTCAATCCCATTTTAAATGGTTATTTCACCTCTAATATGTTACAGAATGGCAAATTCTACTTAACTCAATTTATCACTTTAACACAACTCAACTTATCAATTGTTCTTCACTGTTTATTTTTTTTATAGTTTTTGAATTACTTGCCTGTTTCTTCTCACTCTTTCCAGCTTTCAAAAGGCTGTCACTGACCCCTTCTAAAAAAAATGCCATTATTGTTATTGCTGCTTTTATACTCATCTTTCTATTCAGGCCTCTCCTATTCATATTCTTAGTTATTCAGATCAGTGCATGGTTTCTACCAGGGTCGGACTCTCCCGTTGGGACGCCGGGAAAAAACCCGGTGGGCCCGACCCTTAATGGGCCCCTGCCAGGCCAGGCCCCTCTCCCGATCGCATTCAACAAAAAAAAAGTTTTTTTAGTCGCCGTGCAGCACCATCTGCACATGCAAGTGGCGCCACTCATGCAGGCGTTGAACGCCAGCAATCATGGAGGTACCGTCAAGAAAGTGGGCCCGGCCCCCCCAGTCTGACCCTGGTTGCTACAGTAATCTGGACCCTAGCAACCAGATTGCTGAAACTGCAAACTGGAGAGCTGCTGAATAAAAAGCTAAATAACCACAAATAATAAAAATTTTTACCTGTGATAGCATCCGTTTCCGACGTGCTGAGATGAATCGCAGGCATCACGTTGGATGCGCCGATTCTAAGGCAATAGGAATTGTGGACGTTGTCACTGCATGCATCCGATATGACACGACTGTCTGATGCGAATGCTGCATGTTGTATCTTCATCCGACAATCGTGTCGTGACGTGTCAGATGCACGCAGCGACAACGTCTGACATTTTCCTATTACTTACCTTAGATTCAGCGCATCGGCGTGAGGTGATTCATCTCAGCGAGTTGGAACGGATGCTTTCGCAGATAAAAGCTCTCGTGTAGTTCTGCCCTAAAGCTCTTTACTGCCAACAGAGGGTAATTCTATCCTATAAACACGACATGGCCACTGAATAAACAAATACTGGACTCGTGGTTCCAGTGTCTTTCATTGCATAAAAGTAGATGTTCACTTTTTTTTTTTTCAAACTTGTTTTTATCGTCACATAATAGTTACAAGGCCAAAAGCATGAAAAGAAAAGATTCACATTAAAACCGTAACAATATGCAAATGCAGTAGAAGTAGCATATCCAAAACAGCGATAACAAAATAAACTAAACTAATAGCTCAGACAAAAGATTAGAGAGAGCAAGATAGAGACCCTATATAGGGTTGGAGGAGTAAGAACTTAATAACCTGTTAGTAAGATGAGTCCCTGGGGGCGAGTGATCGGAAGGGCGTTGAACTGGTCGATGTCCTCTGAGATATTGGGACGATTCCAGAACCATCGGATTCCCCGTGAGTATCACTGTATCGTACCATGGTGTATAACGGAATGCGTGTATCGTAAGAGACCTAAGTAATGCTGGCAAAGATTCAATATATTTTGACCATGTCGTAAAAAATTTATCAGTATTTTGTTCCTTGTTTATCATGGTTTCCAGCCAATCCATGTGAAAGATAAAGTGTAGTTTCTGTTTTACTACAATCAAGGTGGTGCTTTTTTTAAAAGTATTTAAAAATAGGCAGTTAAAAACATGTCATGCCTTGTCATGAGGTGATATTTTCACATGTTATCTTTTTTAGAAGTGGCAAATTATAGGTAATTTGCAAAGTAGACAACAGATTGGCCCGGTGCACAGAATTAAAACAGTAAAGACATAAAGCTCAGCCAAGGTGACCCCATTCTGAAAAAATGTTTGTCTAAACTCAAATCCTCCACCGTTGAGATGCTGAAATAACATTATATTCCTTTGTATTGAGCTTTAATATTTTATTTAAATTTAAGAAAAAGTAGATTGCTTTTCAATATGAGCTCAAAGTGAATCAGTGCAGACAACAGGCAAATGCTTGCTAGGAGAAAAGGCTTAGGAGAAAGGCCCAAGTTTCTTGTTGAACAAATATTTACATGCATTCGTAATCTTACTAGCAGTGTTCTGTGCTCTATTGGAACATGTTCTAGAGTTGCACTATGTTTAATGTGGTTTGACAATGGGTGTGTGTGTGTATACTATATACTAGTACTTTAAGTAGTGTACAATTAGGGGCAGATTTATTAAAGGGTTTGTTCACCTTTGAGCTAACTTTGCATAGTATAATGTAGAGAGTGATATTCCCGGAAAATGTGCAATAGGTTCTCATTTTTTATTATTTGTTGTTTTTGAGATATTTAGCATTTTATTCAGTATCTCTCCAGTTAGCAATTTCAGCAATCTAGTTGCTAAGGTCAAAATTCCCCGAGCAACCATGCATTGTTTTGAATGAGAGACTGGAATATGAATAGGGTAGGGTCTAAATATAAAGACGAGTAATACAAATTAGTAAAAACAATACATTTGTAGCCTTACAGAGCTTGTTTCTTTAGATGGGGTCAGTGACCCCATTTAAAAGCAGGAAAGAATCAGAAGAAAAGGACTATTAATTAAAAAGCTATAAAAATCAACAGTGAAGACCAATTCAAAAGCTGCTTAAAACTAGCCATTCTATAACATACTAAAAGTTACCTTAGAGGTGAACCACCCCTTTCAGGATTGAATATTAAATTGGTCAAAACTCACAAATTCGAATTTGGAATGATTCAAACTCAATTAGAATTTGAATTTCGAGATTTATCAAACCTTGACCCTTGGAACAATTCAAATTTAACTATTCGCCACCTAAAACCTGCCGAGTTCATGTCGAAGTCAATGGCGGGGGTCCAGAGACCCAGTGGCGGAACTACCGGGGGAGCAGGGGTTGCGAGCGGGCCAGGGCCCGCACCCCCTCAGCCGACCAGTTCCGGGTGTACGGAGGGGGGCGGGGGGCCCGGCTGCGCGTCCTGCGCCAGGGCCCGCCCCCTCTAGTTACGTTTCTGCAGAGACCCATTTGAAGATGTTAATAGCTTTCCTGACATTCAAGTAGGGATGCAACGAATCCAGGATTCGGTTTGGGATTCAGTCAGGCTTCTGCCTTTTTCAGCAGGATTCGGATTCGGTCGAATCCTTCTGCCCAGCCGAACTGAAGCCGAATCCTAATTTGCATATGCAAATGGTCGAGGAGGAAAATTGCTTGATTTTTGTCAGAAAACAAGGAAGTAACAAATGGTTTCCCCATCCCACCCCTAATTTGCATATGCAAATTAGGGTTCGGTATTCGGCCAAATCTTTTGTGAAGGATTCAGGGGTTCGGCCAAATCCAAAATAGTGGATTCGGTGCATCCCCACATTCAAGGTTTTTTCAGAGAAAAAACTCGATTCGAGTACAGTCGAATTCGATTCGAATTTTTGAGTTGGTATATTAGACGTTTGAATTTTTTGAATTTCGAGTATATTCAAATTTATTAGAGTGAAAAAAAATCGAAAATCGAAAATCGAAATTCGACCTTTGATAAATCTGCCCATAAGTGCATATATACACAGTGGTGTAACTAGTGTGTGTGTCGCCCCCCCCCCAAAAAAAAGCAATCGCTGCTACCCTCCCGCCTACTGTCCTTCATTGACGGCCAATCTCTTTCCTCCCTCTTTCCCTGGAGTCCTCGCGTAAAAGTAGGAGAGCAGCTGGGGAGGAAACGATTCTTTAGAACTATAGTGGAATGGAAGTCTGTGGTCCAGGTCCCCCTATTCCCTGGGCCTCCGTGGTCACAGGTCTGCTTCTTCTATAGTTACACCACTGTATATACACCCAATATAAATATTACTCACAGGAGTGTAGAATGGTAAATACATTATGAAGAACTATTTGAGGACGTTGCATAGAATTTAATATACAAATTAATTCATGTGTCTTAATGCTTTATGAGTCGGTAAGGACTTCTTTTCAAACACTAAAAGACTCATCCTTTGATAAATCTCGCTTTGTATTCACCTAAAATGTTCTGAGTCAGTCTCCATTGTTAGATAGGATGGGTTCATTCATGTTTATTTAGCAAATTCTTTATGTAGAACAAAGACACATTAAAAGCACATTGAATGTAAAATTATTATGGGCTGTGTATTTTTAATGCCAATTGACAATGCTCTTTAATAAGTGATGGCAATGTAGCTCAACCTCTACAGCTTTTATTCTCGAGATATGCAAGGAATAATGTAATAATAATGTAGCTATTTCAACTGTATTTTGTAACCCTTTCAAGCCACTCATTGTTAAGAACGTCCGACTGTCTGTATGTTCTTAAATAACATGGCTCCACCAAATAACTAGTTTGATGGCACATAGTATAACTGAGTGAGGTAACATAACCCTCAGATCTATGAAGCATCTTATATAAAAATATTTGTACATAATTAAAAAGCCGCAGTGGCCCACCTTGTGTTGTTGAAACAGAGCTTGGATATGGATTGGTAGAAGGCCAAATTTGGTCTACCATGCTCTATAGCACCTACTGTCCAATGTTTACCATATAGTGATCCAATTTGCTTTAATATTACTATTCGTTGGCTTGATTATTCCATAAAGTCTGTTGTCGGGCAGGAGCATAAAAAAACAGCAACCAGCCCAAGGTCTCCAGTTGGAAAACATTGCTCTACATTAGGGACTCCCAAACTTTTTTACTTGTGAGCCACATTCAAGTGTAAAAAAAAGTTGGAGAGCAACACAAGCATGCACAAAGTTCTTGGGGGTTCAAATGATGGGCTGTGATTGAATATTGGCCTCTATGTGGACTAGGAGTGTACAGGAGGCTCTATTTGACAGGACACCTTGTTTTTTATGTAACCAAAACTTGCCTCCAAGGCAGACATTTTACTTTTAGGCCACTTGGAGTAATATCCAAGATCTTGGTGAGCAACATGTTTCTCCAGAGCCACTGGTTTGGGATCACTGCTCTAATTATATAAGCCAAATATGAGGATTCCCACATTTTGAAAACTTCTGCAATGAGATGGATGTGTAGCTTTAGCACATAGCCCAAAGCAGCCAGTCCAGTGTTTACTGTCATTAAGTTTACAACACAAGGCTAGTGAAAGCTGTCTATGAAATGGTTGTTTTGGCTTCAGCGTCAATGCCAACATTCCCTGCATTTTGGCCCCTGTGCTTTTTTTTGTGACAAAAGATTTATTCTGATAAAGGGAAAGTGTTCTCTTAGGGTCTGGTAACCCAGAGCAATGAGATGTTTGTTTTCAAATAGATTTATATTAAATGCACATTGCACTGCACATTGATTGCTATGGGATACTAAGAGCAAACTTTCAACCACAGTACCAATATAACCTGCAGAATTTGGTTGTGATTGCAGGGTCGGGGCTGCTGCCTTAGGACCCCCCAAGCCTACCGCACCTGGAGCAAAACCCCCTCCAGCCCCCACCAATACCGCAACCCTCCTCCCTCCACCTCCCTGCCCCCGCGTACCTTTCCATTGCCGGAGAAGGAGATCGGGAAGCGCAACATATTGCGGCAGGGACTAGGTCTAGGCCGTTGGGGGCCCACAAGACCTGGGGCCCGCCAGGTTTTTTCCCGGTGTCCCGCCGCCAAGTCTGACCCTTTGTGATTGCTATTTTAATTAAAGGATATACTAAATACATTTATATTTCAATGCTGTAAAATGTTATCCTTCAACTAATTTACAAAAAACATAAAAATGTTGATTTAAAGATCTGTGTTTATTTTGCTTAAGGTGGATATGGCTAGGCAGCATTGGTCTCTGCAAACACAAGTAGCTATTGTGCTCCATTTTTCTGCCATAAATTCCTTCAGGCCTTCGTGTTTTTCTAAATTCAACCCTTGATAAATGTGCCTCCCCATCTCCACATTGATTAAAAAGCAGTCCATTAAGATCAGCACAGCATTCATTGACTTCTATAGCACCTCGACCACTTTTACTTGGTGAAGGTTTACATTTGAGATTTGCATGGTTTTTACACTTAATAAATGTTTCATTTTTAGAGCTTTAAAGAAATATAGGAGAACCACAAATTTTTCGAGATTCGTGGGAAAAAAAAATCGCAATTTGATTGTTTCATAAATACAATTCTAAAAATCCTATAGAAATGAATTGAAAGTGAGTGAATTGTTTTTTTGGTGAGTTCTGAAGTGCCCTGCGCGTTACTCTTTCATAAGAGCATGTTAGTTGCACTAACTAGGCTGCATTTGTCCTTTACTAGGGACTTCCTGGTCATTCTACTTAGATAGCAGCAGCTCCGCATGTATGGTAGGGTATATAGGTTCTTATTTAACTAGGAAAAATAGATAGATAGGTTTTCCCCTTGTCTGCATTGATTGATTCCAGGTACTTATGAAACACTTTGAAAACATAAGGCAAGTTCATTGACTTCTGATCAAACTTACCATAGTGTGTGTGAATGTGATAGAATTCCTTAGATTATAAATTCCACTGGCACCGGTACCGATGTGAATAATGTATAATCTTTGCAAAGCACAGCAGAATATGTTGGCTCTATATAAATAAAGGATAATAATGATATCATTCAGAGGTATTTTTTGTGTATCCGTTGCCTTGCTGGTTGCTGTTTACAGTAACCTCATTACCAAAAGTCTCTTGTGTCTCGAGGCTACAAGACATCTGGGGCTTAAATATGCAGTAACCAAGAGCATGAGATGAAACTCAGAATTGTTCTTAACTCTTTAAGAGCTGTGAAATCAGGTGCATTACTTTGCAGTGTATGACAGGTGCCTCTAGCATTTAAGGAATAAAGGGGATAATATTGTTCAACCTCACCAGGGATTTCAGGCTTCCTATGTCAGAATGGGACACAATACGCATTATCAGTTAGCAGCTGGGAAATCAAGAGCTGTAAATAGGCTCCCAGGGGATTGATACAACTAGTGGGATATATTTTGGCTTAGTGGTCAGACAGTTTGTTTACAGACTTGTCTACCAGATACCAAAACATAGCAAACATAATTCTAGCTATAAAATATTTAATACAAATTGAAATAAAGTAATAGTAGCGTTCTATCATCTTTAGTTATATGTAACTCTTACCTGCCATCTCTGCTATACGAAACAACCATTTTCTGCAAAGTTATGGGAATGGTTCTTAGTATTGTTGGGAAATTCATTTGAAATTAGGATTCATTAGAAAAGTAACAAAACTGTCTTTTAAAAAAGTGGCAAATCCAGTTTCTCTTTTATAAAGAACATTTCTTAAATAAGGACTGTTTGTAGCAGTCAAATATATGAGGCCATGTACACTGTAACTAACAGTACATTTATACACATTGCAGTCCTTTAAGGATACTTTGGTGGGCATAAGAACAGAGAAAGCAGATTCTTCTACTGCTAGGGCCCAGGCCATTATGGGGCCCCATGAGAGTACGATTTATAAGCAGTTGCATCACGTCTTCTTCTTGATTTAAAGGGGCTTTGTAACTTCTAGTTATTATTAGGGATGCACTGAATCCACCATTTTGGATTCGTACGAACCCCGGAATCCTTCGCGAAAGATTCATCTGAATACCAAACCGAATACTAAACCTAATTTGCATATGCAAATTAGAGCTGGTAAGGGGAAACATTGTTTACTTCCTTGTTGTGTGACAAAAAGTCCAGAGATTTCCCTCCCACCCCTAATTTGCATATGCAAATTAGGATTCGGTTTGGGCAAGGCAGAAGGATTCGGCCGAATCCTGCTGAAAAAGGCAGAATCCTGTCCGAATCCCGAACCAAATCCTGGATTTGGTGCATCCCTAGTTATTATCCTTAATAGCACTGACTCCAAAATTGCCTGTACAGCTACTAAAGGAAACATACAGCATAAATGAACACCCCCTAATATTGTAGGTGATAATTAATAATATCCTTTTGTCTAGAAGATGTATTAGAGCTCACTCTATTAAAATCACTAGAAATGATGTCTCTCTACATGAAGCCTTTGTGCAAAAGGCAGTTATTTTTTTAGATTTTGTTTGTACTGGAATCAGTTATTTGAGTGAGCTCTAATTCATCTGCTAGGAAGCCCCCCCATAAAATATATTGGAACTAATTGTCAATGACACCCAACTGCTGCAAGAAGACAGAATTAAAAGGGATGTAATGGCAAAAAAATAAAATCCCATTTTTACTTTCTTTAATGAAAAAGAAATCTATCTCCAATATACTTTAATTAAAAATGTCTACCGTTTTTATATCAAACCTGACTGTATGCAGTGAAATTCCCCTTTCATTTTACTTGCTCTGATTACTGAGAATAGGAAACTTCAGACGGTCCCTAACTGCCCTTCAGGGAAACAATCATACTTTCAAACGGCAGGGGGGAGCACACCCACCTTACTTCCCTGACATGCATACCTCCCAATGTCCCTATTTGAGTGGGACAGTCCCGATTTTGACAGCTCAACCCGCAGTCCTGGGTTTGTTACTGAAATGTCCCGACTTTCTCTTTGATCTCCTGCACTGAACAGCCAGAAAAAGATACAAAGTTTATGACTTAATTGGCTTTTGGCAGAGAGCCCAGAACAGCCACCAGGTGCACTTCGATACTTTTGTAACAATTTAAGATAAGCAAAACAGTAATTGAAACTATTTAATATAAGCAGGTCTCTTGGGGAAACTGTGACTTGCACCTTAAAGGGCAATTCACCTTCATTAGCAAAACTGTAATAACACATAAAAACCACAGCAATGTGTTCAAACTTTCATAACCTGCCAAATTTTGTAAAATGAACATGGTAATTAGGAGGTGTGGTCACAAAAATGGGTGAGTCAAATCTTTTTGGCCCTCTTTCCATTTCAAAACTGTTGGGAGGTATGTACATGTATAGTATTATATTATCATTACACACTGCATTACAATGTAAGAGCAAGGGTGGAACTATTGAGATCACAGCACTGACTGATAAGCATTTTCAATGTCTTATTCCCAAAGTTTGGTGGTGTCTGAAAATGATTTGGTTGTGTTGCCCATAACTTCTAATCAAGTGTTGATATTCAGCAAGAAAAGCAAGCAAGACATAGAGAAGAAGACAAAACATGCTAGGCAGGATTGCTACAAGCCATTTGGTTGTCAGATTAAATCTAAACTGTCCTACACTATTAAATAAAGAGCCCCATGTTGAAAGCTAGAAGCATATACACTTCTTGGTGATTTATGTCACTTCCAGATCTTGAGCAAACTTTCCTGGCAACAGCCTGTGGCTTTATGTGCTCAATGTATTTTGGTGGATCAGTCGCTGCTTCAGAAACTGCCCTTATACCTTTTGTGTTGGCATCTTCTTTGCTGAGGATTATTTTGGTCCTATTTATATTACAGCCTATATAAAATACAGTTCTCTGTTACTTAGCAACCACAGAAGCAGTATTCCTGTTTTTGTTTGCATTGCTGATCAGCCACTCGGTCCATGACTGAGATGTGACTGGCATGAGAAGGAATATTTCTGTCATACCATCTGAATCCAAAACCTTTACAAGGATAAAGCAAATATATTGATAAAATTTCAAGGATAAGCCAAAGGTCCTACCCAGTTTGCCAATAAAGTAAAAAAGTACCTTTTTTTGGGGGGGGGGTTGTTTTGTTTTGTTCTTATTAGTTTTTTGAATTTCTATAAGTGTGAATATGACATTCAGTGCTTCAAGGCAGCACAGTAATATACTACAATGAACAATTGTGACTTATGAGGTAGTATGCAAAGTGCAAAACTCAAGAGAAAGCCACCATTTTTTTGCACATTGCACACAGTCTTCTTCCATTGCTTAATTGATGCAGGTCTCTTGTTCCATGTGGGAGCACAGAGACCTTGGTGACTGCAGCACGGCCTGCTCTGTAACCAGGGGCGCTCCACCAATGAGGCGAGCTGAGCCGCTCGCCTCAGGCGGCAGCGCCTGAAAGGATTCCAGGGGCGGCAAAAAGCCGCTCCTGCGCGTTTAAGAGCAGAATTTCCGGTTTTTAAACCGGAAATTCAGCTGTACTATTGCGAGAGAGCGCAATTGCGCTCTCCGCAATAGTGTTTCTGTCTCCCCTCCCGACACGTAAGCTGGTGAGGGGGGGCGGCATTGCAGGAGCCGCCTCAGGCGGCTCCTTAGTCAGAATCAGCGCTGTCTGTAACCTTGTGGCACGGGAGGCACTTGTACTTCATAATAAAGGATATTCTCTCTCTCTCTCTCTCTCTCTCTCTCTCTCTCTCTCTCTCCCTCTCTCTCTCTCTCTATAGTTTTGTTCTCTTTTTTATATGAGCACATTTCTTAAAATTACCATTAAGAACCTGCAATAAGCTTATAAAAGGCTTACGTCTTATGGTCAGCACCCCTTCAAATAATGGACCATCCCAATGCCTAATCTACTGCTTAGAGCAGCAGTCCTGTTTAGCTCGGCCCCTTCTCTCTGTGAGAAGCTTCCTGCTCCTCAACTGTGTGAGGAATGAGAGAATAACAGTAGTGAATCTCCTCCTGATGAAGCAGCTTCTTTCCCGGGGCAGATGAATGTGAATCTGTTGTGACAAGCTTAGAGTGTTAATGCCAGTGTATATGTGTGTGTGTCAATGCCAGTGTGTGTGTGTGTGTCTGTGTGTAAAATAAACTGGTGGGGGCACATTTACTAAGGGTCGAATATAAAGGGTTAATAAACCCTCGAATTCGACCCTCGAGGTAAAATCCTACGAAAATTTGTTCGATGGAACGATAAAATTCGAAGGATTTTAATCGATCGATTGAACGATTTTCCTTCGATCAAAAAAACCTAAAAAAAGTGATGGGGAAGGTCCCCATAGGCTAACATTGTAGCTCGGTAGGTTTAAACTGCCGAAGTATGTAGTCAAAGTTTTTTTTAAAGAGACAGTACTTCGACTATCGAATGGTCGAATATTCGAACGATTTTTAGTTTGAATCGTTGGAGTCGCAGTCGAAGGTCGTAGTAGCCTATTTGATGGTCGAAGTACCCAAAAAAAAAAATTCTACGTTTTATTACTTCGAATCCTTCACTCGAGCTTAGTAAATGTGCCCCTTAGTGTTACTGTGTGTTTAAGGGCAACTGTTTGTAAGAAGGTCTGACAAACTTTGTGTGTGGGTTATAAAGACTATAATGAACCTGTGTATAGCTGTGTAACTACATTCATTATTGAATCTTATAGGTACAGGTCACTTTTTTTCCGTTTACCCTTCCCTTCTCATTCTGCTGTGTTACCCCCACACTCACCTCTCCATCTCTAATAACTCTCTGCCTCACTCTATATATTTGTATAGATAAAAACATCTATCTATTATCTTTTAAACCCTTCTGCCACTCTGGGAACAAAGCATGCCAAGTCCACTTTTAACAAAAAAAAAAAAACCTTATCCGGAAAATCTCAGGTCCCAAACATCCTGAATAACAGATCCTATATCTTTATTTTGTACCAGTTATTCTTCCTACTATTTTTTAAAAAAAATGTCTATTCACAGGAACTACAGATAGGCAGAAAATGCACGTGCATAGGGCACAATGGTAGAGGGGAAAGTGATGGCAGTCAAGTAGCCCCACAGCATCATGTCAGCACAATACTTTACTGGAGGTATCAAAAATCTAAAATGGCTGGGCACACTGGCAATACAAAATAGGTGAGAGCACTCAGTTTTGGACTGGGCACCTGTGGGGGCAAAAAACATAATTCTGCATTACTGTTCACCAACTCAGGCCCTATTCACTGTAGGTTTGCTAAAGCCCCAGTTACATAGACAACAACAATGTCTTTTTAATGAAAAGTTTTCCAGATCTTCCTCCATCCCTCCCTCTCTCCCTGTCATTGTCAGAGGCATCCTCCGAGCCTGCTATTTCAGGGGGATTAGTGATACTGCCACGTAATCTATGCGTTCAGCTGCCCTAGTCAGAGTTGCCATGGAGACACAGAGCAGATGCTGAGAGATTCTTAATAAGCATCTATTTCAAGCATTTTTGGGAAAAATAAAATATAAAAATAGACAATTGTTTATTATTTTTTCCCCCTTCAGTTGAGCCCCTTTCTTTGCTGAGATGTAAAATCCGAACACCCCAAATTTATGCCCTGAACATGCAACTATACACATAGGCGGATGGTGACTTTTTTGTTTAGGGAGACTAAAGTTGACCATACACAGACTAACTTAAAGAGGATTTGTATAATAATTATCAACCCAATAACTGACTTCAGTGGGAACCGTGCCAAAGCGCAAGGGAGTGCTTGATCCAATAAATACCCTCCAACCACACATATAAGGCCACAACAATTATTGATATGGCAGTACTCACTGAAGGGCAGACAGTAAGGGGGTTATTTATCAAAATCCTTAAAATTTTTAAATAAAGTCCGACCAAACTAGAATACACGATTTACCCTTATTTATCAGTAAAAAAAAAAGCGACTTTTTTGGATTGTCGCGTGAAGAATCCAAATTTTTTTTGATTTGATGCCCGAAAAGTCACAATGTGCTAGTGAAATTCTCAGATCGATCATCATACGAAACTCAGCACAGACAATAATATCTTCGGATTTTTTGCAGCCTCAGGGTATATTAAATCTTGAAAAAGTTTTTTTCCCACTAAAAATTCTTATTTTATAGTAAAAAAAACCTTGAATTTTTTACATGGGGTGTGTTTTAGTAAAAAAAAACAGCAGGATTTGCCATGGCATGAGAAGGGTTAATGTTGGTATGGTGGGAGACGTTAGAAAGCAACAAACGCATAGGTGCTGGAAATTTTGTCTAAATAATGGTTGTGTTTAGGGAGAAAAAGCAGAAGAAATAGAGGTTTTATGAACAAGATTATCAAAGCATTTGCCTTCTTCAGGTCTGAAACTGGCATTATGTATGACACTAACGGGGGAATGTAATAAAAATCGCTAACGGAAAAACTATTCGCAATGAGAAAAGTTATGCCTTTGCGCAAACAAATTTTGCTTTGTGCGAATTTAATATAGCTTTTGCGAGCCCGGAAACTGTTTAGCGACCACTTCCGACAGTGAAAGACCGTTTGCGAATTTTATCGTTTGCGCCAATGCGCAGTCAATGTAATAAAACTTCTTACTGAAAAAGTCGTTATGTTTGCTCCAAAAGATTACGACACCTTCAAGCACTTCTTATGAGTGTGCAATTAAAATTCGCAATGCGCAATTAAAATTCGCAATGCAATAACAGTTTAAGGAACAATATTACATTGCGAGATGTGGATTTTTAGTCTTATTGGTGCGAATTGTTTTGCTCTTTGCGACTTTTATTACATTCCCCTGTAACAGCATTATGTATGCCATCCGCTTCTCATCAAACAGATGGCAAAGGTCAGGGAAAAGGGTTTTATATGTTTTTTTACTTTACGTTACACTTTTAAAAGTGTCAGACAGGTTTGGGGAGGCTTAGCCTTCCCTAGCCTGATAGAAAATCCTCCTATGATATACATACTGCAAGGTTTTTTTTATTTATAGCCTGTGCTCCAAAATAGGAATGGATACGCACATCTTACACTCAATGTGTACTGAAAAGACTTGAAGTAAGGCTCATTAATTGTCTATTATTAAATCTTGTTTTAAAAATAGTGCATAAGTGAAAAAAACTAACTATATAACCAGAAAGTGAAATTTTCAATAGTTGCCAGTTCTGCCCAATTTTACACTGGCAGGGTTTTATTCACTTGAAATATATCCAGCATATCCAATAAGAATGAAGTCATTCAATACACACATTTTGCTATGGTTAATGAAAAACAGAAATCAGTCTTAATAAACTTAATTAATAATATCCTTGAAGCTTCATTTATCATGTAAAGGGAAACAGAGTGCAAAGAACCGCACTTTGTTTTGGAACAGCACTACCTGCTTTTAGGAAGCACTACATTCAGAATGGGCGAGTTGTGGAAGATATGTTGGTGACAGGCCCGGACTGACAATCTGTGGGTTCTGGCAAATGCCAGAGGTGCTGCTATAAGATGACATAGAAACAGACCCGGACTGGCAATCTGTGGGTTCTGCCAAATGCCAGAGGGGCTGCTATAAGGTGCCAAAGAAAGTCAGTATTTAGTGGGCTGGTGGGGTCTGTTTGGGCCTCTGTGTGGTTTGATTGGGCCTCTATGTACCTGAAATGCCAGGGCTTATTTTAATTCTCAGTCCGGACCTGCATAGAAAGTCAGTATTTAATGGGCTGGTGGGGGCTGATTGGGCCTCTGTGTACCTGAAATGGCAGGGCCTATTTTAATTCTCAGTCTGGACCTGGTTGGTGCCCCTGATGCTCAACAGGGGCTAAAGGCATAAGAAAGCCCTTACGGTAACTAGTGATGGGCGAATTTGTCCCATTTCACTTCAACGAAACTTGCGAACTGCAAATTTGCAAAGCGCGAATTTTGACGCCTGTGTCAATTTGACAGTTTTGACGCGATCAACTTTTCCAACGACATGCAAAATTTTTTGACGCCAGCAAATTTTCTCAGATTCTTTCTTCGAATGTTTCATGAATTTATTCGCTGGCAGTGTAACATGGAAATTCACTGTGAATTCGCGACTGGCGAATTTATTTTTCATGGAAAAGAGGCAAAAGCAGGACAGAAACCCGTACAAGCCAACTGGAAATTCTCGTGATTATGACATGTTACTGCCAGGCCCGGATTTGCGGCAAGGCCGCATAGGCCCGGGCCTAGGGCGGCAAAGAAATAGGGGCGGCATGCCGCCCAGCCGCCGTTCAACTGCACCAGCTGCGCAGGCGTTTTTTCGCCGGCGCGCTGGGAAGGCGGGCGCTAGGACCGCGCGGCCGCCTGGTCGGACCGCGCGGCCTAGGGGCGCGCAAAAGTTAAATCCGGCGCTGGTTACTACACTCCAATGGTGTCCTGCATCCAAGATTAATTTTACTATTCTGAAAATTTACAGTAGGACTAAATTATTACATATATTTTCCATATATTGTTAATATATGGAATATGAGTTAACATTCAAGTACAGGTATGGTATCTGATATCCAGAATGCTTGGGACCTGGGGTTTTCTTGGATAACGGATCTTTCCATAATTTGGATCTTTATGCTTTAAATCTACTATAAAATCATATAAACATTAAATAAACCCAATAGGCTAGTTTTATTTCCTATAAGGATTAATTATATCTTTATTTGGATCAAGTATTATTATTACAGAAAAAAAGGAAAACATTTTTAAAACTTTTTATTATTTGGAGAAAATGGAGTCTATGAGAGACAGCCTTTCCGTAATATGGAGTTTTCTCGATAATGGGTTTCCAGAAAACAGATCCTATACCTATACCAGCAAATAATAGTTAAAGGGATTCTGTCATGGGAAACATGTTTTTTTCTAAATGCATCAGTTAATAGTGCTGCCCCAGCATAATTCTGGTTGAAATGAGAATAGCACTCAATAGTAAAAATCCAAATTCCACTTTAACTCCTCCAGTTACATTGTGTAGGACAAATAATAGCTTATCTCAAAGCAGCTCCATTGTAAAGTGCTGGCTCTTTCTGAAAGCACAAATTTTACATGGTACAGTGAATTATTTGTAATATTAATAGTGTTCTATAGAAATAAAATCTACACAATAAAAATAATGTCAGAATTCCTTAAAGCAGTGATTCCTAACCAGTAACTTGTGAGCAATTTGTTGCTGTCCAACACCTTGGATGTTGCTCCCAGGTGCTTATTTTTGAATTCCGGGCTTGGAGGCAAGTTTTAGTTGAATAAAAAACAGATGTACTGCCAAACAGAGCCTCAATGTAGGTTGACAATCCACATAGGGGCTACCAAATGGCCAATCACAGTGCTTATTTGGCACCCCAAGAACATTTTTCATGCATGTGTTGCTCCCCAACTCCTTTTACTTCTGAATGTTGTTCACGGGTTCAAAAGGTTGGAGATCCCTTCCTTAAAGAATAGGCCATATTCAAATAACACATCAATAAGGATTGTGAGCCACCACTAAGATTCAAGAATTACTAAGGATTCTGACCACAATGAATATGTATTTACTTTGTCACACAGAGAAATTGTTTTGACGCGCGTCTTTTTTTTTTTGACGTAAGCCGCCAAGTCTATGGGAGTAAATTTTTTCGGCAAAATGATGCGAAAAAATTCGCCCATCCCTAATTATCATTTAATGAGTCAGTAGGCTGCTACTTAGTCAGGTTTGCCTGCCAGAACACCACAGGATCTCTTGATGGGCCCAGGCTCTAGCGTACCCTAGCCTAGGTGAATTATTCATCGTTTTGTTGTGAGTTGGGCCTTTTGATGCATGGTTATCTGATAGGCCCTAGGAAGTCCAGGCTGACCCTGATTGTTTTACAAAATACCTGTATAAAAGAACCCCTCAATTTAATAATGGGTCTCACTCAAGGGTCCAAGGGTTGGAATTAAGCAGATTCCAATCAGATGTGTTGGAATGTGTATCCAGACAGGTGCCTGTTTGGGCAACTATTGAGCAACTAATTATGGTCCTTCGTGGCCAATTTGGTTAAACTTGTGTGTAGCTTCATTAGCTAATAATAAGCCTGCATGTCTCTTAAGTGTCCACCTTTAAAGCCCCATTATTAAAGTTGTACCAGTTGGAAAATACATGAATAAAACATATAGGATGTGGCTCTATGTTTTGTTTTTTGTTTATTTAAATCTTGTAAAAATCAGTTTATTGAAAATACCAGGTCTCATTGGAAGGACATTGCATTCTAAGCAATATATTCTCTTTGATCAGTGAGACTATGAAATAAGCTTATTACTATAGCAACCTAGCACTATTGAGCCACTGCTGAATAGTTTATGCTAATACTGTAAGTAATAAAACACAGGACATGCAAATGTGTATAAAAGCCATTGGGGACGGAATTAAAGCAAAGATACAAGACGTGATGGCACCCAAGGAAAGCTTGAGTGAGAAAAACAATTTTATTATAAAATACAATGCATAGATAATAATAGTACAGCTTTAATGGAATGTACATAGTACCTGGGAATAATACCTGTGATGTCACCACTGCGTTTGAATAACAGTATTATGTTACAGGTATGGGATCTGTTATCCAGAATGCCTGGGAATTGTTTTTTTTTATGCAATCTTCATACTTTGTATACAAAAAAAAATGTTTTATTATTACAGAGAAAAAAAATTGATTGATTTGGATAAAATGGAATCTAAGGAAGATGGCCTTCCAGTAATTCAGAGCACTCTGGTTTATGGGTTTCCGGATAACAGATCCCATATCTGTATTATGTTTTCATATTATTACTTTTCTTCTGGAAGTAATATACTCCCGAAGGCAAATAAACATAGGAAACTTCAGAAACACAGAGTGATGTTAATGGTTAAAACCTACAGACCTCTCTTGGTGGGTTACTCATCCACTTCTGAAAAATAGACAATGTAGGAGTTTATCAAAGGTTATTGTGATATATTTGTAATGTTTGGACACAAGACATGATGTGGTAACTCTAGTGGACTAATTAGTGATGGCTTCATCAGAAACAGAATTTTGACATATACTTTGGAAAGTATTTTGGACAAAATTATACATATGTGCATTCCCTTAAAGGGATACTGTCATGGGAAAAAAATGTTTTCAAAATTAACCAGTTAATAGTGCTGCTCCAGCAGAATTCTACACTGAAATCCATTTCTCAAAAGAGCAAACAGATTTTTTTATATTTAATTTTGAAATCTGACATGGGGCTAGACATTTTGTCAATTTCCCAGCTGCCCCTGGTTATGTGACTTGTGCCTGCACTTTAGGAGAGAAATGCTTTCTGGCAGGCTGCTGTTTTTCCTTCTCAATGTAACTGAATGTGTCTCAGTGGGACATGGGTTTTTACTATTGAATGCTGTTCTTAGATCTACCAGGCAGCTGTTATCTTTTGTTAGGGAGCTTCCCATTGTTCTTTTGTTTAGCTGCTGGGGGGGGGGGAAGGGAGGGGGTGATATCACTCCAACTTGCAGTACAGCAGTAAAGAGTGATTGAAGTTTATCAGAGCACAAGTCACATGACTTGGGGCAACTGGGAAATTGACAATATGTCTAGCCCCATGTCAGATTTCAAAATTGAATATAAAAAAAATCTGTTTGCTCTTTTGAGAAATGGATTTCAGTGCAGAATTCTGCTGGAGCAGCACTATTAACTGATTCATTTTGAAAAAAAATTTTTTTCCCATGAATCCCTTTACTGAATACAGTATAGCTGATTGCAGTCAGTGTTGTATTCATCATGGGGTTTTTGGTTTTATTGTTTTGGAACTTAAAGTCTCAGGCAAATAATCTCTAGGCAGTGCAGGGAGCAATGTGCAAAAAATGTGTATTGTGCCTGTTTTTTGCACGTTGCGCAATGCCTTCAGTAAACATTATTGTGTAGTAAATGCACATAGTAAATTGTTTTAAAATTGTACAGCACACAAAATGACTTTTTTGTTTGCTATTTCTTCTCTTTCTTTCCTTTCTTTTGTTTCCCAGTAGTAGCAGAGCAGGTTCTTATAGGCACCCCTCCTTTTCAGGCCAATCTGCAGTCATGGGGGTTGCTCCACTTCTAATACAAGTGGAAAGGAGAGCACTCCAAAAATTAGGTTAATTTCAGACTAACTGACACAACATGTTTTGGACCCAGACTGGTGCCATTTCTCAAGTATTGCTCCACTCCACAGTACCATTTCTTTATAAGAGTATCTGGTCACAGAACTGTGATAGTTTGCCAGAAATGTTAAATAGACCATAAATCAAATTTCATTTAATAGGTGTTCATTGTTTCCCCTGGTTTAAAAGGTCATGATAATTGTAATAATGGCTGATATGTTGAGAGAGGAAAATATGTAACTGTAAATATAGATGTAACGTTAGTAGGAGTTACTGTCTGGCACTAAGATAGAAGGTATGGCAATCTGTGAAGCAAAATAAAATCAATAGAGATAAAAGTTGCAGCTTCATGTGTTGCCCCCCTCATGCATAGAAGTATCATTCTAAATTCATTTGGTTGTTAAGTGTCATGTTATTTCTATTATAGATCCATCCAAATCTGAGCAGGCGGAGTTGTTGATGTACTTCTATACACGTATTTGGTCAGATTGTGTTGTTCCATGCTTCATTTTTCTTGGCAAGCGAGGTTTCGTTTTCTCCAGCTAATTATTGAACAGACAGTTCCTGCATGTGTTGTACAGTTTTAGGGCACTTATCCAATCTAGCAGTAAATTAGAGCCATGTGCAGCGGGTCTTAAAATAAAAACAATATATAATCCTGCTTATTGGTGTATATATCCATTAATATAGTTACAAATGACATCAAGATGCAGCAGAGCCAAATGTTGCCTTTGCATTTTTATTGCCTGAAACAGTTGGTTTAATTGCGTCCTAAACACACATATGCCAGTGCAGTAAATGGATACATCATATTGAAGGGACCGCATGATAATCAGTTAACAATAGTATGTTTACATATTGGGGAAAGTGTTGTTTGCTTCAGAATCTGAGATGTTTTTCCATTTTCTGCCTTATAAACCAAGCAAGCTGTTTAATATTTTCTCTATGACAAAATCTCTAAATCAGATTGAACTTGTTGCGCTGCATTGCATCCCCTTATATGAAAACTAGCAGACGCATCTAAAAATGAAAAATAAGAATGTTTCGTGGAAGGGTCCCCAACCTTTTTCTACTTGTGAACCAAATTCAGATGTAAAAAGAGTTGGGGAGCAACATAATCATAAAAATATTTCTGGGTGGTGCAAAATAAGGGTTGTGATTGGCTATTTGGTAGCCCCTATGTGGACTGGCAGCCTACAGCAGACTCTGTTCGGTACTGCACCTTTTATGCAACTTAAACTTGACTTCAAGCCAGGAATTCGATTATAAGCACTTGATTTGAGGCCACTAGGAGACATCACAGAACAGCAGTAAGCTCATTTAACAGATTTAAAATATTGCACATACTGGTTTCACATTTGTATAGTCTGAGGCCACTGGGAGCAACATCCGAGGGATTGGTGAGCAACAATTTCTTGCAAGCCACTGGTTGGGGAACACTGTTTTAGAGCATGACGCAGTCCACCATGGCCACATCTGGCTAAACACACAAACATTAGAAGGGTTGTTTATTTACTTACGTTAGTGCAAGGTGGTATTTTGGATTTAATCTGCCATGTTTCTTTACCCAGTATTTTCCCATAATTCACAATTGGTATGAACCAGATGCAACTGAGCTGAAGATTTTCTGTGTTGGGATGCAGTAATTTCTGGTGTTCATTGTCTGTGTATAATTCAATAGTCAGTAATCGACCGCACGCATTGGGAACCTTGGAATTATAGTTTCATTAAGTCACTTCACACAAATCACAATAAGCACCAATTATAATGACATAGCCAGACACAAGGATATATTTTATAGGATATTTTTATGTATTTTATTTATTCCTGTGCTATTAAACCAGCAGTTCTGGATGTATGGTTGGCCACAGAGACATAAATGAGTAGTTTGCCCATCTCCACTGATTTAAAGGGACCACTGTTGCACATTGGAGGGCTTTCCAGCTCCTGTTAGCCCTCCTCTGTTCAACATCTCGTTCTTCTGTTAGTATAGTGAGAACCTTACATTATGTAAAATGTGTTTTAATTGCAGTTACACAAGTTATACATATTGTCCTTTGTAACATGTAGTTTTATTTCTACAGAGATGAAGAAGAACTTCGAAGATCACTTTCGGAACTTGCTGACCCTAACCCCAAATCCATTAAGCACATTAATAGCTGTGGGAAACCTTTCCTGGACTTCTCCCAGGACCCAAACATTACTACCTATAAATATGGAGTACTAGTTCGCAAAATCCATGCTGATTCGGACTGCAAAAAAAGTGAGTAAAGTTCTTCAGCACATAGTAACTTGTGGTATTTAATGATGTATTTAGAAGTGAGTAAGTAGATATACTCAACCATTCTTGTGAAGGTGAATCACACCCCTAGTTTATATAACTAAATATCTTGGAGAACTTTGGAATAATTTGATAAAAAAGAATCCTACACCAAAAGGATGTCTGGAACAATATATTAATACAGGAATGGGATCCTTTATCCGGAAAACCACAATCCATCTCGGATAGAGTTAATTTTAAGTAAATAATTCAGATTATTACAATTGATTTCCTTTTTCTCTATAATAATAATAATAATAATACAGCAGTATACTGTGCTTAACTGAGCTGGTAGCAAAACAATACTATTGGTTTTTAATGATTTAATGTTTAAATTATTTTTATACTTAAGGTATGGTGATCCAAATTACTGAAAGATCCCCTATCTGGAAAACCCCCGGTCCCAAGCATTCCATATAATATATCCCAAAACAGTACTTTAAAATGTTCAATGGAATCACACACAATTTAACTTACTTAAGAAACACAATAATAAAATGGATTATTATGTGAACTCATATATTTTTTGGGAGTTATCAGATTTTCAGCTCTGTCCCCTGGTCCCCTGTCACTCTGTTACATTTCCCAGATTTCTGACAATTGCTGCCAATTTCCAGCAATCTGCAGACAAAAATCTGGTGCACAGAAAATTTCAGCGACATCACTGGACCAAAGTGCGCGTGTGGCGTAACTTCCACGACGTAACTTTCTTTCACGTCAAAAAAAGTTGACAGCTATGGAAACTGTGTTTAACTGTGTATGAAAATCTGAAAATGAATTAAGATGTATGTTTTGTCACTTAATTGAATCTAGGAATCTGTATATTTTCTACAGTTGAAGTTGAAACATGGAGTATTGCAATACATCAATTCTTCTTAATATTACCTGCACGCTTAGGGGGTTATTTATCAAGGTCCGAATTTATTGCAGTATTTCTAAGATAAAAATCCGACCAATTCCGAATTCCTGAATGGACCTTATTTATCGTTCAAAAACATTGCTCTAACATAGCCTCCTTCCACTATTCAATGAATTTTCTTCATTATGATGGCAATTTCTTTCAAACATGGTACCCAGACAGCTCCTTAGAAAAGTGCAACTGTTATATATAGGAAAAATGTGGCAAGTTATAATGGATATAAACATCTTATTTTAGTTTTTTATAGTTTTCCTTAAATGTCATGGTTAGTGCTCAGTAAAACATAAAAGACGTTTGGCTTCATGCTATTTGGGATTTCTACTCCTTGGATATTACTGATAGCTTTGTCATCCCTAAAGCTGGCCATAGACACAAATATCCGAACGTACAAATCATCGTACGATCGGACTTTCCCATCTCCCGACCTGCCACTAACCATTCAGATCAAATAAAGTACAAAAGAACAGATCAGCCAATGTTCTGCCCCTGACAGCAATCGTACGATAGTTATGTCTGACCAAAGTTGGTCTCCCACTGAAAATCATACGATCGGCAATACATGCAGAGATATTATTGGCAGCCGACAGAAATCTTTTAACCTGTCCGATCGACCAAACGACAGATCTCTGCCGGACGAAAAATGTCGGGACTCTCCACACATGGCCCGAAAATCATACGAATCCTCGATTCGTATGATCAGATCTTTGCGTCTATGGCCAGCTTTAGCCTAATAATCTCAGTTTTTAAAGAAGGAAATTGTACGACCATATAGTACTGCTTTCATTAAAAAAGGCTCTGTCCCCCAATTCTGGTACGGTCAGTTAGCTGTTTACCCTCATGGATTTAATGATAAATGGTAAATTAAAGGTGTTTGGGTAAAGGTACATACATAAAGGCTTTGTTATAGCATCTCCCAATAAAAGCTGAATTAATTGTGCTACAGTATGTGGGCAGTTAAAAACACTAATGATATCAGACAGAATCTAAATTGCATCTTTACCTCTTTTAAATGCCAAGTTAGAATTATAGTGTGGCCTGTGCTTACCAAAGAGTGACAGGTTAATAACATAGCTCCGGAATGTATAATTAGAATTATGCAACACCCTTTTTATATCCTTATTTAGTCAGTGCTCATAAACAGAATACAGGGGATAGAGTGCAGACACTATTTGTGACCAATCCTATCCACAAAATGAATGTATCTGATGCCAAGGAAATGTATTTTTATAATGGAATATTTCTTGGGGCCACTGATTATATGGCATTATATGATAAGTGCAGTGCAATTCCATTGAGTTCAACGTGCACAGGAAATCGGCACACACAACCACACATTGACGCATAAGCCAATTTAAACACAAGGGGGATAAATACACTCCTTCCTTATCCCTGCCAGGCAATCAGGTTTCTCCACAGATGAATCACCGTTTGATTATTTTTAATCAGTAATAACCTTGAAAGTCTTCACTTGCTCATGAAACCTGCCTAAAAGATAGAAATATACATGTAGCAATCATTCAGTCAGTAGGACTGAATTACCTGTCATTTTTTTTTTTTGGTAAAATTTATGCATGGTAATAAAAATAAAACATATTAAAGTAAACTTTTCTAATATTTACCACATTCCAACACATTGAGTGTATCCAGCAGGCTCTCCTCCATAGGTAGAAGAAGGCTTTTCCATATCTGCTACCATTTCCCCTACCATGACAAATATCAGAACAATTTGTCTAACAGAAATGTGTGTTTTGGGGGGCATCCCTCCTGAAGGGATTAAATATTTGCATGTTATGAGATTCAGAGTAAAGCTTGCAGGAGAAGAGGGGGTTCAAACCACCTTGCATGAAGGATGTATGGCAGGAAATGACATAAAGGTTGGTAGGAGGACCAGACATTTAAAGACTCTCTTGAGGCTCATTCAACTAAATATGTATTTTTTTTTTAAATGATTATGTGCTCGATTTATCTCTGATTTGCCTTTGTTTTTCTTCTCACCTTTGTCCCGCTTTTTTACCTTTGTCCAATTTTTCATTAGCTCCTAGAGGAAAGCGTGGCTGGAAGACATTCCATGGAATATTGAAAGGGATGATCCTTTATTTACAGAAGGTAATGGCATTAATTTAGATAAAGGCTATGCTACTTATGCTTCTAAATATTCCAGAATAAAGCAGAAAAACAATTGCCCTACAATTGCCGAGGGAATAAAAATGTTATTGCCTCCAAATATACTTGATTGTTATTGGGTAGACATCTACATGTCACCAGAAGACAGTAACAGGCGGTTGCCATTAAGTCCTATGGTAGACAGCCTAAATTTCAAAATGGGATTATGTGCCCTTGAAAATGTCTATTGTCATATACCTAAAGCAAGCAGTTCACCAAATAGTGACTTTATTTTGTTATGGTAAATTTCTATGGGACTTGAAGCCAAAATATGAAAAAGCACTAAAATATAGCTTGAGACTGAACAGCGGTGGTTAGTATTGTGTCTTGCACTGCTAGGGACTGAGGTCCAGGGCACTATCTGCAAGTTATGTTTACTCTAGTTTTTATTTGTCCATTTATGCAAAAATTATCTTTTGTGCATACTTTTTAAAACTGCAAGAAATGGGTGATCAAAATACACAATTTCTTGTGTCCATTGAACTAAAAATGTGTACGGTCCAATTTAAGGAAAGACCCCTTAGCCAGAAAACCACAGGTCCCATGTAAGTCAATTTTTTACAAAGTCAGATACAGTTTTTATTTTCCTTTGAAAGTAATGGCATTATATGACTGGCAGCTTTACTGAATTCTCATACTGGAAGATCCAATGAATGCAAGGGGAGCAAAGGATCCGATGTGCATGAACTCTTAAATGTTAAGTGTTTATTATTCTTGTTTTAGGAGGAGTATAAGCCAGGAAAACCCATTTCCGAAGAGGATTTAAAAAATGCCATCAGTATTCATCATTCTCTAGCCACTAGAGCCTCCGATTATAACAAAAGGCCAAATGTCTTTTACCTGCGCACTGCAGACTGGAGAGTATTCCTGTTTCAAGCTCAGTAAGTTTTCATAACACTTAGAATTCCATGTTTGCATGCAGATTCTCATGCAGCACTGCGAACACTGCATTCCTTAAATAGCACTGGGAAAGCAGTGAATGAAAGCATTTAGTTCTTATAAATGAGCTCAAAGACATCAATGCAAAGTACCAAATGTAGCGCTTTCTCCAGATAATCAGGGAGCCACTGCATGTACTGCACTATGAGCAAGCACCACTCTTCAACCTTCTCTAAATGTGTCACAGAGACAAGAAAATCAGCAAAACACATTATGGGTCATTTATGACCACAAGTGCAGTTGTGGTCCCACAAATTTCCCTTCAGTCTGTTGCATGTGAAACCACTTTTATTAAAGGTACTTGCATTACAATACGCTCCTGCCTTTCGTTTTGAATCAAGTGCTACAACCTAGGTGCTACCGCCACCTCCTGACCAGGTGGTAGCTCCAAGAGCATTCAAGCCCAGTATCAATAGGTGCAGTAGACTTGGGACTACAGAATTGCAACTACAGGTGCATCAGCCCCTTGCGACCACAACGAGGCTGGCATTCTGGGGAAAATGTTGCAATGTGGGGGGAAAAAACATGGCGATTGTGCTCTATATTGCACTATTGGTCAGGCAGTGAGCCCTACTGTCATTGTTTTACGCAAGTCGCTGAACAGTTCTGCTTTTAAATGATCTGGGTCCACACAAAAGAAAGTGCATAGGATACATAATTAGTGAATACGATTCCTGATCACTAGATAGAAACACAACAAATGAATATGACACATGGTTAATGCATAGCTATTTGGAGAGGCACTGCTATTTAATGTCTCTGGGAACCTTCAGAGTCCTCAGGAATAGGAGGATTTTCTATCAGGCTAGGGAAGGCTAAGCCTCCCCAAACCTGTCTGACACTTTTAAAAGTGTAACGTAAAGTAAAAAAAAAACTAGAGAAAAAAACATATAAAACCCTTTTCCCTGACCTTTGCCATCTGTTTGATGAGAAGCGGATGGCATACATAATGCTGTTACAGGGGAATGTAATAAAAGTCGCAAAGAGCAAAACAATTCGCACCAATAAGACTAAAAATCCACATCTCGCAATGTAATATTGTTCCTTAAACTGTTATTGCATTGCGAATTTTAATTGCGCATTGCGAATTTTAATTGCACACTCATAAGAAGTGCTTGAAGGTGTCGTAATCTTTTGGAGCAAACATAACGACTTTTTCAGTAAGAAGTTTTATTACATTGACTCCGCATTGGTGCAAACGATAAAATTCGCAAACGGTCTTTAACTGTCGGAAGTGGTCGCTAAACAGTTTCCGGGCTCCCAAAAGCTATATTAAATTCGCACAAAGCAAAATTTGTTTGCGCAAAGGCATAGCTTTTCGCATTGCGAATAGTTTTTCCGTTACCGATTTTAATTACATTCCCCCGTTAGTGTCATACATAATGCCAGTTTCAGACCTGAAGAAGGCAAATGCTTTGATAATCTTGTTCATAAAACCTCTATTTCTTCTGCTTTCTCTCCCTAAACACAACCATTATTTAGACAAAATTTCCAGAACCTATGCGTTTGTTGCTTTCTAACGTCTCCCACCATACCAACATTAACCCTTCTCATGCCATGGCAAATCCTGCTGTTTTTTTTTACTAAAACACACCCCATGTAAAAAATTCCAAGTTTTTTTTACTATAAAATAAGAATTTTTAGTGGGGAAAAAAACTTTTTCAAGATTTAATATACCCTGAGGCTGCAAAAAATCCGAAGATACTATTGTCTGTGCTGAGTTTCGTATGATGATCGATCTGAGAATTTCACTAGCACATTGTGACTTTTCGGGCATCAAATCAAAAAAAATTTGGATTCTTCACGCGACAATCCAAAAAAGTCGCTTTTTTTTTTATTGATAAATAAGGGTAAATCGTGTATTCTAGATTTGGTAGGACTTTATTTAAAAATTTTAAGGATTTTGATAAATAACCCCCTAACTGTCTGCCCTTCAGTGAGTACTGCCATATCAATAATTGTTGTGGCCTTATATGTGTGGTTGGAGGGTATTTTTTGGATCAAGCACTCCCTTGCGCTTTGGCACGGTTCCCACTGAAGTCATTTATTGGGTTGATAATTATTATACAAATCCTCTTTAAGTTAGTCTGTGTATGGTCAACTTTAGTCTCCCTAAACAAAAAAGTCACCATCCGCCTATGTCCTCAGGAATGTCACTACTGCACTGACAGCGTTCCTTAGTAGGAGATGGGAGCAGCAATTTTAGCAACAAAGGAGCTAAAAGCATCACACATCAATTAGCATTCTGAGAAGATATAATAAGCATGCATCTGTTTCCTATTTAATATGAAAATGTTGGTTCCAAAATGTGTAATTAGTGTCGGACTGGCCCACCGGGTTACCTGGAAAAGTCCCAGTGGGCCAAGGTGTCAGTGGGCCCTTATGCTGCTAGGCATGTGGCCTATTTCATGGCCATTCTCTATTTCTATGAGAACAAAGTGGCTAAATAGATGGAATAATAGATTATAGTATGAAAAGAAAAAAGACTAGGAGAATAGAGGTTGAGTGAAGAGAGGAATAATAATACTACTAAGAGTGGGCCCCTGGTCTAAGATTAATTGGTGGGCCCCTGGTCAAAGGTTTTTGGGTGGGCCCCTGGTGTCCCAGTCCGACACTTTGTGTAATGTAGTAACAGAAAACATATCTACCAGTAAAATGAGGAAGTTTGGTAATGGGTGGCCATACTGATTTCCTAAACAACGTCCTCCCTTACTGGATTTGAAGAAGACTTTGGCTGAGATGGTAGTATAATGTCAATATATCTGCTGTATGGCCCTAATCTCAACCCTGACATCATAGACCATTCTTATTTATAATCAGTGACAAGTCTTGTACAGGAGAGAAGCTGCAACTTTGCCAAAGGAACAGCCTCACTTTACAATTACTTATTCTGCATTTTGCCCCCATGGGCAACATGAAAGAAGAAAGATCCTTGCTATGCCATTTCATCAATAATATGTTACTGTCATGTATTTTACAAGTTCATTGGTACTGGTCAGTAAAAGGGAGTTGACATTTACATTAACCTTTCTGTCTCTTTCTGGCCAGCAACTGAAAATGTTTTGTAGTTATTGGGGTCCCCAACCTAGGCTTTAAGAGGCTTTAAGTACATTTCTTATTTTTCTCCTTTCCTTTTATTTTTTCCAACAGTAACTTAGCCTGGATGCTATGGTAATGAAGTCCTAGACAACCTAGATCAACCACATGAATCATCTCAATTTTGGATACACATTCTAGTAGATACTGATAAACTGATGCATGATTATTAGTGTCCCGGTCACAGCAAAGCTGCACCCATCAGAGCAGTTAGAATTCCAATCCTATGCACTTTCCTCACTGTAGAGCTGCATGATCATTATACTGTATATACAATTGAATAACACACAATGGAATGGAACTGAACACATTTTTTAACAGATGCAAATGAGTCTTATCCAAATGACAGTTGCTTGATATATGTAGCCATATCCGGTATTTATCTGATGAATCCGACAGCTGCTGCACATTCTGGATGTGTCTATACTGTGCATTAGGCCCAGGAGAAGACCATGGGGCAGATTCACTAAGAGCCGAATTTGCGCTAGCGTCCGCTTCGCTCACATCGCAAAACACTTAGCCAGGCGTAGATTCGCCAGGACAATACTAATTCACTAAAATCCGAAGTTGCATCCAGGGCGCCGAACGCTGGCGAAGTTGTGCTAATGTTACTGCGGCAAGTGAAGCGAAGTTACGCTAGCGTTGCCTAATTTGCATACGGCGGGAAGTGAAAGTTGAATGGACGTATGTGTTGCAGCCAATACATTACATTACATTACTCAAGCCCAGGGAGCCTTAATAAAATAAGAGTTGTTATATTGCCCTACACATGAGCCCACTGTATAGTTTATGTGCCGTATGTTAGCAAATGTAGGGGGGAAGCCGGGTACAAATTTACGATCTTTTGCAGCCTATCATCCTGAAAAAGGAAAAGTCACCAGCGTTTTTTTTGGTACTTAGAAAATTTTTCAACTATTTTTTGAGGAACTCCTATCTACTCTATTGCACTTCGCCTGGTCTAAGGTGACTAAGGCAAGTCTGGCACAAGAGGTATTGTTCAGTAAAATCCGCATCTTAGTGAATTTGCGTAGTTACGTCCATTCGCCAGAGTGCAACTTCAACAGGCATAAGGGAGTGAATTCACTAGTCAGCGACCATTAGTAAATCGACGAAGTAACGAAATGACGTCACACTGGTGAACCTTCGCTAGCGTTAGTCACTTCGCCCTTTAGTAAATCTGCCCCCAGAGCTTTACCCATTTCCTGTAAGTCAGAGACATCAGCCTCCATTTCTAGTATGGACCTTAATCTTGCTAAAAACGAAAGTGGTCCTGCCATCTATAAAAGATTAGTGCAATAAAATGCCCAGTGGAGCAAAGAGTCTCTGATTTTTTTTTGTATATTCCTTATTTAAAGAAGTAGGCATTTTACAATAAAAGAAAATTCAAATAGCAAGAATGAATGAATCCTGTACAATCATTATACGAAATGTGTCTAGCCAATTACATAGAAAACGTGAGTATATCCACAATAAGCTTTTCTCATAAACACATTATCTCAGTAACGAATTTTGGCATACCAAGAGGCGTGTCAAGTGCTTGATATGTTTCCCAAAAATAGTACTTCATATACTCTGATGTTTACAATAACAAGATTATATGATTAAGTAGGTACGCTCGAAAGGATTCGACAATATTTAGAAATGATAAAATAAGCAAAAGATAGTAAAACCAAAAATAAAAAGGAAAGGACAGAGAAAAGTGGAAGAGTGCTCAGCCGTTCTACAACAGATTCTTCCTGTAACATCCCATATTTTAATATTGCCCGTATACAATCCAAATTATTGAAACTGTGTATGCACTCCTAGTCCAGGGTTATTGAGTCTCTGATTTTTAAACAACTATGTAAGGTTTAGCAGGGCAGGGCTGGTGTTCCCTGGAGATCAGTTCTGCTGTTTTTGTTTTAAAGACATTCAGGTAATTAAGGAAGTCCATAAAAATAGTTACTGTACTGTTAAATGTGTGTAATGGAAACCTTTATATGTTTAACATTAATGGAGGTTGGAAAGATTGAAATTGATGTTTTCATCTTTAATACTAATTTACCGTATGTATCCAAGGATTCCAAGTATGTGGACTGTTATGTCATTATAATGGATGTCAGGGTATTTATTTTATGATTTTGGTACTAACTTTTTTAAGCTCGGCTATATAAACATGTGAAAGCTAATTTTAGCTGTTGTATTACATTTTTAATTAAGAATTCAAAGACTTCTGCAGCTTAATTATATTTGGCATTCTATTTTTGTGCTTTAGGAATCCCGAGCAGATGCATTCTTGGATAACCCGTATTAATGTTGTGGCAGCCATGTTTTCTGCGCCACCTTTCCCAGCTGCAATCGGCTCCTTTAAGAAATTCAGTCGGCCTCTCCTGCCAAGTTCCATAACGCGGCTTTCCCAGGTGTGTAAACATTTTATACTCATATTAGAAGTCCCTGCCAAATTCCATGACCAGTATAAAAGCACTAGGTTGTTTCTCACTTTTTGTAATTACATCATAGGAGGAACAGGTAAAGACCCACGAATCAAAGTTCAAGACCATGTCATCAAGTTTGATAGAACATCGCTCATCGCCCCCTGACAAGAAGCTTAAAGGAAAAGAGATTGAAGAATTTAAACAAAAGGAAGACTATTTAGAATTTGAGGTAAATTGCATAAATACAATGGTTCCTGTCTGAAATCCAATTCTGAAATCATACTTATTTATTGTTTAATAGAATAGCATAGAATAAAAGTACCGTACACAGAAATGAGCAGGTACGGTGAGTAAATTACTGTATGATTTGCTTACAGAGTTAGTTCTAGGCAGGGATGGGCCAAGCTGATTGGGCACCCCAGGCAACCCGGACTTCACCTCGTGCAAATGTGCGTGCACACGAGTAGTGGCATCACCGTAGGAACGAGTGGAGTTGAGGAGAGCCAGCGGCAGCAAGAAATGAAATCCCAGACTAGGAGTAGGCAGAAGGCTTTTTAAGAGGTAGCTGCCCAGCGCCCCCAATCATTGCACCATAGGCAGGTGCCTCTTCTGCCTACCCCTAGTTCTGGCCCTGGTTTTAGTGCAGAGTAGGAAGGACTGGGACCTAAGCATCATGGAGTGGTCCATGGAGGAACAAACAATAATAAAAATACAAAGAACTTACATTTTGTCATCATTGCTAGGATTTTTTAGTATAATGAGTTAATAATGATTATAATGAGAATTTAGTGTGGGCGATGTAGGCAGTGTTCCTCCAATGATACTAGCTTATAGCAGGCACTACTGCCAATTGCTTTAGACTGGACATATATTACTAACAGACACTAAGGGCCAGATTTATCAAGGGTCAAATTTCGAAGTAATGGGAGTTTTTTTGAACTCCCATAACTTTGAAATTTGAATTAAAAAAGACCAACCGAAACGTTAACGTTATACATTTTATTCTGCTAGGCAAGCTTATACATTGACTACAGCCAGGCCAGATGACTTGCTCACGTCTGACCCCACCTTAGGGTCTCTAACGGTTAAACTGATGATAGAATACTTTGATAAGATTCATAAAAATGAAGTAAAGGAAAAGGTAAAACAAACCTTGGTTGTATTGTATGCACAATTTTTGAAGAATAATGTTGTATGTTACATAAAACTGCACAGAACAAACTCAATGTACCCACAAAAAACAGGAAAATTATGAAGGAATTACCTTACTAAACTGCAACTAATGAATATCTGTACAACCAAGGGACAAGTCACAGGTAAATTTAGTACAGGTATGGGACCTGTTAGCCAGAATGAGTGGGACCTGAGGTTAATTCTACTAAAAAATAATTTAAACATTTAATAAACCCAATAGGATTGTTTTGCCTCCAATAAGGATTAATTATATATTCGTTTGGATCAGGTACAAGGTATTATCTTAATATTACAGAGAAAGAGGAAATCGTTGATAAAAATTTTAATTATTCGATTTAAATAGTCTATGGGAGATGGCCTTCCCATAATTCAGAACTCTCTGGATAACAGGTAAACGGATAATGGATCCCTTACCTGTATCCCCTTCACTCAAGCTAGGTAGAAAATATAAAGAGATTAATTGCTCGTTTAACTTTTATATTTCCATCAGAGAAGTATTGAACAAATGACACGAGATTTATTGATGGTAGTATTAACTTTTTTTTAATATAAAAATATTAATTTTGCGTCTGTAGAAATCTCGTTATGGCACCTACGCAATGCTCCTCAGAGCCAAGCTCAAGGCAGGCACTGAAGACTTGGAAGCGTTTGAAACAACCTTGTTTGACTCTGCAGAGAATGATGACGATGATGGGCTTAAAAAGTCTCGCTCTAGTCCATCTCTAAATATTGACCCACCAGCCGCATCAACCAAAGCCAAGTGCCATGTGTCCTCTCGCGGAAGCTGCAGACCAGCCCATAGCAGTAATCGACAGAAATCTTGAATCATCTGTTTGCTGATATGTTAGAGAAAGAACATGAGGTCAATCATTCCTCTATAACAAGCCCCTAAGGTTCAGAGCTGGTACCGTGAAGCGTTGCATGATTTCATTCCTTTTTGCAGGTAAGCACTTTGCCAAGCTAAGCCTCTGCAGAGCCTTTGAGAACAGAGCTGGAAATCCCTGCAATCCTGGATTATGAGAATCTTGTTGTACAATCGCTATTAGCACTGCCTATATCTGTACTGTATGATGCACCTTGGCGAGTGCTCAAAGGGCCGGTGCGAAAAACTGCTCAATGGGTTTTTATATTTAAAGCCATTAAGATCCAGTGGGACCATATTTTAGTTGTAAACTACCAAAAAAAAGAAATTCTGTTCATTTAGCGCGGGACTATTTTACATACCTAAGTGGACTTCATAGATGGATCTCATACAGCACATGGACTTTGCTACAATGTAATCTTTTTTATGAGAACAATTACAAGATTAAGACATAACATTCTTAACAAAAAAAGGCTATGTACAGAATTTCTAATTTTCTATTTAAGCTGCCGAAAGACCTGAAGAAAGTTAGAATAGACACTTTGGATTTCTCAAGAGGCTTTGGCGTATGGCTTCTTTGTTTTAGGACAGGGCCATTTTGAACCAGTTTCTTACTGGATATCTCCTTTTTGTGATGTATTTTTGCACTTTTCCAATTTCCTGAGTTTAAGATTGTCAGGCTGATTTTTCTACAATCTATACTCTTTTTGAGGGCTGGGAAATATTTGTGACTAAACTTTTTGAATGTCAGACTCCATTAAAGCTCTGAAGGGAAACTCTCTTTTGCACAACAAAGGCAAGAGCACTGCAAATCTGTCTGCATGCGCTACAAATGATGTGACAACTTGGACTTTTCCTTCACCATAGACAATGGAACTGGCCAGTCATCAACTCTTGTTTTTGTTTTTTTTTTAATTGGAAAACTGATGTATACCAGCACACCTAAATCAGACTGGGGCTCATTTATAAAGATTGGGCAAATTTGCACCTGGGCAGTAACCCTTAGCAACCAGTCAGTGATTAGCTTTTTTCATCCAGCTGCAGGTTGAACAGTGAAATCAATCATCTGATTGGTTGTCATGGATTACTGCCCAGATGCAAATTTGCCCAGTCTTTATAAATGACCCCCACTGAAGTGACATATGGGAATGTAGGATTTAGCTATTTTGAATTACATAGGGTGTATGCTACCCTGACATATTTTTAGGGATGTTGTGTGGCCCTTCAATCTTAATGAGCTGCAATAGTTGGTGGGCCACATTTACAATGCATGGTCAAAAAAAAAACAGGCATTTCAGGTACCAGTACCATTATGAATTTGTCTAAATACCCAAAATGTTTTCCTAAATAATATACAATTCTTATAGGGTATAAGATATAATTTCTGAAGTCACGTGGGTCTCATTTATTATATTTTAGGCAAAAATTGCTCGGACTAGGAACCAATCAGGAACTGTCTTTTAGTGTAAGAAATGAAAAGCTCTGATTAGTTACTATTGGTCTGTAATTTATCTTTAATTTGAATAATACAAATATCCTGACATATACTGTTTGATTGATCCAGTGATGTACTGTGCATATGTCTCCCATGTGGTCTCAAAAGCAAAATAGGTTAATTGATCTTATATGGAAACTTAAGTAGATTTCCCTGCATAAAGGTATATTGTCCTAGCCAACCCATCTATTCTCTTCTAGTACAGAAATACAGGTATAGTAAGAAGAATACCATAATGAGAAGACATGGGTGCATTGGTCACAGATTTGCCTCGGATATGAAATGTGGAATAGAATACCTAATTCATTATTAGAAATAATGTCCAATGAAGGTCATAGCATGATTCTTTTATTATGCTTCAAGTTAAAAACAGAGGGAGGATGACGTAAAGTGGCATAAAAATGGCTCATAGTTCTAGCTAGTTCTGAACACAAGCCTGGCTACATATAGATAGTTTGAATGTCTTTCCTTCACAATTTGTCATACTGTGAAAAATGAGTAAGTCTTATCGATATTTTCTACAGAGAATATAAAGCTGGCTTTTCTCTTAGTTTACTTTCTAGAAATGGTAAATGATCAATGGCAATAGTCAATGGTAATGGTTATTCTGCCCTGGAAGTCTAAGGGGGTTATTTATCAAAGTCCGAATTTATCTCAATATTTTCTGCTACAAACTCCGATCAAATCTGCTCGGGTTTTTTTTACGCTTATTTATTATTACATTTTCCCGAAAAATTTGTTTTGCTGGAAAAAAACCAGATTTTTTCAAATTTTTGATTTGATTTTCACCCAAAAACTCAGATTTTTGCCTGAAAACTCAGAAAACTTTGGGTTATTGCACGAAACCCAACGCACATCAAAAAATCATTGGGACTTCTCCCATTGACTTATATGCAACCTCGACAGGTCTGAGATGCCGGATTTTATGAGTCTGACTATTCCATTCTCTGGGTTTAATAAATCCTGAAAACTTTGTGATTTTTTAAAAGTCAGATTTTATTAAAAAAAAACATTAATTTTTCGTGATTTTTGCACGAAAATAACCCCCTAACTTTGTTATTTGGGACTGTACATGAGTAGAAATCTTATTTAAATAGTGAGCTTTTAATATAAGTATTGTGAAAAATATATTGTTTTCAAAACTTACAAATGAGTTGGTATAGGGGACTTGACAGTTAGCTAAAAACTGGAGGTAGCCTGACTGAGAGCCAAAGACTTGACTTGACAGCTTGTATTGTAAAATCTCAGTGAAAGTAAAACAGACCCAAATCATGGCCACTATGTGTTACCACTCCAAACAATGAGAGTTTTAATCAAAATAGATTTTCAAATAGACATGGTCAATACATTTTCCACATACAGATATGTAGTTGTGTAAAATTGTGCCAAACTCTAAAGACCTCATTGCTTGATCTGAAGGCTGTCACCTTGAGCCACCACATATCTCCCTTATTGTTCCTAATCTGTTAAAATATGTCATACAAGGGGTTTAGAACTATGACCCATCTTGAAAATCTGCCCTTCAAAGAACATGATGCTTTATAGTTTTGCATTTTAGCACATCTGAGACTAGAGAACACTCTTGTCATTCTAAAAGCTCCTCTTGCCCTTTCTTCCTTCTTATTGGATCATACTCCAGGCATTCCTACCAAAAGAAATCTTTCATCATTTCTGAAGTTCTGTCATCTAGGAATCTGTGGCATATATATTTGTAAATGTTATTAGCCACTTGCATTTTAGGCTTTTGCCAAAATTTTTGTTTACCAAAAAAGGACATATTTTATCCTATAAGAATTATCTCATTACACATCTCTAAAAGATTTCCATGAGTCTGTCTAAAATTATAATGAATTAACAAGGAGAATGCTCTACGAGCAAACATGTTTATTGTTTACAGTACCAGAGACAACTAAGTACAACTTATTATATAACTATATATATATATATATATATATTATATATATATATATTATATATATATATATATATATATATATATATATATATATATATATATATATATATATATATATATATATATATATATATATATAGGATAAATCGGCACTCACCATTCCTGTAGATAATGGCCGGGTGCTAACCAAATTCATCAATAGCAGTCCAGTGAAAGCACTCACGGCATTGACCCTTCAGGGGTATATCAAAATATTTTTATTAGTGCATGGTGCATCAACGCGTTTCGACTCGCAAAGAGCCTTTGTCAGGATGATATATATATATATATATATATATATATATATATATATATATATATATATATATATATATATGATATATATATAATACACAAAAGCCATGAATATCTTGCCAATTATATCCTTATAAACAGCTCTTAGTGATGTCATCAGTTATAAACGGAGAGTAGTTATGTCATTTTTGTCACATGACTCACTAAAACATTTGTATTATAATAAATAAAGTACCCCTTGTTGGAAAATATGAGTATATTAGAAGTAACCTCAGCATTCCATAACCTTTATAAAAACATGAGACCTTCAGCCTATATGGTCATGGAACTCCTCAGTGACTTATTATATCCTTATATTTTACAATAGGGGGTACTTAATATATATATATAAATAATACACAAAAGCCATGAATATCTTGCAAATTATATCCTTATAAACGGTGAGTACTGATGTCATAAGTTATAAACGGTGAGTTCTGATGTCATTACTGTCATATGACTCACTAAAACTTATTGTATTATAATAAATAAAGTACCCCCTGTTGCAAAATATGAGGATATTAGAAGTTACCTCGGAGTTCCATGACCTGTATAAAAACACTCAGCCTTTGGCCTCATGTTTTTATATGGTCATGAAACTCCTCGGTAACTTATAATATCCTTATGATTTACAAGAGTGGGTACTTGTGTATATATATACAGTGAATAAAAGTGCCCACTCTTGTATATATATATATATACACAGTATATTATATACAGTAATTATATGATGTGTATAATTATATATATAATCATGTAGTATAGGGCCATGTCACAGTATCTCCTATTGCCAATTTACAAAAATGAAAGCAGCTGTCCTCCAGGACACTACCCCTTATCAATGGGAAAACGCTTTACTATTTTGTAATGCCACCCATTGGCCAGTAAGAGATGGCAATTAGGGTTGCCACCTGTCCGGATTTTATCCAGACAGTCCGGTATTCAGAAGGACTGCCTGATTGAATGCCAAACAAGGAAATCCGGACAGGATAATTAAAAATAATGAAATAGTAATCAGCTGATCACCACGTCATTGGGCCTGCACCCTGACATCATCTGCACCACCCCTAGCCTCCTTTCTTTCACAGCGAAAAGATTTGAGGATTCATGTAATATGTACACTTATGTGCCAGCAACACTCCAGATATATTTAAAGATAATACCAGTGCCCACCAATATGCCATTTGCTTTTTCTTGGTATATCTAGGCCCCTGCCTGGAGTGAAAGCCAGCGCATGATATGTTACAATGTATATACAGACCACTATAAAAATGACACCTCGTTTACATACAACCTAAAGGCACCACCATTAGATAACATGTTGTAGAAATATGCAGGATTATATTATACTTCCTATTCCTAATTTCTAATGTCATACAAGGGGTTTAGAACTATGACCCATCTTGAAAATCTGCCCTTTAAAGAACATGATGCTTTATAGTTTTGCATTTTAGCACATCTGAGACTAGAGAACACTCTTGTCATTCTAAAAGCTCCTCTTGCCCTTTCTTCCTTCTTATTGGATCATACTCCAGGCATTCCTACCAAAAGAAATCTTTCATCATTTCTGAAGTTCTGTCATCTAGGAATCTGTGGCATATATATTTGTAAATGTTATTAGCCACTTGCATTTTAGGCTTTTGCCAAAATTTTTGTTTACCAAAAAAGGACATATTTTATCCTATAAGAATTATCTCATTACACATCTCTAAAAGATTTCCATGAGTCTGTCTAAAAATATAATGAATTAACAAGGAGAATGCTCTACGAGCAAACATGTTTATTGTTTACAGTACCAGAGACAACTAAGTATAACTACTTATTATATAACTATATATATATATATATATATATATATATATATATATATATATATATATATATATATATATATATATATATATATATATATATATATATATATATATATATATATATATATATAGGATAAATCGGCACTCACCATTCCTGTAGATAATGGCCGGGTGCTAACCAAATTCATCAATAGCAGTCCAGTGAAAGCACTCACGGCATTGACCCTTCAGGGGTATATCAAAATATTTTTATTAGTGCATGGTGCATCAACGCGTTTCGACGCGCAAAGAGCCTTTGTCAGGATGATATATATATATATATATATATATATATATATATATATATATATATATATATATATATATGATATATATATAATACACAAAAGCCATGAATATCTTGCCAATTATATCCTTATAAACAGCTCTTAGTGATGTCATCAGTTATAAACGGAGAGTAGTTATGTCATTTTTGTCACATGACTCACTAAAACATTTGTATTATAATAAATAAAGTACCCCTTGTTGGAAAATATGAGTATATTAGAAGTAACCTCAGCATTCCATAACCTTTATAAAAACATGAGACCTTCAGCCTATATGGTCATGGAACTCCTCAGTGACTTATTATATCCTTATATTTTACAATAGGGGGTACTTAATATATATATATATAAATAATACACAAAAGCCATGAATATCTTGCAAATTATATCCTTATAAACGGTGAGTACTGATGTCATAAGTTATAAACGGTGAGTTCTGATGTCATTACTGTCATATGACTCACTAAAACTTATTGTATTATAATAAATAAAGTACCCCCTGTTGCAAAATATGAGGATATTAGAAGTTACCTCGGAGTTCCATGACCTGTATAAAAACACTCAGCCTTTGGCCTCATGTTTTTATATGGTCATGAAACTCCTCGGTAACTTATAATATCCTTATGATTTACAAGAGTGGGTACTTGTATATATCACAGCGAAAAGATTTGAGGATTCATGTAATATGTACACTTATGTGCCAGCAACACTCCAGATATATTTAAAGATAATACCAGTGCCCACCAATATGCCATTTGCTTTTTCTTGGTATATCTAGGCCCCTGCCTGGAGTGAAAGCCAGCGCATGATATGTTACAATGTATATACAGACCACTATAAAAATGACACCTCGTTTACATACAACCTAAAGGCACCACCATTAGATAACATGTTGTAGAAATATGCAGGATTATATTATACTTCCTATTCCTAATTTCTTTTTTTAAATGTTACTATAACAAATTCAACTAAAAAAAATTTAAATTTCCATAGGTTTACTACTCATTCAGATATGAAACACCACTCCTGGCTGGCAAACCCAGTAATCAATTAAAGTTTTGTAATATTTTTCCATAAAACCATGGGAAACAACGAGGGTTAATATTTTCATATTACTTAACATGCGCCCCAGTTTAACTGAGAAGAAGGAAGTCCCTACAGATGTTCCACCGCAAAGCAAGTGTTATGTGATCTTATTTGGCTTTGTGGTTCTGTACCCACTGGAGTGAAAACACCAGGCTGAATGCAGAAAACAAACTGATCAATGTTGTGAATGCATTTAATGCATGAGAATACACCACGTGTCAAATGTCTGTGGTAATTTACATGTACCGTAATGAAACCAGATCTTAACTTACAAGTGCTTTTCAAGCAGAAGGAACAGCACATTTAATATTAACTTCATTCATCTTCATGCTTTACATGTCATCTTTGCTTCATGCTTCAACTATCAACTGCAGAATTCCAAAAGAATGGTATTGTTCATGATATGTGAAGGACTCCAGCATTCCAGGCCTTCTACAGCCCTTTTTAGCAAGCATGATAAAAGAGAACAGAGAGGCCCAAAAATGTACCCCTTAATGCATGTCCCAAGTCTATAAACCTTATAACTGTTCAATGGATGGTTGCTAGTACATTATATACATTGTTGAAGAACAAGGCTGAAGAACTTATTCCCCACTCTGAACATGTTTTTACTTAAATGACCAGTAACATTAAAAAAATGTTTTAAAAATTTGTTTTTACTTAATGAAAAAAAAAAAACACCAAGGCAGTTTGAACTTTAAATGCTCAAAGTCTTGATTAAGAAATTACTTACCGATTCTCTGCTTGCGCTCCTCTTCAGAAACGGCGACAAGGCCACGATCCATCAATTTCCCTGCCTATAGAAGGCAGGGAGGAGAAATCGAGCGCCGCACGATGGATTGTCACCCTGTCGCCGTTTCTGAAGAGGAGTGCAAGCAGAGAATCGGTAATTCATTTCTCAATAAAGAATTTGCACATTTAAAGTTAAAACTGCCTTGGTGGGTTTTTTTTCCTTTGAGTAAAAACGAATTTTGTTATGTTACTGGTCTTTTAATGCAGTACACGTATTATACTTGTTATCCAGAATTCTTGGGTTTTCCAGATAAGGGATCTTTCTGTAATTTGGATCTTCATACCTAAAGTCTACTTAAAAATAATTTCAGTATTAAATAAACCCAATAGGATTCTTTTGTCTCCTATAATGCTGAATGTTTTTTTTAACTGAGATCAAGTACAAAGTACGGTTTTATTATTAAAGAGAACATTTTTTATAATTTTACTTATTTGATTACAATGGAGTCTATGAATAACAGGTTTTCAGAAAACCGATCTCATGCCTGTACTGTATTCAAATAAACTTTTTATTGTTAATATTTTTAATTATTAGTATATTAAGAATAGTTTTTTTATATGATATAAACCCAAACAAAATGGACAAATAATATGACGTAAAAAAAAGGCACATCAGAGTATTTAAAATAATTATTTTTAAATATAATACCATAGAGAAAGTTACTAATAACCAAAATATTCCTGAGATATGCATTAAGTGCTGTCCAGATAACATCTAGATCAGTGTAAGTGCAGGTATGGGACCTCTTAACCAGAATGCTCGGGACCTGGGGTTTTCCAGATGATGAATCTTTCCGTAATTTGGATCTTCATACCTTAAACTGAAAATACTTTGGTTTGTGCTTCTGCCACATAACAAAAAATGTCTATGGTAACACTCAACAAATAAATATTAGATCAGTAAAGATACAAAAATATATAATAGAAAAAATAATAAGGAGAAAACACTCACAGTTCACCTCAGTCCCAAGGTGCAAAAACCAAAAACACTGTATCCAAAGGGTGTGAGGGTCTCCAAAAATAAAGAGACAAATATAAAAAGTAGAAAAATTTATTAGGACATGTCCTAATAAATTTTTCTACTTTTTATATTTGTCTCTTTATTTTTGGAGACCCTCACACCCTTTGGATACAGTGTTCTTCATATCTTAAGTCTACTAGAAAATCATGTAAACATTTAATAAACCCAATAGGCTGGTTTTGCCTCCAATGAGGATTAATTATATCTTAGTTGGATCAAGCACAAGCTACTGATGGCCTTTCTGTAATTCGGAGCTTTCTGGATATCGGGTTTCCGGATAATGGATCCCATAATAACAATAAATAGAAAGAACAAAATTGTTTCTGAATTCCATCACACAGAGGTGTGATTGACATGGTCCACCCGACTGTCCCTTGACTAGAACCCCTTCTGACTGCCAGTCACATAAAAAAATCATGTGATTTTACATTGTGCAGCAGACTTCAGGCACAGGTGGTGGCGTATTTATCAACAGTCTCATTTTTCTGGTTTTAGCGGTTTTTGAAACTACAACTAAACTCACTTTCTCTAAAACCACGAATGTCATGACATTTATTAAAAGATCTGAACTGAAAAGCACAAAGGAAAAAAAATCAAACTAAAACGCAACATCAAAAACCTCTAAAACCACGAATGAAAGAAAGATCTTCCAGTTGTACAAGGGACGTCGACTTCGACATGATTTTGACAGGTTTCCTCTGGAGTATTTTCAGATTAGGAATTGTAGCAGTTTTGTCACATAATAAATCCTGCAAAAGTGACACTTATTTTCCTCTATAGCTTTTTTGGTGTCAAAAAGCTATACCCTGAAAAAGTTGCGGTTTAATAAATTAACCCCTTAGTGTACATTTTTGTAAGTGTATATTAGACATAGGAAGGTGCAGCATGAAAGCAAGTAGTTCTGAAGCTGAACCATTGCCTCTGTGCCTGACGTAGGTGAGGTGTTACTAAACATACTGGGGTAGAGTCCTGCAGGGGGTCGGGTACCCGTTACCCGCAAAAAAAGCAGGAACCCTGCAGAATGAGGGTAAGATTTTCAGGTGCGTGTATAGCTGCGGGTTGTGTGTCTCTAAATTTCTTATTTTATGTTATATTGTCTATTTTTTTACTCCTTTTAAGTTTTTTCAAAACTTGTTTCTGTCCCCACCCACTTTTGATGGTCACTTCCGGTTTCCAGCAACATCACTTCCTGTTTGATGGTGGCCAGCGGGTTGCGGATAAGGCAGTTGCGGGTCCGGGCCAGGTAGCGGATAAAAGTGGGTAAATATGTGGGTTGGCGTTTAGGGTTGCGGGGTCGGGTCTGGGTCTTTGAAATTGGTTCCGCGCAGGACTCTAAACTGGGGCTCATTTATAAACATTGGGCAAATTTGCTCCTGGGCAGTAACAGATGGCAACCAATCAGATGATTGTTTTCAGTGTTCAACCTGCAGCTCACTGAAAAAAGCTAATCACTGATTGGTTGCTATGGGTTACTGCCCAACTGCAGATTTGCCCAGTGTTTATAATTGACCCCCAGTATCCTTTATTTTCTGTAAACAACAAATGAAATAGAGTAGAAGATCTAATACTGAAGAAATAGGGGCACCTCCTTATAATCACAGAATGCTTTAGCTTGGCCAAATGGCAAAGAAACAAAAGTAATGAACATTACTTCATGGCAGGATGGTCTGTGAGAACAGTAACATACCCCTAAATATGTGTATGCCCTTGGCTGATGGATCATCTCTCTGTAGTACTTTGACCCTTCTAAAATAATCCGGTGGAAAGGGCATAGGATAGTTCTCTGGTTTCTACCTCCTAATGTGAGCTGAGTGGTTGCCAAGCAACAGCACTGAAAATCTATAAAAGCAGAGACTTTTGGGGTGGAAACATTTCTCAGGATGGGAACGCAGAGCTACATCACCGCTTTATAATGATATTGTCCTTGCATTTTAAAATGATTTTTAATCAGAGGGCTAGGGAAATATATTTTGTATGCATTTGATCCTCAAGTATAGGAGTTGTGTGTATAAAAACAAAGATGCCACCTACAGCCAATCCAAAAGGAACATTCGATGTACATTTTAATATTTTTACATCCAGCTTTATTATGTTTGCAGCCCACTTGCAGAATCGAATTCTCTCCACGATAAATAAAAAAGAATATGTAAGTAAAAGACGTGATAGAGTGTGACATATGGTCAGTTCTCTACAAGTCCCAGCCTTAAGCAACACACATTTACATCTACAAGCTCCAGCCTTCAGATGTTCCGTCATGATCCAGTGGGGTTTTTTTTTTTGTGGATAAGCAAGTGAAGGTTTGACAAGCCGTGACCCTGTATGCATGCTTTCATACGCTAAAGGCAAGACATTCGGCTGTAAAAAGGGGGTTCAGCAAAGCATTTCAGTGTATATTGTATTATTTCCCTGTTAGATCAGTGCTATGCTTTGTGTAATTAAATGAGCATGATTTTGTTTCTTTATTCCTTTGTAGTATGGGATTGCAACGTTCTAAGCATCGGGCAGCACAAAAGCCCCCCTCAGTTTCTTATCAATGTTCTTTCCTGATGTTTAACCCTTTAGCTGCCATTAAGGACTGGCTCCACGACTGCCGGCCTTTAGCAGCGAAATGACTCCGTTTCCAGACCCGAGGCCAGTGGCTTGTACTTACTGTATTTTGCTCAGAGGATGTAATTCACTGTATCACTAGTTAATAATTCTAAGAATGTTTAAAACATTTTTTTTTTCTTCTGGTTGACTGCAAGTCATGCGACTGAAAAAAATGCCAAACTGTTTTTTCTTCGTTAAAAGATACGTGTTCAGTTTTTCCATACGTTTATTAAATGAATACAACACGGTTACTGTGGATGTCGTTTTTTTTTTTTATTTTAAATCTGGTTGGGAGAGAATTATTAGGCGATTGGCAGGATGTGCAACAAATGCAAATGCTGCGAGAACAAATAGAAGCGACCAATGGCAGGAATTCTTGGTTAGGGAGGCTAAAATGCAATGTTACAGACTAAAGGCCCCAATAAATGGACCGATAAAAGCTGCCGACAGACCGAGTCAGCAGCTCCGACGGGCTTCCCCGATCGATATCTGGCAGATCTCGATCGGGCAGGTTAAAAAATCCCATCGGTTCACGCCCGCATCTGTGCGACTATGCGGTCCCCACTTCAGTGTGGGCATATCGTGGAGAGATCCGATCGTTTGGGGATCTCTACGTCTATGGCCACCTTTTGCTATTATTTTGCCTCCTTCCTAAATAGGGTTGACACCTGGCCGGTATTTTACCGGCCTGGCCGGTAAAAATGATGCTTGATGCCAATGTTATTAATAGGAAAAAACAGCAAGAATATAGGAAATCCTGTATTTTTTTTTCCAGAAAAGGTGGCAACCCTAATGGGGGGGTCAGCATTAAAAATACGACAGCGTGAGGAGGGTTCATTTAGATTTCTGCTCCTCTGGAGGATGTCATAATTTACAGTGCAAAGCAGCATTTAGAAAAGCAGGGTGTTGGTACAATGTACTCTGTTAAATAGTACATTACTGTGAAAATTGTGCACTTTTGTGTGAAAAAATTTACTTTATATATTGGCTCTCTTCTTCCTGTCTCTGTATGGTGCATGTGCTGTAATGAACCAGTGCTTACGCCCTCACATTGCACCGGCTGCACATTTATTTACTAGTAATAGAACCACTTACCCGCCTTTGCAACCCCGTGGATTTTCATCTGACCTGTTTCCCCGCAGTGTTTGCCGCGATGACAGGAAATTAAGTTACGACAGTCATTTTTTACCATTTGCAGCTGTTTCCCCTAGACTGGCCACCTGAACCCCCACCCCCCTGCAGAGGATCAGGTACACGCGGGCCACCCACACATTGGGCAAATAAAGAATAAGCCGCCTGAGTACCAATCATATTGCAGATATTCTGCAGATACTCGACCCGACCCTGATGCGCACACTTCATATAGGACACTCAGAGTTATTTATCAAAATCTGAATTTTTCAAATAAATAAAAAGTCTGTCCAAACTAGAATTCACGATTAGAATCCACGATTAGCCCTTATTTTTTTAATGAATAAAACTTGAAAGAATCAAAACTAGGAAAAACGGCAACTTTATCGGCCTGTCGTGCAAATTTTTCCCGTAGGACACCCAAAAATTTGAGTGAAAACCAGAATCAAACCACAAACATTTTGTGAGGGTTAAAACATCTTCAAATGGTTAAGGGGACATCTAGGTTTTAGATGGTGTATTTTTGGATTCTGACTTGGAACAGCTTGAAGGCAAAATAAGTACAATTTTTTACTGCAACTTTTTCGGCATCAGAATGGACGCCGCATAAAAATTGTATATTTATAAATAACCCCTCAAAGTGACAAATCTGGGAGGTTGTGATGTGCTCATTCCCAATGGATCCAGAGAGACTTGGAGTGTCAACATATATGTTAATGTGTCACAGTATTAGCATGTGTAGGCGGTGATCATGAGTAAACATATCATGCTAGAAGGGTATATTATATGATCCAGATTAAGGGGTAAATTTACTAAACTGGGAAAATTTGCCAGCGGTGGCTTCACAGCCATCACAACACTTGCTGGGCGAAAATTCGCTCAGAGAACGCTAATTTACTAATACGCGAAGTTGAGTCCAGGACACCGAACGCTGGCGAATTTGCGCTAGCATTACTTCAGCAATCAAATCGAAGATGCGCTAGCGTTCAATTCTGCCTATCGCAACTTCGTTAGAGGTCTTCGCTCAGGCTAATTTGCATACCGCGTAAAATTATAAAGTTGAATGGACGTATATGATGCAGCAAATACATTACATTACACAAGCCAAGGGGACCTTTATAAAGAATATAGAGTTGTTATAATGCCCTACACATGAGCCCACTGTATAGTTTATGTTCCATATAAAAATGTATGGAGGAACCCGGTTACCCAAAAACATTTTTTAGGACATCAAAAAAAGGAAAAGACGCCAGTGTTTTTTGGGACTTTTTCCACTAAAAACTATGATATAAGTAACAGAAGAATGAGGAAGATATACCGGTATGCACTCCAATGCACTTCGTCTGGTCTGAGCTGGCGGAGGCAAGTCTGATGAAAGAGGTAACGTTCAGTAAAATCCGCATCTAAGTGAATTTGGGAGTAATGTCCATTCATCAGAGCGAAAATTCACCTGGCGATAGAGTGCGAATGACCGCTAGCGTCTGTCTATTTCACTGGCGAAGTTACGCCTGCGAATGTTAGTAAATCGGTGAAGTGCCTGAAATCGGTAACGCTGGTGAATTGTCACCAGCATTACTCACTTTGCCCTTTAGTAAATCTGCCCATAAGATTGTAGCAGGCTGTGGGAATACAGCCAGAGATATAAGAAGACATGACAAATGCCCTCTACTAATACTCAGTGAGAAAGGCATAGGCACCTCAGTATATTGGCTGATGAGCTGGTGAAACTCTCTGTATAGATAGAATTGACCGAGTGTCCAATAGGAAGTGTGCAGGAGGCCATTATGCAGGCGGGTTATCTGTGTACAGGTAATTTAATAATCTACGCCTAAACAACCAAACATGGCGTTTGCCCTGTTTCATGCAATAAATAACAAAAACCATTGTTTTTGTTTTGTGGTTAAAACTAAAGGGAAGCCCTATTTTTTGCACTAATGGGGGTAAACTGTCCCTTTAACATTCTTATTTGTGTCTGAGCGCGACACGAAGGTGCAGAAAATACTAAAATCTGACTAAATTACATTTATTTGTAATAAAAAATAAAACATTTACATAGTACATATAATAGTAAAGGCAAAGATGGACAGAACCACACGGAAAAAAAACAATTAAAAAAAAATAAAAACATTACTCGAGAAAAGAAAAAGCACCCGCAGAAGTTGAAACCCTATTACTGATTAGTGCGTCCATTTTCATGCAGAAGGGCATATTCATCGGAGAGTGAAAACAAGAGTTTTCCAGATTTCCTTGATTCTCTTGGATTTTAAGGGGCATATTTATCAAAGTGTGAATATAGATTTCACTCGGATTTCGCACCTAAGGTTATTAAAAAACCTTTTTATTCTCTTAATATTTTCTAGTATTATCCTGGTTACTACTGCTAAACCAAGCTACAAACAGCCAAGCATTAGAAAAAGGCAGTTTCTCATCTTTTACTAAAAAAACATTATAGTCCAAATGACACAGCAGTTCCGCACAGGGTGAGACAGATGAAGGCACCAAGCTTACACAAGCTAATGTCACAGATCCAGGCACTTTTCTCCAGCAAACACAGTGATTGCTCAGTGATTGGCCCTTACTGTCCAATAGTTGGCTCTGTGGTTGGGCAAAGTTCTGCTGCAGAAACTGGAATTGTCTGTTTCTGAGAATCATCCATCAGATTTCCTGACGATTGATCCACCTCCATCGACTGACTTTCATAAGCGCTGTCGTTCTTTGACTCTGCTGGTAAGAAAAGGCAACTTTTTAAAATGTTATGACAAATGGGCAGTTTTAACTGCGCTGGAATTGAAGAACATTCTTCATGAACATGTGATCGGTTAAAGTGGACCTGTCACCCAGACACAAAAATCTGTATAATAAAAGTCCTTTTCAAATTAAACATGAAATCCAATCTCTATTTTTTATTAAAGCATTCATAGCTGTTGTAAGCTCATTTAAAAATCTCAGATGTCAATCAAATATTGTCTGCCCCTCCTCTATGCCATGGGCATAGAGGCGGGGCAGACAATTACTTTCACTTTCCATTCAGCACTTCCTAGATGTCACTGCTCTCCCCACATTCCCCCGTTCTCTTCACCATTTAATTGTGTAACCAGGACATGGGGATGGACATCAGGTCCCCCATTCTGGTGCACAAACAAGAATCTGAGATGATGCAAGGCTTTCCATAAAAACAGTGTCCACAAAATGGCTGCTGCCTGTTTGCTATCATTTTGAATTCCCAGACTGAAGGAAACAAGATTCAAATAATTTATATTGTGTAATTAAAGTTTATTTTGCTTGACTAATGTGATAAAATAGGATTTTGAATAATTTTTTTGGGTGACGGGTCCCCTTTAAGTTAGTGCAGCCTTCGAAAAATCAGTAGGTATCCATATGCCTCATGCTACACGCATAGCACTGCAAGCAACATGGAAGGCTTTAAAAAGTTCATTTTTTAGTATGTTATAGAATTTCTAATCAACTTTTCACTTGGTCTTTAATATCAATATAATTGAAATAATTGAAATAATAATATCTATTATATGCCTTATTCTTCTGAGTCTTTCCAGCTCAAAAGAGTGTCACTGACCCCGTCTAAAACAAATTCTTCGTAAGGCTGCAAATGTTATTGTAATTGTGATTTTTTTTTTTTTTATCTTTCTATTCATACCCTCTTCTATTCATATTCTCATTCAAATCAATGCATGGTTGCTAGGGTAATTTAGCAACCAGATTGCTAACAAATTAGAGAGCTGCTGAATAAGAAAAATAAATAACCCCAAATAAACAATTGGCAAAATTGTCTCAGAATATCCTTCAAATGTTAACCCAAAACGTGAACAACCCCTTTAAGGGCAGAAACACACGCTGCAATTCAGGGATATTAGTCGCCCAGCAACAAATCTCCTCTTCTTCGGAGCGACTAATCTCCCCAAACTGCCTTCCCGCTGGCTAGAATGCAAATAGACGGTGGGATGGCACTCGGAGCGTTTTGTTATCCGAAGTTGCATCATGAGGAAAGTGCTCCGAGTGCCATCCTGCTGTAGATTTTCATTCTAACCAGCGGGAAGGCAGTTTGGGGAGATTAGTCGCCCCGACGAAGAGGAGATTTGTCGCCGGGCAACTAATCTCCCCGAATTGCAGCATGTGCCTCTGCCCTTATCTTTACTGAAGGAATATGAATGGAGACCTGCAAATCACTCATTTATATGTGGCCAACAAAGCACCCAGAACTGCTGGATTATTAGAACAGATACAGCCAAATAATGCAGAGCCATATATATATATATATATATATATATATATATATATATATATATATATATATATATATATATATATATATATATATATATATATATATATATATATATATATATATATATATAGTGTGCAAATGACCAGCAACTCCAGGGATTTCTGTGAAAAATTCTTTATATAATTAAATGGCTGTACTGCACATTTAATTATATAAAGAATTTTTCACAGAAATCCCTGGAGTTGCTGGTCATTTGCACACTATATGGATTTTTTACCGTGCACCCGGGTAATCGATGCGATATTCAAACTTGCAAACAGCCTGTTCGTTCAGATATGACTTCTGAGGGGGAAGGACTTGGGAGACAGGGAAACCCTTCTGGTTGGGGTGAGAAAGGCTAAAAGTAGGTGTTAAAGCTTCTAATTTTTGGTTTGAAGGCAGTGCTATGTGTATAGCATGAAGCATGTGAATTCCATCTGTTTTCAGAAGGCTTTTACTGTATGTTTTGCAATGTAAAGGGTTCTGTGGCACCTCTTATCCCTGCTCTGCCCAACCAGAATGGTTTCTCTGATATGCTTATAGCGATACTGACTCCTATAAAAATCATAACGTGGCCATATCTAGCAGCTGCTGCATGCCCAATATTGTCCTCTAAAAGCCCCACCAGCCCCGTGAACCTTTATTAAGCCGACAGTCCGACACTCTGACACTGCTAAATGATCTTCTGTGTTGCTTCAGTGACTCTGGGCTGTGGGCGGCGTGATCCTTCCATAGGCTAATTACAAATGAAAACAGGACTGCAGCCTATGGAAGGATTGCGCCACCCCCAGCCCAGCATCACTGAAACAACGCAGAAGATCCGTTAGCAGTGTAGGAGGGTCGGCTTCACAAATGTTTGCGGGGCTGGGGGCGGCTTTGAGACGAAAATATTTGGCGTGCAGCACCTCCTTGATATAGACACGTTCCTATGATTTTTAGGTGTCGTATCACTTAATGAATTTAAACAATATACTTTTGGTTGGTGACGTCCTGCCTTAAGGTCAAAACACAGGCAGCCTTGTCTTCCCATTTCAGTATCTATGGTGCGTCCCAGTTGGTACAGAGATTAATGACTTCAATTTTGTCATATATTTATTGTTAGATGGTGCCGCTGCCAGATCACTCCTCATTCTGCACAACTAAAGAGATCGACAGCAGCGAACTTCACCCTTTTACAGCAAGTAATGTTTCATGAATGTCCTGCAGCAGCGCTGACTGGGCATCTGGGCTACAGGGATCACTGGTCCATGTGTTTTTGGGATGCACCTTCCTGTAGCCGACCTCTTCTTACCTGCAGTTACTGTGGATGCACTTTTGAGATGAAACATAACACAAAGAACAGGTGCTTAAAACTAAAATGATAAACAGAACAAGCTTCCAGAACATTAATATGCTGCGTTTATCAACTTAGCCAAGCTACAGCACCTTTCCTTTTTATGTTTCATCTTAAAAGTGTTCTGTAACCTTTTGATTGGCTAACAGTACAAAACCTTTAAATGGTTCACCATTAAATGGTTCAACTTTGAGTTAACTTTTATTATGTTATAGAATGGCAACTTTTCAATTAGTCTTCATTTTTTTTAGCATTTTGAATGATTTGCCTTCTTCTATTTCCAGTTTTCAAATGGGGGGTCACTGACCCCATCTAAAAAAAAAAAAAAAAAGTCCTCCTAGGCTACACATTTTTTACATTATTTATAAAATGAATTCATAATATTTTTTATTCTAATATTGCTACTTTTTATTACTCATCTTTCTGTTCATGCCCTCTCCTATTCATATTCCAGTCTCTTATTTGAATCACTGCATGGTTGCTAGGGTAATTTTAACCATAGCAACCAGACTGCTGAACTTGTCAACTGGAGAGCTGCTGAATAAAAAGCTAAATAGCTCAAAACCCTCAAAAACCAGAAACAAATTGTCTCAGAATGTCACTCTCTATATCAAAATATAAAATTTATTTAAAGGTGTACAACCCTTTTAAAGTCACCAAGAAATCCCCTAGTCAGCAAAACCATGATATTTTTTTCTGCAACGGTTTTATAAGAGCATGTATATTGTCTAATAAAACATTTTCCCATCTTCCCATTTAAACAACATAAAGAATCAGCTATAGACAAAAAGCTGAAAGAGACCCAAGCAATTACTCCAGCAATACGGCAGGCTTTGTTCTCATTTTAGATGTGACTCAGATCTACAAGAGTAACCCCGCTTAGTGCCAACAGATTCACAGCACAGCAGATTCACTAACTGAAACTGTCAGTAGATCATTTGAGAAGTGCTGAAAAGGACATAGAGACAGACAGTGCTATGACATTAAGCTATTCATGTAACTGTGAGGAAGAGTGATTCTATTTAAGTTTAAGATGCTCTAGCAATCATTTTCAGACAGAGAAGAAACATTACCGGTACTGCTGGGTATTTTAGGGAATAGGAGGGAGCAGGGACGGTTCTCAGCTTTGATGACAGTGGAGAAAACTCAGCCTCAGGGTATGGCAGGCGTTATTACTACTGCTTCCCTCCAGATGAAATGAAACAATGGCTTTGGCACACAGGGCTGCCTGTCACTGCAGGCAGAATGGCAGCAGCAGATAAAACACCCCATGCAGCATAGTCTTTTTGTTTTAAATGAAATCGAAGTTTCCCTGATTGGCCTTCCCCTAAATCCCATTCTAAGAAAAAAAACATCCCAAAAGGTGGACCAGAATTACCTGGACTGTGATGTTTTGCATAGGTTTCTGATTTACACAGCAGTTCTACTCCTTCATTCAATCCCATCGACTGAAGAGTGTTAATCAGTTCTTTAAGATTGCCGCCAGCAAGCTACAGAGAAAAAAAAGCTAGTTTTATTTTGGGTTTTCTTTTTTCATAATGAATAACATCTGTCAGAGAAATTATTTCAAAAAGGGCAAGATGTGAATTGACTTCCTACTTCATAGTTGCGCAGGAGACTCTCGGTAGGGGAGGACGTGTTCTTATAGGTTTCTACTAAACTCTGCAATCTCAGTCTTGAGGCGAGTTCTGTCCAGTCTGCCCCAGTCTGACCTTCGTTTAAAAGCTTCTCAAGACGCTGTACTGTGTTGGTTTCCAAAGCAAGAACGTTTACTAGGATTTAATATAAAAACATGTAAGTAAGATAAGAATAATAATTACATAAGATCAGTGAAAACATAGAGAATGAATCTTATGTTATACACTACCTGGCTCTGGTCCTTTCTGCTTCCATGATGCGCTGCCAGGCGTGTGTTTAGACAGAATATCTCGCACCTAATAAAAAAAAGGACAATATTTAATTCATGCCATTGAGAATTACATGCAGCAACTCATTAGTTAAGTCTTCGAAAAAGATTTGTAAAAATATGCTTTGAAGGGCATATCCTGAAGTTAGGAGATCCTTAATTTTAAATAGTTTTGGTTTCATATTGCTGAGCTAGCAGAACAGTTTTACACACAGAGGGTTTGTGATTGTAGGAGGAAGCTGGAGGGCAGTGGATGTTAGACTTTGCAAAGGCATTTGATACAGTGCCACACAGAAGGTTACTGGTTAAATTAAGGAATGTTGGCCTGGAACATAGTATTTGTACCTGGATAGAGAACTGACTACAAAGATAGACTACAAAGAGTGGTGGTAAATGGAACATTTTCTATTTGGACCAGTGTTGTTAGTGGAGTACTGCAGGGCTCTGTACTAGGTCCCTTGCTTTTCAACTTGTTTATTAATGACCTGGAGGTGGGCATTGAAAGTACTGTTTCTATTTTTGCAGATGATACTAAATTGTGCAGAACTATAGATTCCATGCAGGATTCTGCCACTTTGCAGAGTGATTTGTCTAAGTTGGAAAACTGGGCAGCAAACTGGAAAATGAGGTTCAATGTTGATAAATGCAAGGTTATGCACTTTGGCAAAAATAATATAAATGCAAGTTATACACTAAATGGCAGTGTGTTGGGAGTTTCCTTAAATGAGAACATTATAGACAAATAGCAGGGGACCTTTTTACCCATAAAGAGGATCACCGTACCAGAGGCTACCCCTTCAGACTAGAAGAAAAGCAACGTATGTGGTTATTTACAGTGAGGTCAGGGAGGTTGTGGAATGCACTGCTGGGTGATGTTGTGATGCTGATTCAGTTAATGCCTTTAAGAATGGCTTGGATGATTTCTTGGACAGACATAATATCAAAGGCTAATGTAAAACTAAATTCTATACTTAGTATAGATATGGGTATATATAATTTATGTGAAAGTATGGAGGGGTGTGTGTATGGATGCTGGGTTTTCATTTGGAGGAGTTGAACTTGATGGACTTTGTCTTTTTTCAACCCGATTTAACTATGTAACTGAGAAAATACCTTTATGATAATACCCAGTTTATCATAAGAATATAGCGTGTGTGTGTATCATTCAATCAGATAACCTTTGTGAACCTCAGAGCAACTACTCACACAAACCAAGCAAAATGATAAAATCCCAACTGATCGTATCGGGTACCCCAATACCTTTTACTCATACTTGATATTAACGGACGTGTGCTAGTTCATCTCACTAGACTTTCAACTACATACCATTATGAAATGTTATACAGTGTTCAAATCTGGAAGGAAGCTTACACTACTGATTAAATAGATAGTCCAAATATCTTACCTTCTGGCTTTTTGTTAGGTCTAGAGCAGTGTGACCTGAATATCGTCTCTTCATGGCACAGTGTGGTCTGATATTCCTTTGTTCCCTCCTGTGCATCTCCTCTGCACTGTGCTCACATTCAGAGTCCACGGCTGTGCTGCTGTCTGTATCAGAGTCCCCGTGGTGGTCTGAATCTGTGTCCATTTGCACATCAGAGTCACTCTCAGAAGTATCACTGTTACAGGATGGTAACTTATTTACAGGTTCGTCATTCTCTGAAAGAACATTGGCTCCTGCATGGCGAGAGGACAATATGTAGCATTTATACACAATACTGACTATACCGGGCCATTTTGAAAAAAAATGTGGGTTAATGACCATAACCATATGCCAATGGGCAACAGACAGCACATATTTCCAACATCTAGAATTAAGAAATTGTAATTGATCGAATTCATTTTACGGAGCTCTCCAACATGTTCTAGCTTAGTTACCTTCATTGACAAGCATCCTGGTCAGCATTGGAGACCCACGACTGGCAGCAAGGTGCAGGGGTGTGTTTCCTCCATAGGTCTTAGCATTAATGTCAGCATGCAACTAAGGAAAGAAAGAATATAATAGAATCACAGTGTGGGTGCGGTATAAAGCTTGGCACAAGTACAATGCTGTGCCCTGTATACATACTTCTATATATTAAAGGGGAGATCCACCTTTAAAGGGGTGGTTCACCTTTAAGTATGTTATAGAATGGCTAATTCTAAGTAACTTTTCAATTGGTCTTCATTATTATTTTTGTATAGTTTTTAAATGATTTGCCTGTTCCTCCTAAATCTTTCCAGTTTTCAAATGAGGGTCACTGACCCCATCTAAAAACAAATGCTCTGTAAGGTAGCCGTAAGGAATTGAACATTGGGGTCTAAATCAGGAAAACGTCTTTATTATTACCAGGAACTTTGCAATTTTTTTTGCAACTTTTAATTATTTTTTGTTCTTTTTTTTTTTATATAGTTTTTCTAAATTGTCTTCCACTTTTGACTAATGTCAGCTTTCAAATGGGGGTCACTCACCCCAGTAGCCAAAAAACGACTCTCAACAATTGTATTGCTTTTAATACTTTTTATTACTTATCTTTCTATGCAGGCCCTCTCCTATTCATATTCCCATCTTTCATTTAAACCACTGCCTGGTAGCAGTATTAGAAATAATTTAAAGACAAACAATCTCTTTAAAGGGGAACTATTGGGTCAAAAATTTAATTTTTTCAACAGAGTAGTTATTATGTATACTGAAAGATTAACAATAGAACATACCAGTTTTTTTTTTACATATTTAAGTTAATAATTAATGATTTACATAATCTACCTTAAGAAGCCATTTTAGCTCATCTCTAGTAACCCCTCTCCTCTGCGTGCTCGTTCACAGTATGAATCACATGACTCATCAGAGACTTACAGACACGCTTCTGTTCTTTTATTGGAGCATAAGACTACACGTCATTTGAAGGCGCCTTTTACTTTCTCTTTAGGAAGTATACTTTTTTCACAAGATACATTGTTTGTATTAATCCTAAAAAAAAATTCCAAAGGTATTTATAGACCTTTTTTTCTGTTTGGAAACCTGTATTGAGTTATAATAATGTTACAAATGTTGTAACATGTCCTATCATCAAAAACACCACACTGACTGGAGACCGTGCTGTGGGGGCTGCATTGGGGGTCGTGCTGTGAGGATTGCAGCTAGACTGTGGTAACAAGACTGGGGTGACAACTAGGCTGTGAAAATCCTATACACAAATGCGGATGTTGGTTTGCACATTCGCGGACGCGCAACCACGTGAGTGTATAATCGCGGGCGCGCAACATCGCGGACGCGTGCACACGGGCGGCATCGCGGGCGGGCGCACAACATCGCGGACTGTGGATTGCACTTGCGGACACCGAATAGCCAGCAATTTCACAATCACATCTGGAGCACTTATGCAAAACCCTGCCCCCACAGTTATTGTTCAGCTACTCGTTCTCCATCTGCTCCATTGGTTAGTGTGATCCCTCATAGCAGTGACACTGACAGCTTTCATGACATTTTTACAGCTTCTCCACAGATAAGTAGGGACAGTGCCGTAAATAATTACCTTACTAGAAGTTAGACTGATTTCAGTTACTTAGCAAGACAAATACAAAGAGAGATGCTGACATTACATCTAACGGTTCTTTAGCTGTCAAAATCCCTCTTGTGAGGAGATTTTGTTCTTATAAAGCAATCGGCAAGCTTTGATGATGTCAGCAGGTAACACCCAATCAAAAAAGGGGTGTGGTCATAAACTCCTGCCTGAAGTAAAACTCCACTCCCCTCTTTCCCAACCGGTACGAGCACGGTGAAACGTACGATTCAGAGGGTTGGGCTTAATTCATAACATGGCAAATTTCAATTTAATAAGAGCTATGACAGATGCTCTTACTTAGGTGTATGTTTTATGTTTTCTATGTAAGTAAATGCAAATAAAAGTATGTTATGGGATGCTTTTACTTAAATACACAATTTGAGACAGTACCTAAAAAAGGGTATAGTTTTCCTTTAACAGATGATTGTTTGGGGGTGGGGACTCTTACCTTCTTCACCAAAAAAACAGCCAAATTTAGATTGTCCATTTCAACAGCAATATGGAGAGGGGATTTTCCACTCTTCCTCTCTGCAGAATTGACATTTGCTCCAGCTTTTACCAACAGCACCAAACATTTCTCATTTTTCATTTTAACTGACCAGTGAACTGGGGATAAACCTGTGAGGAGACATCCGCTATTAATATAAAGTATGCCATGCACCTATTGCATTCATATATCACAGAAGTTTTCTTTTGGGACTAAGTGGATTTTAAACCCACAGAGACATCTCAAATACTACTTTGCACTATTTCAATGTTCTTTATTTTAGAGGAAAACAATGTCAAAAATATCATACATGCTTGAATATGAATCGAGAATGTGTGCCCTTTACTTTTCAGTCACATTTTGACCTTGTAGCCCTCAATATGCTGTTTAGATACAACTCCCAACACTCCTACCAAATCAGTAGTTGAAAATCTGTAGGTCGGTAATGATAGTGTCAACTAAACGTGTTTTTTTAGTTACATATTTGAGTAACCCTTTCCTTGTCTTCTGTTATGTCTAATAGTGCAAGTGGAACAGTTTGGTGTAGTGAGTGCTGGCACCCTGTATCAGATTCCGACTTGTCTACAAAGGAGTTTGTATGTTCTGCCCCCATATCTGCTTAGGTTTCTTTCCATACTCTGAAAATATACTAGAAGGTTAATAAGCACCTGAACAGAATTACTTTAATATATGCTACACTGAGGCAGGTACACAAGGATAAATAATCATTATAAAGTGCTACATATCATGTAGGTGCCCTATAATAATAGTATAAAAACAAAATTTTAAGATATCACCCAAAGGATCCAATACAACACTGTGCAGCTAAGCTATTCCGATTGTAGGAACACAGAGTATAGATAAAACGAAACACGTCATGCTCACCGTGGTAATCTGGCATGTTTATCAGATTCTTTTGACCTACAGATGGATATTTCAGCAGGACACCAAGCATCTTGTCATCTTCAGACTGTACAGCCAAATGCAAAACTGAGTTTCCATATCGGTCAAGGATGGTGGGATCTGCCCCTGCTTTCAGAAGGAAAGCCACCACACTATATTGTTTGGTGATTACTCCAAGGTGCAGAGGAGTCTAAGTAAAAGATGGCGAAGAAGAACATATAGGTGGAATAAGACACAGATTATTGGCAACAGCACAAGATAAGTCTAAAGCAATTTAAGAAATTCAGGAGTGCATGTCAGACATTACATTGAAATAGGAATTACATCAATCTGAGCTGAATGCTAAGGATCAATTGCAAACTCACTGAACAGTTATTCCCATGTGCCCCCCTTAAAGTCACTGACTAACGCAGAGTTAGAGAGCTGAAAAGCAGGAAGTTGTGTTCAACATACAGTCACTCCAGCCTTCATAGATTCAATTTTTGGCTAACTAACTATATTCAAAACTTTTATTTATTTTGCCTATTTACCCAGTTTTAATTTTTACACTGAACTGTTCCTTTAAGCTTCACTTCATGCATTTCTACAGTGGAAGAGATAGCCCAGATAATTATATAGATACAGATATATGTATACCTGTATAAATACTAACAAGCTCTATCATCATTTTCATATTTATGACTATTTTGTTTTCACATAGCCTTAGATCAAGCTTCACAAACCATGGGGTTGCAACCAAGGTTACCAAAAGCAGTGGATGGGGCGCCCAGAGAAACAAGTATCCTTGCCCTGCTTTCCATTTTGGGTGTTGCAGTTAACATGGCAAAGTGACTGTAAATAACCACATTGTTAGCTATCCATGGATATCCTGGAAAAACCAAGTTTTCACGATCATCCAGTAGTAAAAAAATATATAATTTTTTCTTGAGGTAATGTGTAATGTTGTATAAAGAAAAGAATTTCTAGATAAGCCCTGCAAAAAGCACTTCTCACCAACACAATATCGTCATCATGTTTTTGCAACAGAAATTCAGCCAGTTACTGATAATATCAATTGCTGTTTATGTGACAGGAATGTGGCAAGACTACAAGATACTGTTACACAGCCAAATCATCAACACTTTTTTTAACAATAGTCCATTCTAAAGTTCTCAACATAACAAATTTTTTTGTTGGTTTTGTACAAGCTGAGCATATGGGTGCGGCATACAAGAACAGGCAATCCAGTACCTGTTGAAGGTGATTACTCATGTTAAGAATCTGTTGATTTGGGATGCTCAAAATGATTTGCACCAGCTGCTCAATGACGGAAGACTGTCCATGTATGACTGCAAGATGTAGTGGCCTGGAAAATAAAAGAACTGTTTTAATCATTAGAATGAGTACCTAAACAAGGGGTGTCCAAACTTTTGGCTCGTCGGGCCAGATTGGAAAATGAAAAATTGTCTGGGGCCCACACATGAAATACACAAACACGTTTGATTTGTAAAAGTAAAGGAAATACACAGAAAAGAACTACAATACCAGTTGCATAACCAGATGGAGCTATACACTGGAATATGGGACACCTGGATATTAAATAGACGTATTATTATATTATTATTACTAACTGGGCAATGGGCAGAGTCCCCCCTCCTCCTATTTCCTCGGGAACCAAGTGTTTCAAGCTGGGCCGCATTCATATGCATCCTGGGCCGCAAGTGGCCCTCCGGCCGCAGTTTGGACAGCCCGACCTAAACTCAAGTGAAGTCCTGATCCTTTGCTTGCAGTGTTCATGAGTAAACAGTGGTGAACAATGTCTTCACAGAGAGTGTTACTTTAGGTGCATGGCATATTTATGATTGCTGCAATCCTCTTGGGAAAAGTGCAGTGAGCAAAGCAATCATATCCAAAGGAGATTAGGAAACCTGTCTCTTTAAAACAAGAAACCAAAAATCTTACGTGTCTCCGTTTTCGTCTTGTGTCGCTGTTAAATGTCTTTGGACAGCTAACAGCATGCGAGGGTCGGCAGTGGTTGCGTAATCCAACAAAGCCCTAGAGGTGCGCTGAGTGAGGGAAAGCATCCTAAGATTTGCTGCAATTAGATGATAAAACACAGATCAGATGGATCATAAAGAGCTGTGAAACTGGTAACATTTACTAAAAATTAATTACTTAAAGGAAAACTATACCCATCCCATATCTGGCCAGTCCTACGCTTAATTTTCATCTGATTCGTTAAGAATTCAATTGCTTAATTATACATTTTCCAAAGGGACTAAGTTTTACCTGCAACTTACTAGCTGCTTTCAAAGTAAAACTCCCAAACTTGGCTGCCCTTTTATTAGACACCAGTGGGATCACCTGACTATAGCTGGGAAGGGTGGGAGCTACAACATGGAGCTGGTCACTGCTCCTGTATAACTATAACAAACAAGGGAAAGTTGTGCTCACCACTATTTTTTAAAACCATTAGGCGGGGGACTCTTGTATTTGACTATATGTATTTTGTGGTCACACCCTCATTGCACCCCCGCCTAATGGTTTTAAAAAATATTGGTGAGCACAACTTTCCCTTGTTTTATATATATATATATATATAAATTTTTTTTTTTTAAGTAAATATTAACCTTGTCTTGAACCACCATTTCGTGATGGTCTGTGCTGCCTCAGAGATCCCCTGACCAGAAATACTACATCTCTAACTGTAACAGGAAGAAGTGTTAAAGCAAAAGACACAACTCTGTCTGTTAATTGGCGCATGTGACCTAAGAAGTATAGTTTGTTTGGTTTGTTTGTGTGCACCGTAAGTCATACAATCCCAGGGGGTGGCCCTTATTTTTTAAAATGGCAATTTTCGATTTATGATTACCCAATGGCACTTACTACTAGAAAAGTATATTATTATGAAAGTTGTTTATTTACAAGAAGCAGGGTTTTACATATTAACTGTTTTATGCAATATCTTTTTATAGAGACCTACATTGTTTGGAGGGTATAGTTTTCCTTTAACATTGGCAAGCAATCTCTTTCAATTACAAAACTGCAATCCAAAGTTTCCAACACACACACCATAAGATGAAGACTGCCAAAATGAAGGCTTGCCTCCAAGGGCTCACAGGAATCATAGCCCAGGAAACAAATCCAATATGGAATTTGCCTAGCCCAGTGAAAAAAAATAAAGAAATGGAACAGCACTCCCTTTTAATATTTTATGGAATAAGAAGATAAAATATTGGACTATATTCTTAAAGGGGTGGTTCACCTTTAAGTTAATTTTTAGTATGTTATAGAATGGCTAACTAAGCAACTTTTCAATTGGCCTTCATTTTTTCTTTGATATAGTTTTGAATTGTTTGCCTTCTTCTGACTTGTTTCAGCTTTTCTAAAAACAAATGCTCTGTAAGACTACAAATGTATTGCTATTTTTTATTTTTTATTACTCCTATTTCGATTCAGGCACTCTCCTATTCATATTTCAGTCTCTTATTTAAATCAATGCATGGTTGCTAGGGTGATTTGGACCCTAGCAACCAGATTTGAAAATTTCTAACTGGAGAGCTGCTGAATAAAAAGCTTAATAACGAAAAACCCACAAATAATAAAAAATGAAAACCAATTGCAAATTGTCTCAAAACAACACTCTACATTCTACTAAAAAATTATTTAAAGGTGAACAACCCCTTTAAGTAAGTGTGTGCCTTAACAAGTGCCTTTGACTAGTGCCTATTATATATTTTTGCGTGAGTTGTATGTTGATGACTAGCCAGGTGTCTAGGGAAACAGGAGCACCACCAGCAAGCAAGTTAAGAACATGTGTAACAGCAATCCCAATGGTCTTGTGTCTACCGCCCCTTCTACTATTTACAATTTCCCTCTCTCTCTCCTTTGTCTGTTCTTTTTTGTCATAAAAAAAAAAAAAAGAATTAACCCTCATGATGACAAAAAAATGGAAAGATAAGTACAAACTGGAGAAAAACAACCTCTATCTAAAATGTTCTCTACCTCTAAGGACTTAAACCCTGCCTGTTCTTAGGTACTTGTGGAAACATGAGCCCTCATTAACTTATGATGATTCATAAAACGGTCTGAGGCTTTAAATATATTTTAAGGGGGTTATTTACTAAACTCCGAATGCCGAAAATCCAAAATGTGGTTTTTTTAGTGTAAAATTGGAATTTTTTAAATATTCAAGTTTAAGTTTTTGAAACTATAATTCCAATTTGTGAGTTTTTGTGCAAAAAAATTTGAACTGTGCCAAAAATTCAAACCTTAAGAAATCACCCCCTAACAGAGCATGTAACACGTGCTTTGCTAACAGATAAACGGATGTCCATAAACAGGTGTGCTGTCTACTAACCTTGACGCATAATCATTTGGCACTGGGCTTCTTTCTGTGCAGTTGTAGCGCTGTCTGTTTGGGAACATGCAGATGCCTCTTCCCCCTCTTTCTTGATGCTTATAGATGGCTGCTGGTTTTTCTCAGAAGAGTTTGTTGCTGAGCAATGCTTCATCATATGCCCACTGCTATGGTAGCCTCCACCAGCAGGTGAGCTCATGTAGAATGCAGAATTCATTCCTGTGTATTGATAGTTTATATTGCTCCCTGGTGATTTTGAAAAAGAAGACCATTAGGAATACATTGTCATAAATTAATCAATAAATAATTTTCTGTCTTCTATTCCTTACATCAATTTCGCTGCCGTTATCTGTACATTTTTAAACTTACTATCTCTCCAGCACAATGATAGTGGCAAACATAATTAATTCTGCTATCTACAGCTATTTGCAAAAAACCAACCTCCTCCTTGGCCGAAAGAAGAACCTCCTCCAGCACCACCCATGGGAGATCCACCACCATAGAAATGGTTATTGAAAGTTGGGAGATCTTTCCTTCGCTTTCTCTCCACTTCTTCTTTATCTGGAAAATGTGCCAGATTAAGCTGGGTCACTATATGTTGTCAAAGAATTACATATCTAGCCATTTTTCAGATTCAGGCAAGTAACACCTCATACAACAATATACAGTCAACCCATGAATTTGTGTTCACATTTATGGTTTTTGCACCACAATTATTTTGTTGTTCCAATAATTCCATTGCAGTCTAATGGGTGATTTTGTTCTGATTGCCTAATTCAATATACTAGCTGTATAGCTTTTAATCGGGTTAGTTAGCAACCCTATCGGCAGCCACATATCTTTTGACGCATTTTTTTACTTCTTCAGTGGTCTTGCAAAATTTGTTTTTCAGTGTAGAGTACACAGTAAAGGACGGGTAACAACAAAAATTGAAACAGTGTTGTATGTATTTAAGACAGTAATGTTCTGTAAAGACATACAATCTGTAGAGTTGTGTGAGGGTTTTTGTACCTCCGATAAACTCGAAATTTGAATGTTTGAGGATTTATGGAAAAATCTGAACGTCAAAGACTTGCATTAAAAACTACGGGGAAAAAACTTGATCGATTTGAGTTTTTTCGGGATCATTACAATTTGTGTCCCGAAAACTCTAATTAATTTTTGACATTCAAATGTTCGATTTTTTTTTTCTTATTAACTCACAGACATTAGAGTTTTAAAAAATATAACTCAAATGTGAGAGTTTGGGTGAAAAAAAAATTCAAAATTGTGGAAAAAAAATCACATTTGATTTTTGATAAATCTGCCCCTAAATGTAATAAAGTAGTTTCCCTTTATGGCAGTACTTTTAGTTGCTTTAACACTTTTCTTCTGCTCCACTGTAAAATGTAAGGCATACTTACATTAATGATTTAAGCATGCACACCTTTAAAGGAACAGTTCAGTGTAAAAATAAAAACTGGATAATAGATAGGCTGTGCAAAATAACAAATGTTTTTAATATAATTAGTTAGCCAAAAAATGGAATGTATAAAGGCTGGAGTGACTGGATGTCTAACATAACAGAACAGAACACTACTTCCTGCTTTTCAGCTCTCTAACTCTTAGTTAGCAGCTTTAAGGGGGGCCACATAGAACATATTTATAGTGAAAACATTTTTTATTTTGCACGTCCTATATTCACCCAGTTTTTATTTTTACACCGAACAATTCCTTTAAATGCTTATAAATGGGCATTTAAAATATCTGTGTGGCAGTTTATTTTCCTTTACATTTTACACAAGTACCGCATTATGACATCCCATTAATGACAAAACTATTGTACTCTACCTTGTTCCAGGGGATAGTAGGTGAACTGTTTGGAATCACTGACATCCCCTCCCTTTTTGCGTTTTAACTGTAAAAACACAGTAACTGGGCGATCAATCTTCTGTGTGTGGTATGGTGGGGTCCGGAACACTATTGCATACTAAAACAGTAGTAAGGGAAACAAAATGACGGATTAATAAAAGAATGCTTAGCAGCAATATAATTCCCATTACCATACGTTTTGCACCACCCAGTTTCAAAACCCACCGTTGATCATATGTTGATCATTTCACCTAAAAATGGTTTAAATTAGTAATAAAAAGCCCCTGCCAATTACATCAAACCATTAAATGTAGAAGAAAATAAACATTTGCATCTAAAACCTTTGCAAATGTAGAGTTAATATCTCTAGGAAAGTGAATTGATTTTTTGCATTATCTAAGCAGATTTTCTGTTAGGTGTCTATTGCGTCTATGGCAGAAGACGACACAACGGATATCGGCAAAGCACTTGGATATCGACTGGCTCGTTGATCAGGCAAGTCCAAAAATTTCCTTCAGATTCTATTGTTTCTACCTGTATATCTGATGATTCAGCTATAAATGTCTGTATGGATGCAGGAGAGAATAATCCAGAAGCACGCTAGTATATTGATTAATGAAATAGGTGCTTTATTTAGCCCATGTGCATCCGAAAAAATATGTATGTATGGTTGCAGAAATGATCGTAACTATTACGTCTATAGCCACCTTGAGAACAATTTGTTGTGGCTTGTATATGATAACATGTGATTATAAAGTCCTGTCTTAAAACAATGCATATATGCATATATGCAGATGATAGTAAATTGTGCAGAACTGTGCAATTGTGCAGGATGCTGCCACTGCTGCAGAGTGATTTCTCTAAATTGGGAAACTGGGCAGCAAACTGGAAAATGAGGTTCAATGTTGATAAATGCAAGGTTATGCACTTTGGCAAAAAGAATATAAATGCAAGTTATATACTAAATGGCAGTGTGTATGGAGTTTCCTTAAATGAGAAGGATCTTGGGGTTTTTGTAGATAACAAGTTGTCTAATTCTGGGCAGTGTCATTCTGTGGCTACTAAAGCAAATAAAGTTCTGGCTTGCATGAAAAGGGCATTAACTCAAGGGATGAAAGCATAATTATGCCTCGTAGGTCCCTGGTAAGGCCTCATCTGGAGTATGCAGTGCAGTTTTTGACTACAGTCCTTAAGAGGGATATAAATGAGCTGGAGAGAGCGCAGAGACTAAGTGCAACTAAACTGGTTAGAGGGATGGAAGACTGATTAGAGGAGGGTAGACTGTCATGGTTAGGGTTGTTTTCTCTGGAAAAAAGGAGCTTGAGAGGGGAGAGGATTAAACTTTACAAGTACATTAGAGGACATTATAGACAAATATCAGGGGACCTTTTAACCCATAAAGAGGATCACCACACCAGAGGCCACCCCTTTAGACTAGAAGAAAAGAACTTTCATTTGAAGCAACGTAGGGGGTTCTTCACAGTCAGGACAGTGAGGTTGTGGAATGCACTGCAGGGTGATGTGATGGCAGATTCTGTTAATGCTTTTAAGAGTGGCTTGGATGATTTCTTGGATAGACATAATATCAAAGGCTATTGTGATACTAAATTCTATAGTTAGTATAGATAGGTATAATTTGTCTGAGAGTAGGGAGGGGTGTGTGTATGGATGCTGGGTTTTCATTTGGAGGGGTAGAACTTGATGGACTTTTTTCTTTTTCTTTTTTCAGAATGATGTAACTATGGAACTATATCACGGTCAAGCATAAGGTAAAGCACCAACTGATGTGGAGACAGTAGAAGTAATTATTCATAGCTCTACTTCTGCTTCTTTGGAATTACTCAAAACACTGCTGTTACAGGTACTGTGTGTCCAGGTGGGTCATCTAACTTCTGTAACAAAGGCGGTAATACCAATACCTATTAGTAACAGGAAATGCCCTTTACATATTGATAGAAGCATTACTCTGACATCTACATTGTTATCTGCTTCTGGACACCTAGTACCTGTATTATTATTAGGGATGGTTTTTTTCAGGAGACCAATGGGAATACTTAAAGTACAAAGAAAAAGTTCACATACCTGTAGGGCAAGTATATGGTTTCCACTGAACTAAGAGGCTAATACATTTCTATAGTACCAGAGCTTGCTGATGTGCAGTCTACATTTGGCTTGCCCCATAAATATTACAGTACAGTCAACGCAGAGACTGACCAGCTGTAGTACAATACCTGTTTATGAACATCTGTTGGTGCAAAATCTCCAAAGGCATGCCATCCATTTTCATCATCTTCATAAAACTGCACTTCTATGTCATCTACAAGTATTAAAGGAATATATTTGTGCATAAAGGCTGTTTATTTATAACTCACAGCTGGGGTGAGTAATCAAGATGGTGATGTTCTGGATACATATGTGAAGGCAGTTACATGTTTTAATTCAGTATGCACCATGATAGCACTATATACATGGCTCCAATGTCTTGGTTTTGTGTGATCGCAGGCAATAAAAATTCACAAAGTGTAGTAGGGAGCACAACTCTATGGCCCACCAGTGCACTGAAATCTTATTAGCAGCTGAGTTTGCTGGGCATCAGTCCTGTAAGTGTAACTTAACGCACTATGTCTGTGGTGACAGATGTGGTACTCACTGTCACCCGGTTTTAAGTTATGGTCAAGTTGCTATTTTTTTATAGTCATTAACTGGGAGGCCCATTTATCAAGGTCCAATTTAGAATTTTTTTTCATTCTAATATACTCACAATTCAACTGGGAGGTTATTTAAGGAAAATTTAGAATGGCTAATAATCGATCCAATGGTTACAAACTGATAATTCAATTCACATTAGAATCGTATTCGGTTCATACGAATCAGGTTTTTCTCTGAAAATAAAACTAAATGTCAGGAAGGCTATTAATATCTCTAAATGACCTCTGCCATTGACTTATACATGAACTCGGCAGGTTTTAGGTGGAGAATGTTAGAATTAGGACTGTTTCCATGGTCGACGTGTGATAAAGCTCACATTCGAATTTACATTAGAATAAGGGGAAATTCAAATTTGATTGTGTGAATATTGACACTCGAAAATTCGAATTTACTATTTGACCCTTGATAAATCTGCCCCATAGTGTCTGGGAAAGTGTGGAGTGCCTTCATGTATAATATTTCCAGCATTCACCAGTGCGGCAGCATAGACCATCTGCAGTCTTCTGCAAATTAAAGCAGGTACAAAAAAATAATTATTCTGTAATTTTAGGCAGCAACTGTTTCAGTCACTTGTGGTTAAAAGCAACTTAACTGGGGAAGGGGTTAAATTCATTCACACAACTGAACCCATGTGTATGTCAGATATATTCCTATCAATATTTTGTTTTGATTCTAAATATAAATATGGCTAAGCATTTCCATATTTGTCTTGATTTTCATTTATTTTAAAAAGCATGTCAGCAAAAACGTATTATGTAACTTCTGCATTAAACACATTGCAAACTATTTGGTATCAAAGAATTCCAGGAGTAAAGACAAAAACCCTACCTTCAACTGTTTGTTGTTTGTTTGTACAGATCTACCGCTTATTTCAGAGTTTTATTACTTTCACACATTATACAGTCTAATTCCAAATATTATAAAGAAATGTAATCAGTGAATAAAACCAAAGTGTGTGTTGCATGTTAGCATGTGAGTGTAAAGAATGATTTTAGGGCTAGAGGACTATTTACCTTTTTGAACCTTATCACAGAGCAAATACACTTCATCGCCTCCTTTAACAGAGCCAGCAGTTTTGTCCATTCGTGAAATGCGCAGGTTTGATGCCCCTGGAGATTCTGTAAAAAAAAAAATAAAATAAAGAATACATATCCAGGATGTAGAAAGGCAGAATAAGAATAGTTTCGTCAGAAGAGCTTGTAAAAGCATTATTATTCTAGCAGCAAATAACATATCTGATTCCCTTGGTTTATATTACTATATATGGGCAACAGCTTAATTTCTTATCTCTACTATATTTTTCCAACAATTGTTTAGATTCAATGTTGCAGTTCCAAATACCACCAAAGGGTGCCAATAAATTATTCCCAAATGATTTCTCCTCAGCAGCAATTTTGTTTCAAATATTTGTTTTGATAAAACCCTATAAAGCTGCTATGAAACCAAAATAATATGAATTATTTCGCAGTTGTAGAGACTGTCAACCTTAATAACTGTGTTCATGGTAGGACTGGGCCGGCAGGACACAGGGAAAAAACATAGTGGGCCCCACCCCTCGGGGGCCCGACATCCCAGACCCGTTCCCTGGGGGGAGGGGGATTTGCGGCGAGGGGCCCATTGGGTTGGGTTCCCCGGAGGGCGCAGACCACCCCAGTCTGATGCTATCATCCAGCTAACCAGAGCAGTGGTGTAACTATAGGAAAAACCACCACCCCCTTTGTCTGCCCCTCCCCATTAACATTAACTGTATTTATCCTGTTATGTGTCCTGGGGTATTATAAATGAACTTGGCCCTGGCATTCTGTGAAGACATCCACGTAAACATGTCTTTAGAGAACTAAACCCTAAAAATTAATGTGGCTAAAAATGCCATATTTTATATACTGAACTTATTGTAGCCTTAAGTTTCAGCTTCTCAATAGCAGCAATGATCCAGGAATTAAAACTTGTCACAGGGGCTCACAATCTTGGGAAGTGTCTGCGAGCAGCTGTTAAGAGACTGAGCTTAGGGGTCGTCTGAAATTATCAAGCAGAATATTAGGTTGGCCTGTAATAAAAGCTGATGCTACAAGGCTGATTATTAAATGCTGATGCTAGTTGCATTGGTTTCTGTGCTGCCATGTAGTAGTTATCTGTATTAATTACTAATCAGTCTTATATTGTGACATTTCTATTCTATGTGTACTGTATATTTTGAGTCGGTCCCTAAACTCAGTAAGTGACAGCAGCACAGAGCATGTGCAGTGAATCAGCAGAAAAGAAGATGGGGAGCTACTGGGGTATATTTGGAGACACATCTTCCCTGCTAATGGGCTGTGGTTGCCTTGGGCTGGCACAGAAGCCCAAAACATAATGTACAACATTTCTAGCCTACTTCTTTAGTTCAGCTTTAGTTCTCCTTTAATTACCCTACCCAAACCCAATAATCACTCTCTGTCTATACCCAGAGTACAGACAAGACCCCATCAACAGATCTGTTTTGTCCTTGCTAGGGTTCATCCATTTCTGATGAGTGAATGCGAAGCTGATTGGTAAAAGAGTTCCATGTCTTTTTTATTATGCCAGCTATATAAGATGTACACAAGGTAATCTTTACATTACATATACAACCAACATTTACAGAGCATCCATTCATCGTTAGCACACGTGTTGCACTAAATGAAAGGATATACACAATGTGAAAAAGCTTTAAGTTATTTAAAAACGGAATGTGGTTGCTATTTCCTGTGGTGTGTGGGTGTTTTTAAAAATACAGGTAACTAAGAATCTTTCTTTGGGAAACCCCTTAAATGAGAACCAAAGTAGCTAGAAAAGTTGTACATTATGTTTTGGGCTTCTGTACCAGCCCAAGGCAACCATAGCCCTTTAGCAGGGAAGATCTGTGCCTCTAGCTCCCAATCTTCTTGTACCATCAGCTTATTTTACAGGTCAACCTCATTTTCTGCTATTGTGACAACCCCTAGGTTTAACTTCTCAACCGAGCTCACTGAGCATGATGCAGATACTTTCCAAGATGGCGACCCCGTGTAATAAGTTTGAAGTCCTAGATCATTGCTGCTGGTGCAATAAGTTCAGTACAGGTATGGGACCCATTATCCAGAATGCTCAGGACCTGGGGTTTTCCGGATAATGGATCTTTCCGTAATTTGGGTCTTCATGCCTTATGTCTATTAGAAATTCATTTAAACATTAAATAAACCCAATAGGCTGGTTTTGCTTCCAATAAGGATTAATTATATCTTAGTTGGGATCAAGTACAAGGTACTGTTTTATTATTACAGAGAAAAAGGAAATGATTTTTAAAAATTTGGATTATTTGGATAAAATGGAGTCTATGGGAGACAGCCATTCTGTAATTTGGAGCTTTCTGGATATCGGGTTTCCGGATAAGGGATCCTATACCTGTATATAAAATATGGCATTTTTAGCCATATTTATTTTTAGTGTTTAGTTGTCCTTTAAAAACTACAAGTCAACAAACAGTAAAGCAAGTTAATAGTCCCCTTATTTACAAAGCTTCAACCTGGGCTGTACTAGACAATGACACTAATGCATCACTAGGATGCATAAAAATATGCACAATTAAAATACACAATGTAATATGTCCTGCAAAATTCACATTATTGTTATTTATCCAAATATTGTCCAATTTACAACTTCAATTACATTTCCCAGACAAAATTTGTCCATCGAGATCGACTAGGGTTGTACCCACTGGTTGCTTGGTGTCCCAGGATTACAGAGGGCCTAGCGAAGACTCTATTTCAATGTTTACACCTTTACATAAGCATACAAATGGTGGGGAATGGCTAAACCTGAAAATATTTTGTTTGTGAAGTTCAGCCATTTCTAATTGCTAAAAAGCTTGCAAGAAGGCAAATTATACATAGTTAACACATTCATTCTTCCAGCAGGTGGCAGCAACTTCAAGTGTTGGCCCTGTAAAGAATTATCCTAGAATATTTTTCTGAGTAGGTAGGTCCCAGCCCTAAAAACCTATACAGGTATAGGATCCCTTATCCGGAAACCCGATATCCAGAAAGCTCCGAATTACGGAATGTCTCCCATAGACTCCATTTTAAAGGAGGTGTTGCTCCACACCTCCTTTTAACTATCCTTAATTAACGCTAACTGCCTTTAGCTTGGCAGCTGCAAAACCCTTACATGGAGCAAGGGATGGAAGCCCACCCTGCTTTCTTCCATCCACTCCAGGGACCCATAATCCAGCTTTCAAAAGCCATCCAACCCCTTCTTAAAGCTATCTAATGTATCAGCCTGTACGACTGATTCAGGGAGAGAATTCTATGTTTTCAAACACCAGTGGGGCAACACTTCTGCAATCTTCAGGACATGAGAGTCTTAATTCTAAAAGGGAACTTGAAAACTGAACGGGAAAGGAAGATCTATTAATTCAAATGTATGGAGTTATTAACACATTAAGACAGAGCCTTAATTTAGGGTCAGGTTTCATCTCACACTGTGTGACCTGAATGAATCCAGCTTTCATTTGTATTTTGCCTGACGAAGGGGCCTTGGTGCTCCAAAAGCTTGCAGTGTATTTCAATTGTTAGCCAATATAGGTATCACTTCTACAATACTTTTGGTATTTGTTTTTTGCTACTGGCTAACACGGTACCAGTGCAATGGTATATATTATTCTGTGGGAAGACTGGGCACAAGGTGAATTATTTGTTCAGAGATAAAAGGAACAGGAAGAAAGGTGCAAACTTTATCTAGTGGGTGGGGTAACCACCCATTTCTTGGTTTTCCCCATATTATAATTCTTGGTTTCCTTCTGACAGCAGCAATAACCCAGAGCGTCTGTGTTGTAATATCTACTCTTTAGACATCATAGATTTTAGATCGGAATTTTTGAAGCCTGGATTTTTTTTCCATACTGTTTTGTAAAAAATGTAATGCAGAAATAACGTTAAATGTATATCACCCCTTCTCCCTACAGATCACTGCCCCAGTCATCCTGCATAGCCATGCCCCTAGCCCAGCACAGCTTCAATATAACGGATAATGAAAGGTTAACCATATAGTTACATAGTTAAATTGGGTTGAAAAAAGACAAGTCCATCAAGTTCAACCCCTCCAAATTAAAACCCAGCATCCATACACACACCCCTCCCTACTTTTAATTAAATTCTATATACCCATACCTATACTAACTATAGAGCTTAGTATCACAATAGCCTTTGATATTATGTCTGTCCAAAAAAATCATCCAAGCCCCTCTTAAAGGCATTAACTGAATCAGCATCACAACATCACCCGGCAGTGCATTCCACAACCTCACTGTCCTGACTGTGAAGAACCCCCTACGTTGCTTCAAATGAAAGTTCTTTTCTTCTAGTCTGAAGGGGTGGCCTCTGGTACAGTGATCCTCTTTATGGGTAAAAAGGTCCCCTGCTATTTGTCTATAATGTCCTCTAATGTACTTGTAAAGTGTAATCATGTCCCCTCGCAAGCGCCTTTTTTCCAGAGAAAACAACCCCAACCTTGACAGTCTACCCTCATAATTTAAGTCTTCCATCCCTCTAACCAGTTTAGTTGCACTTAGTCTCTGCACTTTCTCCAGCTCATTTATATCCCTCTTGAGGACTGTAGTCAAAAACTGCACTGCATACTCCAGATGAGGCCTTACCAGGGACCTATAAAGAGGCATAATTATGTTTTCATCCCTTGAGTTAATGCCCTTTATTTATAAGACAGAACATTATTTGCTTTAGTAGCCACAGAATGACACTGCCCAGTATTAGACAACTTGTTATCTACAAAGACCCCTAGATCCTTCTCATTTAAGGAAACTCCCAACACACTGCCATTTAGTGAATAACTTGCATTTATATTATTTTTGCCAAAGTGCATAACCTTGCATTTATCAACATTGAACCTCATTTTCCAGTTTGCTGCCCAGTGTTCCAATTTAGACAAATCACTCAAAGTGGCAGCATCCTGCATGGAACCTATAGTTCTGCACAATTTAGTATCCTCTGCAAAAATAGAAACAGTACTTTCAATGCCCACCTCCAGGTCATTAATAAACAAGTTGAAAAGCAAGGGACCTAGTACAGAGCCCTGCGGTACTCCACTAACACTGGTCCATGTAAGCCCTTGCAGGCTGGACCCTCTTTACCTAGAGGCACATTTATCAAAGGTCGAATTTATGTGAGTTTTTAAAAACTCCCATAAATTCGACCAATCAAAATTTGTTTTAAAAAAATCAAATTTTTTTAAACACGGATGAATGCAATCGAAAACTCATCAAATTTGATTCGAATTGGATGCGAATTTTAAAAACTTGATTCCAGTTTTTTCTCCAAAAAAAACTTGAATGTCAGGAAGGCTGCAAACAACTTCAAAATGATCCCTGGACCCTTCCAATTGACTTAAACAGCAATTCGGCAGGTTTTAGGTGGCGAATAGTCAAATTCAAGTTCTTGAAGGGCTCCAGAGTATGATAAATCTCAAAAATCAAATTTGAATTTTTTAATTCGAGTAACTCCAGTCGAATTTTACAGTTTTGACCATAAAAAAAACTCGAAAAATTTTAATTTTCAATTCGACCCTTGATAAATCTGCATGCCAATTATTATGTACCCTTATGTACAGTGCTACGGAATATGTTGGCGTTTTATAATAATGATAAGGAGCAATCAAAACTTGGAAAAGGTGCTAGGACACAGGATTATAATAGACACAATAAGCTGGCCAGTGCCAGATAAAGTCAGAAGCTGACTAGCCTGAGTAATATTAGGCCTAGAGGAAACGCTATGAGATTTGTGCAACCTGTACTTTGCTCCTTGTGCAGAATCCAGTGCAAGGTGCAAAGTGGGGCACCATAGGTACAGCACGACCCTGTACTACAGACTGGCCAAAAGCACAAAGTTATTGGGAGGACTCTATGCACTAGTGATACAATTCCTCTATGCCCCTAGAGGAGAGTCAAAAAGGTAAATGCAGGAGGAAGAGGGTGTAGGCATTGGTTCTTGTGCTTCAGAAGGCTTGGGTTTAGAAATGCCCCTGGAACAGATTCAGTGCTGTATCCATAAGACTATGAAATTTACATGAAATACATACAGATTCTAACAGACACAGCTCACTTACTGCTGTCATGGATGGGATCTGAAATAACTGGTGGCAAGGCAAGGGTGTAGGCACCATTACTGTCAGGCAGGTAGGCCGTAAACTTGAGTCGCACAATGCTCAAATCTGTAACTTTCTTCAGGTCTTTAACTTCCTGCTCGATTTTTCGTTCTTCCACTTCTGTAATAAAAAGACATTTGAAGACTTTTAAATATTACATTGTATATCTGTCACATAAAGAATGTAAATGACTTGTTAATTTGAGATTGCTAGACGGTTTGTGTTGAGTCCTATTGTAAAAAAAGGGATTTGCTATATTTCCCATTAGCATGTAAAAGAATAATTACTGTGTGCATAAGGCTGTTGGTCAGCACTTTTTAGGGGGTGTTAAAGTCACTAGAAAATATGAGTGCTATGAAGCCTGCTCCATAAGGAATTTGCATAGGAGCTGTCCTAGCAGTTAAACCCCTTTCTTATGCTCCCTGCAGCTGTCATTTACCAGAACTGAGCTCTCTAAATAGGACACTACTGCTGATATCTGTGCTTCTCAGTTTTTGAACTATAAGACAGCTGTTTGTGGTGCAGCATTGGGCAGGACTATAGCAGACACTTCATAAATAAGCTTTTTTGTTTATTTGACTTGACTCTACTGATCTGTGGTTTATACAGACAGAAGACATCCACACCCCTGCTTAAGACACTGGAAACCATACCTGTGAGTGTGTTTCTTCCTGTGTTTCTTAAAATATTTCGCTTCATCTTTTCTTTCAAGATCTCAGTCTGGCTCTTCTTGGTGACATGTACAATGCCCAAATTGTTAAATCTGGAGAACACAGAGGAGATAAGAGTCAACACATGCATGCAAAGATTATGTGAAATTATTTTTAAGGGGTTCTAACGTCACCCCATTATGTTTAGGTATTACATTGAAAGATACAAATATAATGTGGAATCACAAAACTTGATTAACAACCACTTTAACAACAGTTTATGTCATGTTTAATGTATAGAATTGCAAGTGGATACAAAGGTTTAGAGTATAAACTATGTGTAATAAATCACCTATTCCACAGAGTTCCTCTGACTGAACAAGAGCTTTGGGTGGCTAAGCAGGGGTTACTAACCCACCAGCATAATGAAAGGTATTGTAGAATGTGTTGCACTGGTGATAGTAACCTATGGGAAGGAATTGTAGCTCTAGTATAGCAGGTAGCATGATATAACATGGAAACAGAAACTTTTCAGTTTTTGCCAAGCTATAGCCCTAACTGCTGTTCAATTTTGACTTTTGCCTACCGTCACATATTGCATTTTCTCCACTGGCATAAAAAAAACGCAGACACAAACAATTCAGTTATGAATTCTTAATCCAACTTACTGATAAAAATGTTTTTAGTTAATTTCTGTGAAACACAAGTTCAAATATCATTTCCTTAGTAACTTATTTGCAGCTATTTCCAAGGCAATGTTATTTGTATGGCATTAGGTTTTTAAATAAATTATTTGAAGAAAGTTTTCTAACTTAAACACAGAGAGAAAGCATGTCAAGAAACTTTGTGCAAACCCCTGAAAGGCTCTTGAGCAGCCCCCTAACAAAATCCAGTGGAATTCAGTGGAACAGAGGGTACCTTTCTGTGATTGTATGCAGGATGGCCATTAGCTCTACACTGTGGAATAATAAAAAAAAAAAAAAAAAAGAGAGAATGTCCATAAAGGGCAATAAATTGTATGATACGTACTGAGCTGTCATGTCTTCAGGTCCTACAGTCACTATACAATTTCCAGTTTCGTTGGAATGTTTTCCCACAAGGCTGTGAGCATGAACTCGTGGTGGGTCTGTGTGTGTTACCAGGTCCACTTCAATCCTGGCCATTCCAACATAATTAAATATCTAAAAGAAGAGCCAAAACACAGTATTACTACAAAAACATATAACCTCAGGGTAATGTGCTAAAATACAACAGCCCTAAGCAACAAAAACACTGAGCACCTGTCCCTGTGCTGTACTATTTGGCATCCCTCAACTTATCACATGGTGCACATGTGCAAACACAACTCACATCCAGGATTTTTCGTGTGCTGCTTACATCCTCTGGAATGCTATGCCCTGTCCCATTAGACACTCTCCAAGCCTCCAGGCCTTCAAACAGCCACTTAAATCTCACCTTTTCATTGAAGCCTATAACTTAAAGTTCACCAATCATGACCAAAATCATTTACTAAGTAAATACACTATATGAAAGTTCAAGAAATTCGATTTTTAAAACAGTTAGAATTGTTTGTATAATGTAAATGATCAGCTCACTATACCTTCTGCAAGATCTCCCCTATCTCCACTGCAGTTCTAGCTGAGGCAGGCATCTTGGATTTCACTGGCTCCTCCTACCTATATCTTCCCAGCCAACTGTAGCTCTGAAATCTCGCACATGCTCAGTTCAAATTCCTTGTTTGCTTATCAACCCTTCTAAGCTATTTTCAAATCAGCCAAACCTGTGTGTTAGCTGCTGTACAGTAGTGCTGCCACCTGCTGGAAGTTAGCAGGTGGCAGCACTTCTAGTGGATACTTCTAGTGGAGGAGTTTACTAAAACAAGCAGTGTTACAATCTGAGCATGCTCCTGAAATTTGCACATTAGAGTCTCTGTTAAGAGTCTCAATATGGCCTCCCTCAGTGAAAGAACCCATTTGACAAAGTAAGGGATTTTTTTAAAACCTGCAGTTTTTTCAAAAAACTATATATGTAGTTTGATTAAACGTGTTTAGCTTGTACTGGTCAGATTGTTAATATGTGTTTGATTTTGGCTGTGATAGGTGCCCTTTAAGTCCTCAATTACTTGACCTCCCCTCAAGCCCCACTACTCACAGTTCACATACTCACTAACTACTGGTATTCATATCTTACTTCTCACTTACCATCACTTTAATCAACAGTAACAGTCACACAGGTTACCCTCACAGTACATCTCACTTCCGCTCCCTCTTAGAACATAAGCTCTTGAGAGCAGGACCCCCTACAGCCAATATCCAATTGTAACTGTGAATGATTTTTGGAGAAATGTTTGTCTGTACATGTTAACCATTTTGTCTTGTATTTATATCCATTTACTCTGTAAAGTGCTCCGTGAAATGATGTTACTACATAAATAATAATAATAATATGGTGGACTGATCACCATAAAATAAAATTCAAGTATCTAGTATTTATTGGCCTAAATATAGTGTGTGTGTGTGTGTGTGTGTGTGTTTAAAAAATGTATGTTTATTAGCTTGTATTAGTGCATAAGACCTTTTGTCTTTTGGTGGTGCTCTGATCAATAATGGGATTTCCATGTTGTTTTTTGCATAAGTAGCTGAATATCTGGTGGCAGCCATCTAGTTTCAACACATTTTGTAAATAGTCTGTTTGAGTTTAGCCCATGAATTGTGATTTCTGTACAGTTGAATCAGTCTTGGGCTTCTAACTTACTTTTACAGTAGGAAATGTTTTCTTTCCTTTCTCACTGGATGCTCCAGGAAGTCCTCCGTGTGATGGCCCCTCACACACATAGCGAAAACGAAAACCTCGCTGGGAGACAAAAAAATCCCAAATATACAATATAACTGGGGCTTCTTATTTTAAAGGCAAACACCTTTTATTTTCAGTCACTAACACTTTCACAAAATTATCTATACAGATATATGAACTACTATCCAGAATGACAGTTACGGCAATGCTAAATTGTTTGCAGTCAGTTGCACAAAAAATTCTATTCATTAAATGTAATCACTAGTCCTAAGTATGTGATGATCAATAAGGAATTATTATTATCGATTAAGGAATTATTGCTGTATGAAAATAGACCTCTAAATAGGCCTCTCTAATGTTGAAATGGAATACATAATGAAAGCAACAGAAGTTCAATGAATCACAATGTGCCATGGAAAGGGGGACCATGCATTACATTAGGGCAAGAGCTAGGAAAAATTGTGAGCATCGTGGAATTGCGAAAACATACGTACCTGCTTGGGTTGTTCGATAATAGAAAGATAAGCCACATTAGCTAGAGAGGGAGGAAGAGTAAATTTAGTGATCCAAAACAAAAATACAGCATTATGTAAACAAACATAAAAATGCAACAGAAACCTAGTTATATCCAGAGAAATACATTTCAAAAAGCTAAGTTCTGGTTCTAACAAAGTCTTGCATTTTGCATGTCATTATTTCTTAACACAACTGTTTTCTAAAAGTAATAAGGAAAATGAAAGGTGGTGCAAGCTAATATAGTACGTTTTACAGTTTTGTTCCTACTATAATTATACCTGTACTGATTAGAGTACTTACCCAAATCCTGCCCTAGAACTATAGGGTTCAGCAATGCTGTAGAATAGCCCATACCATTTCTATCTTCAATACCATTACAGGAATACTGTTTTGGAAAAAAGATATAGATAAAATAAAAACATATGCTTTACATCTATATTACAATATAGAAATATTACAATATGGAAATGTTCACTTTCTAGTTTACAGCTAATATAAACAAGTAAATGAATAAAATCTGGAGAGCATAAAATAGGGACTGTACATATATTACTGTACAGGTGTGGGACCAGTTATGCATAGTGCTCGGGACCTCAGGTTTTCTGGATACCGGATCTTTCCGTAATTTTTCTTCACACCTTACGTCTACTAGAAAATCATGTAAACATTAAATAAACCCAATAGGCAAGTTTTGCTTCCAATAAGGATTCATTATATCTTAGTTTAGATCAAGTACAAGGTACTGTTTTATTATTACAGAGAAAAAGGATATCAATTTTAAAAATCTGGTTTATTTAATTTTAATGGAGTCTATGGGAGATTTTCCATAATTTGGAGCTCTCTGGATAACGGGTTTCTGGATAAGGGATCTCATACGTGTACATCAAATTAATACTTTTTTACTTTGTCCATCAGGCAAATGTATGTATGTATGTAATTGTAATCCTTGAGCTATTTTTCTGTGTGTCTGTGATTATTTTTTTTAACCAAATACAGGGCTATACTTTGGGGTATATTGATCAAAAAGTGAAAATAGAATTCACTAGTTCATAAAGGGGAATTTGGAAGCTCTTTATAGAATTTTAGCAGAATATTTTTCAAAGGCTGCAAATAGTATCTATTCTGTTTTTACTCTTTAATGCAAAGTAAATGAATGCAGTGAATTAAGAAATATAAATATACAACAGAAATCAGCAGCACACTATTAAAAGTATTGTACAAAATATGTTGCAAAATTTGTTTGCATAGGAGTGCATATTACTGCTGTGTGTGTGTGTGTGTGTGTGTGTGTGTGTGTGTGTGTGTATGTGTGTGTATATATATATATATATATATATATATATATATATATATATATATATATATATATATATATATATATATATATATATATATATATATATATATATATATATATATATATATATAGTACATAGAAATAAGCCAGCACTCTCGAAAAATAAAGATTAGCTTGCCTGGGTGCAGTATCATGACATTTGTATCACAGTCCATCACAAAATATCCACACTCTCAGGACTTATAAAATCTAAAATATGTTTATAGATAAAAAGGACCAACGTTTCGGCCTATTCTCTTGAGAAAGGCCTTGGAATAGGCCGAAAGGTTGACATTAACACATGTATACATTTATTTTCATCTAATGGAATGCAATGTATAAAAATGTGCAACACTAAATACACAGTAGTGCAATGTAAAGATTATATATATATATATATATATATACAGTGGTGTGAAAAACTATTTGCCCCCTTCCTGATTTCTTATTATTTTGCATGTTTGTCACACTTAAATGTTTCTGCTCATCAAAAACCGTTAACTATTAGTCAAAGATAACATAATTGAACACAAAATGCAGTTTTTAAATGAAGGTTTACGTTATTAAGGGAGAAAAAAAACTCCAAATCTACATTGGCCTGTGTGAAAAAGTGATTGCCCCCCTTGTTTAAAAAATAACTTAACTGTGGTTTATCACACCTGAGTTCAATTTCAAAGGTTATAAAGCCATTTCTAAAGCTTTGGGACTCCAGCGAACCACAGTGAGAGCCATTATCCACAAATGGCAAAAACATGGAACAGTGGTGAACCTTCCCAGGAGTGGCCGGCCGACCAAAATTACCCCAAGAGCGCAGAGACAACTCATCCGAGAGGCCACAAAAGACCCCAGGACAACATCTAAAGAACTGCAGGCCTCACTTGCCTCAATTAAGGTCAGTGTTCACGACTCCACCATAAGAAAGAGACTGGGCAAAAACGGCCTGCATGGCAGATTTCCAAGGCGCAAACCACTTTTAAGCAAAAAGAACATTAAGGCTCGTCTCAATTTTGCTAAAAAACATCTCAATGATTGCCAAGACTTTTGGGAAAATACCTTGTGGACCGACGAGACAAAAGTTGAACTTTTTGGAAGGTGCCCGTCCCGTTACATCTGGCGTAAAAGTAACACAGCATTTCAGAAAAAGAACATCATACCAACAGTAAAATATGGTGGTGGTAGTGTGATGGTCTGGGGTTGTTTTGCTGCTTCAGGACCTGGAAGACTTGCTGTGATAGATGGAACCATGAATTCTACCAAAAAATCCTGAAGGAGAATGTCCGGCCATCTGTTCGTCAACTCAAGCTGAAGCGATCTTGGGTGCTGCAGCAGGACAATGACCCAAAACACACCAGCAAATCCACCTCTGAATGGCTGAAGAAAAACAAAATGAAGACTTTGGAGTGGCCTAGTCAAAGTCCTGACCTGAATCCTATTGAGATGTTGTGGCATGACCTTAAAAAGGCGGTTCATGCTAGAAAACCCTCAAATAAAGCTGAATTACAACAATTCTGCAAAGATGAGTGGGCCAAAATTCCTCCAGAGCGCTGTAAAAGACTCGTTGCAAGTTATCGCAAACGCTTGATTGCAGTTATTGCTGCTAAGGGTGGCCCAACCAGTTATTAGGTTCAGGGGGCAATTACTTTTTCACACAGGTTTGGATTTCTTTTCTCCCTAAATAATAAAAACCCTCATTTAAAAACTGCATTTTGTGTTTACTTGTGTTATCTTTGACTAATAGTTAAATGTGTTTGATGATCAGAAACATTTTGTGTGACAAACATGCAAAAGAATAAGAAATCAGGAAGGGGGCAAATAGTTTTTCACACCACTGTGTGTGTGTGTGTATATATATATATATATATATATATATATATATATATATATATATATATATATATATATATATATATATATATATATATTTAGCATAAATTTGCATTGTGTTTGTGCCAAATTCACTTCTTTTAATTAAAAATACCCATTTTTTAACTGCACTAAACATATATAATTTTGTATTTTCCTGTTACTTTCAGCCAAGCACAAGAGAAGCTGGTAAAACAAAGTATTACCATCCCACACATGGTCCTCTGTATAGTAACAAAAGGCCTATTAACTGAACTTGTTTTTAGCAAAGGTGTATATAAGCATATACTGTCCTTTTAAGTGATGACAGCATCTCTTTAGGTCCCAGAATGCTTATATATACAGGCAAATACATCAACCTATAGCATAAGTGCATTGCATGTTAAATTGATTTAATGCATGCTTTTATTCAAGCTTCAGTTTATGTCAACAGTAATCTCTGGGACATTTCAAAAGCAATAATCACACATCCAAATACACAGAGCCCTTTAGTTGTAAGGAAGTAAGTGCTCTTAAAATACTACCCAGGTATGTCACACTATGACACATGTAAAAATGTACAGAACATTTTTTTAATGGTAAATGAAATACCAGACAGCTTCTGAATCACACTCTGTTGCACAGATTACTAATCCTGTTACTCTAGAGAATTACGGGAAATATGGATGAGTAAATATAAAAGCATCAAACACTGCTAAACGGTATCTCATAATAGCAAAGTACAGACATATCACCCCAACTCTACACATCATTCTCTGTTCAATATTAATTTATCTAGAAGATCTGAAAGTAGATGTCAAGATGGGGAGAAAGCCTCCTTAAGAATTGGAATAGATGGGTTGACATGACACTTAGGGGTCAATCAGTCAAATACTGTACAATATGTGGCTATCCATGTGGGGGCCAAAGAGCATCAATGTGTTCTTTAGGGCTATTGGTGGATCTAAGTTTGAGAGAAGTAGCTAAGGCATCAAACAGGTTCACAGGCTGTTGAAACTGACCTTGTGAGGTTCCCATCAGGGTGTCACTGCAGAGGAAGCAGACCATGTGCTTGCAGTGGGGACAATGACTGTAGGGGGCCCAATGAGGCCCTAATTAATGAGCAATGTTAATATACAGTATCTTGGTAGAATAGGCCAATTTATCAATTTTTTGAGGCCCTAAATTGAATTTGCTGTGAGGCCCGGTAACATCTAGTTACACCAATAGTGTTAATACATGCCCTACTACTCAGCCAACCTGTCTGTCAAGATCTGAGCATGTTACAGATACTTTTAAAGATATGTGTGGCTTAATTAGCTCAATATTTGTTTTTGTTGGTTAACATTACTTAGATGAAGTACAAGACTGGACTCAAAATTTAGCTGCCACCAGTTTGTTTTATTTGAGAACAGGCATCCTGCCCAATAATCCATAGCAGCCAACAGGCTGGTGATGCTTTGCTGCTCTTTAGTATTATCCCCCCCCCAGCTTGCTTAGTTATATTATACTGTGTATAGAACACAGTTCAGTCCCCCAAGAAAATCACTTAAGAGAGACAGGCTCAATAGCCATTAAAATTGGTTTCTGTTTTTTGGAATTCCATTTTTGAATTTCTCATTTTCATTTTTTTTTACCAGCAAGAAAATGACTGAGCAGAAACTGATAAAATATAGTGCTTATTCACAAAGTGCATTGCGCAATGCTGTGCAGCAACAATATATGTGGAACTGACATTCGGCCAGGAGGAAATACATGCAGAAAAATGATTCCTCTTGGCACTTGGACAAAACTCACAAGGGGGGCCGCATGTCACAGTGCCCACTATTTACCTACTTCACTTACAGAAAGTTATTTTAAGATAATTGATTATCTAATAAAAAATCTAAAAAGGTTGCTTTTATAAAACCCTCTATCTGATATACACCAGCCTACATAAAACTGCTGCTCACTCTCATGATTGCAACTAACAGTACCAGGTCCAGTACTGAGGGTGAAGATGGAAATACAACCTTAAAGGGGTTGTTCGCCTTTAAATTAACATTTAGTATGATGCAGAGTGTGATATCCAGAGACAATGTGCAATTATTTTTCATTTTTAATTATGTGTGCTTTTTAAAGTTTTTTTTTTATTCAAGAGCTCTTCATTTCAGCAATCTGGTTGCTAGCGTCCAAATTACCCCAGCAACCAGACTTGAATAAGAGCCTGGAATATGAATAGTAAAGGGCCTAGAAAGATGAATAATAAAAAGTAGCACTAACAATACCTTTGTAACCTAATGCAGAGCATTTGTTTTTAGATGGGGTCAGTGACCCCCATCTGAAAAGCGGAAAGAGTCAGAAGAAATACTTAAGAAACTATAAAAAATAAATAAACAGCGGATACCAATTGGAAAGTTGATTAGAATTAGCCATTCTACAACATACTAAAAGTTAACTTAAAGGTGAACCACCTCTTTGAAAAGCACAAGCAATAACAAGTATAGCACTATTATTCTGGAAGACAGCTGTCATTGAATAATAATCTCTCTTCTCCTGCTAGCTCAGCATTTCTATAGTCTGCTGCTCATGTGGCATTTTGCAATATATATATATATATATATATAATACATAAACCCTATGAATATCTTGTAAATTATATCCTTATAAACAATGAGTTCTGATGTCATCCGTAATAAACGGTGAGTTCTGATGTCATTTCTGTCACATGACTCATTCTGTCACAAACTCCTCGCTAATTTATAATATCCTTATAATTTACAAGAGGGGGGACTTTATTCACTATATATATTTATATTTTGTATATCACCAAGGTACTTCACCATATATCTATAAAAAATCACAGCACCATTTATAGGAATCTATTTCCCAAGCTGTATATACATGTGTCATGTAAAGCACGTAAATATATCAAATCAATGTTTATGTTCAGATTACACAAATAAAATGGTTCCACCGTAAGTATTCTAATAGCACCGCATTGTGAGAACACCCAGGATAAAAACACAGAATGAAATGGCAGCAGCTAACCCACATTGTTTCAGCTGGTTCCAGTAGAAAATGAGCAGAACCAGATCTCAGTACTCACCGGATCGAAGTTTTCTATCTTCAGAGCAGACATCATGGAGGAGTTTCCTGGCCTCGATACAGTGCCGCCGTATATCGCTTAATAGAGAAATAAGAGGGTCGTATTTCAGATGAACTTCCTCCAGACAAGCAGCATAGTCACTGACGTGCAGACATCTCGGGGTCCCCTTCTTCAGACTGAATCCCGCTTACAGGAAATGAGCAACAGTGAGCTGTTGAGAAATTCAGGGGAAAAACGAAAAATCTACAGCGCGTAGGCACCAAAAACGAAAAACATAAAAGGAGCAAAGGGGAACCTGCCCCAGGAAAGTTGGAGCGACTGAGGAAAGTCCCTAAATTACCAGCGCTGCGAGAAGTGACTGCCCAAGTCACGTGATGAAGATACGCCAATCCTCTTAAAGCAGGAACAAGACGCGAGGCTAGATAAATAACCCTTTCTGCAGTCTTGGACAGCTGTGTAGGCTGCGAAGTGACAGCAGCAGCCGCTTCAAACTGCAATTTATTCCTTCTTAATTAGGTAAAAATATCGTTTATGTACTTAGTATTGGTGTAGAACAAAAACACAGAGATTCTACACTATTAAAAAAACTTTTTAAACCAGATTATCCTTGAGCCCCAAAATATAATTCTTACTTTATGTATTTTTTTGTATCAGTTATACTGAAATTTAAACTGCAAAATGTGTCATGCTGCAAGAAGATATAGGAGTCTAGATTTTGTTTTGCAATTTTTCTTGAATCACAAAACAGTCACTGTACAGAATATTATTGGAATTATTTCTCCTTGCCTGCTAAATAGGGTTGGTTGCCACCTTTTCTGGAAAAAAATACCAGCCTTCCTATATATTTAACTTTTTTCCCTATTAATAACATTGGGATAAACCATCATTTTTACCGCCCAGGCCAGTAAAATACCGGCCAGTTGGCAACCCTACTGCTAAAAAAGAATAAATCAAAAGAATAGGAAGAATATGTTAAATGAAAGTATAGGATCCTGGTGGAGATTAAGCAGCAGAGTTCTTTATTATATAAGTCTGTATGATTTTCTCTTACACTCCATTAACATACAGGTAGGCTAAGTAGCTATTCCTAAAAGTGACCTTGGCGTGTGTGAATGTGACAGGGACCTTAAATTGTAAGCACCACTGTGCAAATGGCGCTATGTAGAGTAAATATCATACATTAAATTCATAAATAAATATCTATTAATATTTAATGCTAATGTCAGGCTAATATCACAAATGGCAGCAGAGAAATCGTTGATCTTAAAGGTGAACTAAACCCCGCAATAAGAAAAAGACCCTACGTACTACCCTAGACAGTCCCCCGTCCCTGCTTCCAACCCCCACACATAGTTCATTACCCCTGAAACACTTTGCTCACGTCACGTATCAGTGGAAAGTAAGTGCAGCGGAGCTCATGGGTGCCATCTTCCAGATCTCCGGTCTACAGGTTCTCTTCCTTCCATTCAGCAATTTCCTGCACTTTTGGCACATGTGCAGTTGCTACGAACTGGAAGACTGCTCCAACTGCTCATGGGCCAATACGGCAATCACTTAGAGAAGAAGAAAAAGATCTGGAAGATGGCGCCCATGAGCTCCACTGCTCATACTCTGCATCGAAACATGAGCAAATTGTTACTCCCCAAAATGACCAAAATACTGTTGGCATGTGTTTTTTTACAAGATCATGAGTTAAGCAAAAATGAGCAAAAACTAGGGATACACCGAATTCGGGATTCGGCCTTTTTCAGCAGGATTCGGATTCGGCCGGATCCTTCTGGCCGGCCAAACCGAATCCACATCCTAAGTTGCATATGCAAATTAGGGATGGGGAGGGAAATCACGTGTTTTTACCCTTCCCACCCCTAATTTGCATATGATTCAGCCGAATCTTTTGCAAAGGATTCGGGGTTCGATCGAATCCAAAATAGTGGATTCGGTGCATCCCTAGCAAAAACCAAACATTGCTGAAGTGGTTCTTTGAAAAGGGAACAACCTAATGATGACACAGCAGGAGACTCCAAGGCTGTCAATACATTTTTTTTTTTTAAAGAAAGTACCAAGAGTCTTACTTTCAATATGGGCTCATTGCAACTGGTGATTCACATTCTACATGACTGCTCTGCGCGGTGAGTGGCTATCTAATGAAGCCATGAAACCTAATTTATATGCACTGTGACTAGTTTGTGTTTTATTTTACAACAAAGGTCCTTGGAAAATGGTATTGCTTGAAACAGGTCCCTAAGGCAAATGTTGGGGACCGCTGGTTTAAGGGGTTTCTGTCATCTTTTCTTCAACCCCCAGCACCAGCTTATGTGCCAGCTACATGGTGTTGCAGCACTAGACAAATCAATAATATGTTGCATAGTGTCACTGGACACCGAAAGATTGAGGAGGTGTGACCTTCTTTGCAGCTGCAGTGTTATAGCTAGTACATACACCTATTGCTGGTGAGGCATTTGGATATGATTTTGCAGGACACGGTCCCTTGAGGTGATAAATAGGTAGTAATGTTGTAATGCTGGCTATTGGTTAATTAATAAAGCAGCTCCAAATCATTTTTATAGAAATCATATGTATAAATATCTGTAAAGAAAGGATACTCTGCATTAGGGATTACTGGCCAAATTTATTTGCACTTTTCCTTTCTCTGCCATGGGTGAAAAAAAGGGCACAGCAGACCCAGTGGCTGCTTAAGTACTAACGACTATAAAGGGTATAGAGGGGCTCCTGACTGAAGTACAGTTTTATTTATAAGTGCTTTAAAAATGTTCATCCTCCATATTACGTAGAGTGACCACTGAAATATTTTGCTGCTGGGTCCAGTAAATTCTATTGACACCATTAGGTTCCTGACTGAGTGTATGTATTTATTGCATATGTGAAGAGGTCACATTTTGTACTGTAAACCTGTGCAGGGGCATAACATTAAAGCGGGAAGAAAATGTAAGTTAATTGGATTTTAGGGATTATATAAAATAAGTAGTTACGGCAGTGCCCTATGACATTTTAACAGCAATAAAATAATATTGTTTTTGCATGAATTCTGTTGCCTACAGGGTTCTCTCAAACATCAGTGGGAGGCAGAAAGAAATGAGAAAGAGAAACAGGGATGAGTAGATCAAGAGGAAGGTCAGAGAGAATGGGAATGTCTATAGAAAACTCAGAAAGAGAAAAAACTGTAGAAAAACCAAGAAAAGATAAAAATGTGGTCCGAGAAGCTGCTAAAGGGAAGTGACATAAATGAAGAGCATGGAAAAAATATGATGATTGTGTGTGTATATATATATATATATATATATATGTGTGTGTGTGTGTGTGTGTGTGTAGGGTCGGACTGGGCTGGTGGGACACTGGGAAAAACCTGATGGCCCCGCTGGCCCAGACCCCCTATTGCTGCCGCCAACCGTCATGAGCAAGAGAAATGGTACTCATGGGGGGGAGGGTGAAAGGGGTTGCGGCTGGGGCAGGTGAGGTGTTTTAGCCATAGGATGGGGGGCCCTGAAGTCCGACCCTGATTAAGTATCTCAGTACTCCCTGTGATTGCACTCACTGATCCTATCCTCTTTATTAGCCCTAGCTCCTAATGGACCATATTCACCACCTGGCCACTCCCCAACCTCTTCACACCATTTCAACCATCTACTTTCCCATGCTCTTCCAATAATGTGAGAAAAGGTGCAGTGTGGGTACAGGTATATTAACTGCCATGGTGGGTGGGGTCTGGTGCAGGTTGAGTTAGGCTAGGATGTGGGTCAAAAATCATTCAACCTGCACATCAGTACTTGTCTAGCAACAAGAAAAAAATTGTGTTTATTGCCACAAATTATCCACACATTTTCATAATAGTGCAGAAAAGTTGAAAATGCAAATGTGACAGATCCCCTAAACTCAAGGTGTGCACTTGTCACAAGCCTGTTCAAAAGTAATCTGTATTTAGAAAATAACCACCTTGTTGCTAAATAAAGCTGAATTGCTGTGCTACTGATACATAAAACTGGCATCTAGGACATAACATGCTATAATCAAGCCCATCACATTGTTAAAGTGCATCCTGTCATGATCAGTCATATCGAAGAAAGAGGTGTAGGCAAAATTGTAACTAACTTGGCTGTAAATGTATAGGTGGTGGGTGGAAGGAAGAAATTCAGCGGATTTTCCTTTTTACCTCAATGAAAGGCAGCTGTACATGTATCTCTCTAAAATCACCATGTCTAGTAGGTATAGTTCCTGGGACGCTGAATGTGCAGACACTTTTGACATTAAGTTTCACTATCGCGAAAATTATTTAAATGAATCATTGAATCTAGTTATTCAATTCTCTAAATAGGATGTATTAAAAATGTTATACAGTTTTTAAGATATTTCAGTAATTATACTGGCCCCACTGGCAGCTGCATCTCTCCTGCCTGGCTTCTGGCTAGGTCTGTGTCGAAGTCGAATGTATTTGAATGACAGGTCTGCCCTCTCTCTCATTGGCTGGCCCTGCTGTCAATCCCCAGCCATTTGTGACGCTCCCCATGGTTTTGAAATGCACACAAATCTCTTTCCACTTTTTTAGCGTCATAGACTCCATTTGACTGTAAACTGTAAAGAGCAGGACCCTCCGTTATTTCCCCTCACCTCGCTATCTTTATAGCAGTAATTGCTGCACCACTCAGGCTTAGTGCCTTTCCTTCCCTGCGCAGAGGCCAACCTTTCCTATACCTTCCCCATGAAACATACGAATCCCACTAACCGCACAATAATTTCAAAGGATTGGTCGGACTTCGCTAAAATCGGTCGTTCGGCAAGAGAAATCTTTGCGTCTATGGGGACCTTTAGCTGTGATTTATTATTAGCTGTGCTGGAACTGCAGTCTGGATGGGAGAGCAGGAGTTATGTGCTGGTCTGTTACTGAACGGAGAAAGAAGCTTTGAAGGTATTTCACTAGCAAAGCTGCTGGTTTTTCTTGTGCCTTGAAGCTGCTGGCTTTCCGTGTGCCTTTCTAGAATGGGATGGGGAGAGAGCAGGAGTTCTATGTATGTAGAAGCTGAGAATATAGAAAAAGTCTTTATCCCTTTCGCTGCCAGCTGATTTGGTGCTTGTATTGCCAGACCATTTCTGTATTCTTTCACTTTAAAGGAGAAATCAACCTGTGGGGAAAAAACCCTGTACCCCCCACCCCTGGTAGACCTCCCTCCTCCCCTCAGGCTTACTATCCCCCCATACTCCATACTTACCCCTCGGCGCAGATTCTGTCAGCGAAGAGTCAGTCAGCTTACAGAGGACGCAGAAGATGGATGCGTGGAACTCCGCTGGAAGAATCTGCGCCGAGGGGTAAGTATGGAGTATGGGGCATTTCCCCAGGGGGTGGGTGGTTAGCCTGGGGAGGAGGGAGGTCTACCTGGGGTGGGGGGTAGGGTGAGCTTTCAAAATATGCTTGAATTTTGGTGTAATTCCACTTCTATAGGCTTCTAAGTGTGTAATAAAATGAAAAAGCACTTATTTAGAGAAGCCCACCCTCACTCTGCTTAACTACCAAATGAAATACCACATATAGTACCACATCTCTCACTCACTTAATTCTGATCTTGTTCACTCCCGCACCTTGTGTCTTTTTCCCTTTAGATTGTAAGCTCTTTTGCACAAGGCCTTCCTCAACTTTTGTACCTCTACTGGTTGTGATGTATGTAACTTCATATGTTCTACATATGTAATTCATGTGATTTAGTTGTATAAACACATTTACTTTACAGCGCTGCAAAATATATTGGCGCTCTATAAATACATGTTAATAATAATAGGTAAAACATACTTCATAAAAGTGCCAAAAAGCGATTATTGGGTGCAGAGAATTATATTTTTTTGGTGGAGTTTAACTCTTTGGGAGGCAAAGAATGTACATTCTGCAGCACTTCCTCCTTGTTCCCCAGCCCTGAAGCAACAAACAGAAATGCAGAGCTGTCAACTCTTCCCGTTTTTACTCTGTGTACCCCCAAATTTCTGACGACTTTGCAGACAGAAATCTGATGTGTGCGTGTGCAGACTTCATTTCAGATGTCAGCAGAGCAATGTATGCATGCATACAATGTATTTCAGTAGCTTCAGGAGAGGTTCTGCGCATGCACATGACGTCACATGCACTTACATCACAAGCAGTGCACTCAAGCGCACCACAAATCTCCCAGTGACCACAACCAGGCCCTTGGGTGCACTTGCAAAGGGGCCCATAAGCAGCAACAGACAAGTGCGCTACATGTCTACCCAGGGCCACCATTAGAAATCACGGGGCCCTGTACAACAAAATTTGTTGCCCTGAACCCCACACCAGATCCCGCCCACTCCACATCACAGTTAAAAAACCACACAGACATAAGCGCTAAAAAAAGGTAACTCTCCCACACACACAAGTTATAAAAACCTATTGGTGACCAGGGCCCCCCTATAAGTAAATAAAACATGGGCCCCCAAAGAATATTTTTTTAAAGAACGTTGGTGGCAGGGGCCCATATATTATTAAAATAATACATCGGTGACCAGGGGATTTTAAAAAAAAAAACACACATTGGCATTTAGAGGAATTGAACTCGTAGCTTCAGGACTTCAACTTCGCCGCCTTTCGTGACTTCGGGTGTTTTCACCGCTTCAGGACTTCAATTTCAGCTGTTTTCCTGACTTCGGGTCTTTTCGCTCTTCAGGACTTTAATTTTGACTGTTTTCGTGACTTAGGTTCTGTTTGCTGCTTGAGGACTTCAATATCGGCTGTTTTCGTGACTTTGGGTCTTTTCGCTGCTTCAGGACTTCAATTTCGGCTATTTTCGTGACTTCGGGTCTTTTCTCTGCTTTGGGACTTCGTCTTTTCGGCACTTCTGCATTCGGCTGTTCGGGACTTCGGAAGGAGGCGACACAGCTTTGGTGCTGTCAAGGGGGACCACAGTAAGTATAGTCAGTGGCAGATAAAGGGCCGCCATCAAGGGGGACAGGGGGTACAAGTGTCCTGGGCCTGAAGGGGGGCTCGGCAGTGCTGCACCTTCCGAAAGAGCGAGGCCCCCCTTCAGGCCCAGGACACTTGTACCCACTGTCCCCCCTGATGGCGGCCCTGTGTCTGCCACTGACTATACTTACTGTGGTCCCTACTGTCATGCCCAGAATGGCGATCTGTCCAGTCGGGCAAATGCTGGTGGGCCTCTTTAATTTGTGTTAAATTAGCTGGGGAAGCCAGGAGTTTATTGGGAGCCGAAGCCAACAAAAAGAGCCGAAGAGAAAACCTATAGGGACACAGGCAGGACTAAAGGGTTGTCTCCTCTTCCCCTAGGGTTCCCACCTTTTCTGGAAAAAAATACCGGCCTTCCTATATTTTTGTGTTTATTCCCGATAACATTAGCATCAAGCAACATTGGTACCGGCCAGGTGGCAACCCTACTTCCCGCAGGTAGCACTCCAGACTCTAGGGTTGCACATGGCCTGGGCAGTGAGTTCAAGCAGGAAGGCCCTCGTAGTCCAGCAGCACCTGTTCCCAGACACAGCAGCACAGCTGGAAGGTGGAGATCGCTTCTTGGGCCACTTCTGTGGGCAGCCCATCCCGTAGCACCTTCCCACTCAGCTCCAGAGAGCTGAGCCCCAAAGTGCCTGAGCAGCATCCATGTCCTGCAGCCAGGGCTGGAACTCCCACCAGTGAATAATCCATGCACATGCATACAATATTACAGGCTGCTCACATCTTCCATACAGGGCATATGCACAAGTATGAAATAAGGTTGTACTCTTGTTCGGTCCCTTGTAAAACTGGAGTGTTTGCCTCAAAAACACTACTATTGTTTACAAAATAAAAATAAGCTGCTTGCTAGCCATGGAGGCAGATAAGCAGGTAACAGATACAAGAATACAATGGGTTTAGATACCTGTAAAATAACTAAATCCATTGTATTGTACAGAGCTGATCTGCTACTAAACGTGAGTCTTTTAGCACTATTTCAACTTGAATAGCTGCTCCATGGCTATGTTTCTGAAGCAAACACCCTGGTTTTACAAAGGCAACAGTACATTTTATTTCAATTCATTTAAAAACTTCATATTTTGGTGTTGCTGTTCCTCTATAACACATTGACACCACAAAAAAACATGGGAACCCACAAAGACACACAGTTATACACAAAAAGTTACTTGGAGACTAAATTATACACAAACACACTGTCACACACATACATTTATAGCAAGAGGGTGATTTCAAACAAAGGTGCTAATTTGTACCAGTTCAATTACCAATATTTTGAACTTTGTAGTGAATAGCCTGTTCAAAGTGAATTGCTGGCTGGTTGTTATTGACCTACAGACACATATGCAAAATGTGAGGCAAGGTGCAATGTGCAAAAAATAGGTGCATAATACCCTGTTTTTTACATCTGTACAATGTTTTAAAGGACGAGTAACATCAATTTTTTTTTTTTAAATTCGTTAGTATAGAACAAAAACAAACCACAAAGACAAATTAAACTTTTAAATTGCTAAGTCTTTATTAAGAAATAACTTACTGAAACTACGCTTGCGATCCTCTTCAGATCTATCGTCGCCGTGTCGCCTTTTCTCAAGAGGATCGCAAGTGCAGTTTCGGTAAGTTATTTCTATATAAAGACTTAGAGATTTCAAAGTTTAATTTGTCTTTGTGGGTTTTTTTTCGTTCTATACTAATGAATTTTAAAAACAAATTGATGTTACTGGTCCTTTAAAGAGAACACTTTCCATTTTCTTGTTTGTGTATTAAAAATTCACATTATTTTAAGGGTTAGAATTCAGTTTGGGCACACCTCCCCCCTTCCTTTCTATTGGACAGATTGTTTTATGAAGGTTATTATTATACTCACATCTGTGTTATCAGGTGTTTATATAAACAGTGCATTTGCTCTACAGCCAGAGTTTCATTTCAATCCTGAGCTAAACTGCGCAGGGTAACAAACCTGACACCCGCAGAATAATGGAAACAGACACATTTGGGCATCAGTTATGCTAATTTATCTGCTGTGACCCCAGCATTAGGCCAACTCACCAGCCTGTGTGTTCTATGGCTACAGTTTCATTTGAATCTTGACCCAAGTCCACCCTATCCAACACTCAGAACTGCGGCCCCTGGACCCAAAAAGAACAATCCTGCTTTCATCAGTTCACAAAATGTTGCACCATTTCTCTTTAGGCCAGTCAATGTGTTCTTTGGCAAATTGTAACCTCTCCAGCACTTTGGCCGGGATCAGTGGGCCTCCATACATGCACAGATAATCACACAATTGAAGCTTCATACAATCCTACCTGTGCATGTATGGCCATCTCTATCTTGTGCTTTAGAAGGGTTTTGCTGATTCAGGAGCAGCCAGTCAGATTTGCTATTATTTGGCACCCCAACTCATTTGCTAAAAAAACTTCCCTTGAAGAATCCAACGGTAATTGTCTTGTTTTACTTTTCAGTACATCCACCACAGACTCATCCACCTCACCCCGGCTGACTACGATGATTTTGTAAACGCCATCCACAGTGCCAGAAGTGCATTCTGTCTCACGCCTTTAGGAGCAATGCAGTTCAACGACATCCTACAGAATCTGAAACGTAACAAGCAGACCAAGGAGCTGTGGCAAAGGTTTTCTTTAGAAATGGCAACTTTTTCTCCTTGATGATACAGGCACAAGTTGATTAGTAACCATGGAGACTCTTGGGGGGATACAGGCTCCTCAAAGGGAATAGGACAACACAAATCATCCAGTTTGGGACTGGACTAAATGTCTTAAGCAGAAATTTATTGCAGGAGGCCAGCAATGTTACGTTAGAGGGTTAGATCCAGTCATAGCAATCAGCTGTGGGGTTCACATCTCCAACCCCACAACCACGTTGTAGAACTTTGATCTGACCACAACCGTAAAATATTTGTACAACATTGGCTTTCTTTTTCTTTTCTAATATATAGTTATTTTATTTTTAGTTAAGGCTTCACCAATCACTGCACTTGTCTCCGCCTGTCAAGCATTGAAGTCGTCACATTGTCTGGGATGATGTTTCTGGGTTATAAATGGGTCCCAGTCCAAAATGGTGTATATGTTTCTATATTTCATGCTGATTTATGTACCAAGAAAGAAAAATTATCCCCATTAAATAAACAGTTTCGTATTTAAGTTCTCCTGGTGTGGGTTTTAGGGACACCCCCGGCGCCACTATAGAATGCTCCAGTGCTTATGTCTGGGTGTTTTCCCACCATGGGGCCTATAAGGGCAAAAGCATTGTATTTACCCTTGCTATAATATATTACATTTTCATTTCAGAATTACTGTCCTGACCAATAAGTAGAAGTAGAACAGAAGCCCGCATGTATATAGGGCACTCAGAGAGCAAGGTACTTATGTATCTAATGACTGGTCTGGGGCATATGCTTGCTGGAAGCAGGAAAGAGAGCTCAAACCAAACCAAGCTTATCAGGGCCGGGCCAGCCTGGGCAGGCGCCCCAGGCAACCCAACCTGCCGCATCAGCCCCTACACTGAGCGTATGCATGCATGCTGACAAAAGCGTCACAGCGCACGCCACCCTCAAGCACTTAGGCGCGCACACATCGCACGCCACGCTCCTGTCACATAGGAGCGTGCGCATGCGCACACAGAGCAGGAATGAAGACCTAGTTCTGGCCCTGATGCTTATTAAACAGATTATTATGCACTGCCAGGAGCTCTTGCATGATTTAAAGGAGAAGTAAAGGCTAAAATTAAGTAAGCTATTTTTTCCTTCTATTGTGTATACATGGGCTTCTGTATCAGACTTTCTTCTTTAAGCTTAAACCTCCAGGCTAGTGCTTGAGCATGCTCAGTTTGCTCCTCTCTCCCTCTGCCACTCCCTTTCCCCCTCCTTCCTCTCCTCTCTGCTGTAATCTGAGCCCAGAGCTCTGAGTGCGCAATAGAGACTCAGGCAGGAAGTGATGTCACACCAAGCTAATATGGCAGCTGCTATCCTAAATAAACAAGGAGAACTTCTATGGTAAAGCATTCTGCAGAATAAATATAGTCTTATAGCTTGCACTATCGTGTAATCCATTGGCAATAAACTGCTTCTATAACTTTCCTTCTCCTTTAAACTAAACTGAAAACATAGGGAAAACATGAACCACCAGCAGAACGTGCAAACCATAACTGTTGGGCTAGCTGCAGATGCTGGGGTCGATATGCCGGTTTCTTAAATCCCAGGTTCATTATAAGAAGGGCGGATTTTAAGTGTGCGTTTAAAATGGAAAAAGTATAAAGGAAAGGGTAGAAAGGTCCCAGTGTGAAATGGACTTAGAAGCTCTTTTCCACATCTTTTCCTTCTATTATGTACACATGGGCTTCTGTATTAGACTTCCTTCTTTCAGTTTAAACCTCCAGGAGTAGAGCTTGAGCAAGCTCAGTTTGCTCTTCTCTCTCTCTGCCCCTCCCTCTCCCCTCCTTCCTCTCCTCTCTGCTGTAATCTGAGCCCAGAGCTATGAGTGCGCAGTAGAGACCCAGGCAGGAAGTGATGTTACACCAAGCTAATATGGCAGCTGCTATCCTAAACAAACAATGAGAGCTTCTAGAGCGTTTACTCGGGTATGGTAAAGCATTCTGCAGAATAAATATAGTCTTTAGCTTGCACTATCGTTTAATCCATTGGCAATAACCTGCTTCGATAGCTTTCCTTCTCCTTTAAACTGAAAACATAGGGAAAACATGAACCACCAGCAGAATGTGCAAACCATAACTGTGGGGCTAGCTGCAGATGCTGGGGTCGATATGCCGGTTTCTGGAATCTCAGGTTCAATATAGGAAGAAGGGAGTATAAGTGTGCGTTTAAATATATCAAGGAAAGGGTAGAAAGGTCCCAGTGTGAAATGGACTTAGAAGCTCTTTTCCACATCTTTAAACTGTAAATGTGTAGCTGGAGGAGCTGCTCTAAAGGATAAAATGTGTCTCCTCGGCTACGTTCAGCTGACAATACTATGAAGCTTAAAGAACAATTTGTACCATTGCCCCTCCCCCCCCCAAACTCAGGAGGAGGAATCAATGCCCTAAGTTCCTTGTTAGGGTGAAGCTGTTTGTGCAATTCCATTACTCTTGGCTCTTCGGAGGCCCGAGGTTTCGTAACACTTTTGTACAATGAGACACATTCCACCCAACCACCTCTAGCGTCCCAGGTGACTTGTAATAGCAAATAGCAGGCAATGGTGGTCGCTGTCACACTAGAGGTCCACGTACCACAGCAATGAGAACACAGTTAGTGTGAATGCAATGCAGACATGGGCTGTACTATTTAAATAAATATGCCATAGGCCCGTGAAAGGAAAAAAGAAATAAGAATTTACAGGAAAGCAACCTGCAGCTGTGCCTGTTCAGAAGTCATGATCTGATTCTCTGTGCCAGACTCCAGCCCCATCACAACACAATGCAGAGCGAGAGGAGTGAGACTATTGGTGGGACAGTGGCGTAATCACTTGCTGTCACAGACTCTGAGGCTCGCGCACTGCTGCTATGTATGTAAATGAGGCTCTGGACACGTCTATTAGTTTATGTGCCTTCACGTCGCGAATGTGTCTGTTGAGGCAGTCGGGATTCAGAGCTTTATTAAATTTTACCTGTGGTAAGTGGCCCATTTTAACTCTGAGCTGAACGGCCCATGGGGCATTTGCCCGAGCATACATATTGCCAGTCCGGGCCTATTCCTATAGCACCTAATTTTACAAATAAGGCAGATTTTTGCTGCTCCCTGGTAACCTCACCTTTCCTTTCAAATCCAATAATCTATGAAACAGCGCTCCACAAGGAAGCCCAGGAAAAGACAAAAAAAGAAAAATAATAGAAATATAGTGTAGTATATTTTGTATATGTTAACCACCTCTTTGTGTAGACACTCTATTAGTTAACTTTTCGTGGGACCCATTCCAACATCCACTAAGATGTACTTAGCCTTAAGTTTAAATTATTTGTGCGCCTATCTAGAGATTCTTTCAGTGCTTTTAGTCTGACTTGCAGTCCGGATTCATTAGGAAAATGCGCTTCATATAGTGTAAAAAAGTTCCTTTAATTAATAGTGCAAAAAAAAAAAAATTACGCTCACATAAAACCATGCAGATTTGGGCATATAGCAGTCTTTTCCAGGTTTGTGTTGCTTTTACCATTTATGCTATAATTCAGTTTGTATAAGCCGACATACTCCCCTCCTCACAGCGTGTTCCTTTTTCGGGCACACCCTGGCTGATGTCTGTAAGCCCCGCCTAATGCGTTTCATCACTCTGGACTTCTCCAAAGGCTTCCAGCACAGCATATCGGCACAGCATATTTGATGAATGTTTTCAAACTCATAATTGCTTTTAGAAACAGTGTTACATTCACATAAGTTTATGACTCCAGCTCACAGGGGAACGAAGGGGAGCAGTGGTGTAACTACTGGGAGTGAGGGGGTGAGTTTGCACCTGGGCCTGCTGGATCCACAATATGCATATTGCAGGTGGCAAGACGGGGGAATTTTTCAGTTGCACATACAATGGCCACAAGTTTGGAGGGTGCAGGGGCACCCATATACTCCCTCAGCTACCTATGCCAATGAAGGGGAGGACTTCTCATCACTCGTTGGCCCCTCCAGAAGGGCACTAAGCACCACAGGTCAATCAAGTTGACACCATTCAGTAAAGGTATTTGTGTCCTCCTAAAGGATCAGACGCCAAATCAACTCCAAGCACCAGAAATGATGAACTCCCATCTCCACATGGTGGAATTGTATTTGTTGTGACACATCTGATGTGATTGTGTCAGGTGCAAATGCCTCTCATGAACACAATTATGCTGGAATTATGGGAATAAAACACTGCATTGTGGGTTTGGGTACATGGCAATTTGTGTCCAAAATTACACTTTACATATTGCACTTGGGCTTGGATTAGGGTATATGTATCAAAGTTTATTGATAGAATCATTGTGACTGCAGCAAAGAATGCAAAATAAAGATTCTATGGGAGGAATCAAGCTAAAGCTTTCTGGAGGGAGTAGAGAATAGCTATCATTTGGGGGCCTCAACCCCAGAGTGACATTACTGCCCTAGCCCAGAAGGGATGCCATAGACTAGTGATCCCCAACCAGTGGCTCGTGAGCAACATGTTGCTCTCCAACCCCTTGGATGTTGCTCCCAGTGGCCTCAAAACATGTGCTTGTTTTTTGAATCCCTTGCTTGAAGGCAAGTTTTAGTAACATAAAAACCTTGTGTATTGCCAAACAGAGCCTCCTGTAGGCTGCAAGTCCTCATAAGGGCTACCAATAGCCAATTACAGCCCATATTTGGCAACCCCAGGAACGTTTTACAAGCTTGTGTTGCTTAGTTTTAGATTTGAATGTGGCTCATGGGTAAAAAAAAGGTTGGAGACCCCTGCCATAGACCATGACTTAATATTTGGCTGATCGTGGGTGGGGCTGTGTGGGCCTCCAAGTATTTAAAATGCCAGGACCCTGGGCTGAATTCGATACAACCCTATCGGACTCAAATTGATTCAATGGTTTGGCTCCTCTGCTCTCACCCTCTGACCTCCCTCCCTCACTCTCTCCCCCCTTTCTTCCCCGCACTATTATCTCTATTGTTCACCTTTCTCTTCCCCTCTTGGAACTACACGAAGCATTGTTAGTGGATTGGCCAATACTTACCTCATACTACAGGTTGAGCACATGAAGACGGCACTAATAAAGTCAAATATACACTTCTATGTTCAATACAAAGGTTTATTGATAACACACAGTAATGTTTATAACAATGCCTGCAAATTTTACTGTGTCAATCTAAGTTAATGTATCTGCACCACTTATACATGTGCTATTGTTATGTTTATAAGAATTTCTTTTTCTTCTATGAAAATAAAATTTTCAAATAATAAAAAATAAAATGCCAGGACCCACCTATTAAACATCTATTTAATTCTAAAGAGAACTCTCAGTGCCAGGAGGAATAAACAACATAACATTTCAGTTTGATTCCTCTTTTAGAATATTTAGTTTGTCTGGAGCAGTCCCAATGATACTATGAGCTATGAGATATAAATGCTATAGATTTTTGGGTCAGTCATTCATGTATTTGGTATCATACATTGAATTTAAGGGGGACCAAAGAAATTTCATTAGCTTCCTGTGTCAGAAATCTGGATCATGGTGAAAAGAGCATGTAGTTGGCCTGATGGATTCAGAAGTCTTGGGTGGGCGCCTCTTTACTTCAACATTCCAGTTATTTTCACAGACCCGGGGTGCTTTTCACCAGAGCACAGCAACGTGATGTGTTCATTGGTCCCAGATATCTTTTGTGCTACCCAAGCTCAGTAGAATACTTCTTGGGAGCTCACTGTACTGTAGCTTCACCCAGTTTAAACCAGTGCAAGGGACACCAGGCTCCAATAAAAACATGGTGTCATGGCACCATCTCCCAGGAGTAGTATCCTGTTTCCAATACTCATGGATATCAGCTGGTATGGACACTATGATCAATAAGATTTGTGCAGTATGGTGGCCTGACCAGCTTCATTCTACTGTATTCAATAGTGTGGGAAAGCAATGTCCAGCAGGGGGTGAGGAGACTAATATCAAAGTGTCTTTAAAAGGCCTGGGCCAAACAGAACCAAGAAGCTAATACAGCTGTACCTTGCACATAAATAAGCTTAACCCATGCTCTGCCTCTCTCACCATGCCTCTCCTTAAAGGGCAAGCAAAACCTGGAATAATATGGATTAATATTTGGACCCTGGGCTGCTGAATAGCTTCACACATCCAATAGCAGTATCATTGGTAAGTTTACATCCCTCATTTAGCAGAAGGATCCTTCCTGGATACCCTGGTGGGGTGGGATCCTCCTCTATCTATTGTTCCAGAGAGAGGCAGATGTGCTGTGCACCCATGGAGAGCAGGGTACTAGATTAATATATAAATGACAAGCAAAGGTGTATCAATTCATGTAAATTAAAATTTACATGAATAGAGCTTTTCCACTAGACAAATAGAGCTTTTCCACTAGGCAAATACCTTTCTATACATAGAGACCCTAAATAAAAATAATAGTATGTTAATAAGCTGGTCCATACAGGACAGAAGCCTGACATGTTTATGGGTCAGTTCTTTCTAAACCCAAAGTATAAAAAAACAACATGTTTATGGGTCAATCCCACTTAGGCCCAAAACGTCCTTCTGGTATCTTTATGGGATAGTCCCTACTAGGCCCAAAATGTACTAAGACGCGTTAATACGTCTGTAACACCAAAACCCAGTCTTACAATGTACTAATCCCAGTTATATGTTTATATACACAATATGTAGTGTTTATGTGATGTTTAATTATGAAAAAGTTTCCTTCAAGGCTTTGGACACTGACCAAAACTCTGGCCTCTGTAAAAATCAACAGGATCAGGCCCAGACATGGCTCCTTCCTTTTACCTCTTGACTTTTAACACCTCTTTTCACCTGTTTCTCCCACCCCTGCCACTTAATTCCTTTTCTTTTCAGTTACTGCTTTCCCTTGCACTACAGGTGTCCATCATCTACAAAGTTCCCTGACAGGACTATGGTACTATAAAAAAGCAAAAACACAAATAAAATATGTATTAAAAGCTTTATTTATCTAATAGATTCTATTTTTTAATTGTAGATTTATTCATATTCATTGAGGTTGGAAAGGACTCACATCCATTGAGTTCATGTTTTAGTTTAAAAGGAACCTGCCTATTTAATAGTTGATCCAGAGGAAGGCGAAAAACCCATCTGAAGCCAGAGCCAGTTTGCCTCAGAGGGGTAAAAATTCCTTCCTGACTCCCAAATGGGCAGTCAGACAAGTCCCTGGATCAACTTCAACTAAAAGCTCATGTCAGAATCCCTGTGTTTTTTCCCTTGCTAAATTATCATGCAACCCTCTCTAAATTATTGTATGTGCAGCATTTTAAGGGCATAGACAAACGTGGAGGTTCTGGGAGATTTAGTCACCCGGCGACAAATCGGCTCTTCCTTAGGCGACTAATCTCCCCAAACTGCCTTCCTGCTGGCTAGAATCGAAATCGCTGGTGGGCTGACACTCGGAGTGCTTCGCTTTCCAAAGTAGCCTGAATTTGCCTCACAAGGAAACTTCCGGCGACTTCGGAAATTTAAGCACTCCGACTGCCATCCCGCTGGCGATTTAGATTCTAGCTGGTGGGAAGGCAGTTAAGGGAGATTAGTCGTCTGAAGAAGAAGCAATTTGTTGCAGGGCAACTAATCTCCCCAAAACTCAATGTGTGTCTCTGCCCTAAGGGATTGTGAAGGGGGGTCTGAAGAGGATCTTCTGCTATGGTGATGTGAGGCTGCTTGAAAACAAAATGCCACTTTGAAGGAATTGTTGGAGTAGAAGACAATATAATGAAGCCACACCACTTGAGGTGCAGATGGGGGCTATGAATTAAAAGATGAACTAGAGAGGGTGCAGTATGTGGAGGGGTGTGTGTGTATGATGATATGAAAAATAGAAAACAATAAGAGTGCATACAGGGATTTGAAAATGTGAGTTGGAGTTAAATAAATGAAGTAAGAAAAGCATCACTGGGGAGTTGAAGAAACTACTATTTTAAGGGGCCTTAGTTTTAGTGGTTGGCACTGTGAGGTGGTTTGAAGACATCGTAAAGTTACGAGGAAATATTGTTGGAGTGGAAAATAATAAGAAGAAAAATGGCTGGTGGTGCAGATGGAATGGTTTGTATAGAGGAAGACCATTTGCTGAGGATGCACCGCTGTAGATATTATATACAGTAGTTAAGGACTGTAAGAAATATGATTTCAGTAGGAGTAAGTGGAGGGGTATGTGAGTGTGTTTTAACTGTGGAAGGTGTAATATGTAATGCTAATGGGGATGCTGGAAGTATATTAGCATGGTGGTAAAGTTGCAGCAGAATAAGAAATAGCATCTGGTTGTGGATCCAAAGATTCATGAAAAGAAGAATGGTTGTTACAAAATAAGGCATAACTGCTGGAGCTGTGGACTTCAAAGGCAAAATCAACTGGTGGAGCCGTGACAATCAAATGTGGACACCACTGTTGGAGCTGTGATAGTGTAAATACAGATGGTTGTGGAAAACCAGGAAGGAAGACATTTCCGGAAGTCAAGCCGAGGTCTGGGCAGGCTAAGTTCAAGAATAATCAGGGACAGGCCGAAAGACAGAGGCAGGCTGCTTTCATTCATGGTCAGGGACAGGCAGAGGTCAAGAGGCAGGCAGAGTTCAAGCATAATCAGGGACAGGCCAAAAAACAGAGGCAGGCTGAGTTCATTCATGGTCAGGGACAGGCAGAGGTCAAGAGGCAGGCGGAGTTCAAGCAATAGAAAGTCCACGAATCAGGCCGAGTCATAATCCAGAAGTCAGAAGCAGCAAACACAAGATCAAGAGCTTGGAAATATAACCAAGCTCAATATACTTCCTTTGGTGTCTATTTAAGGATAGGCTTAAACATGCACACGCGATGTTATAGAGTCAGATATGGTGCGTGGACATGAACATAGATGGCAGCAAGTGCCAAGGATGTGCAAAAGAATGTGCACCCCCACATCTGCGCACAGGCAGACATGATGCTGGAGGACACAGTGGAGCCTTACAGAAAGTATGAATGCTGGTGGAGTTGCATGATCTAAAGACACCTCTGGTGAAAATGTAATAGTCTTCAGTAATATGAAGAGAACACACCAGAATAATGCTGATGCTGCATAATGATGAGCATAATGATGAGCTGCAGATCTTGAAGGTGCAGCAGATGGTAGAATGTGCTGGTAGAGGTGCAGAAGAATAAGTAGAAGAGGGTGTTGTTGGAACTATAGTAGATGGAAACTTGGGCATCACAAGTGGAGCTGTGGTTCTTGAAAAAGTGGCTTGTGTGGCAAGTGGACCTGTGAAAAGATTGACAGTCTGGTGGTAAAGGTGCACTAGAAGGGAGAGAAAAGGCTGGTGGTGGAGCCATTAGATGGAAAGTAAGGTACCACTGGTGGTGATGTGGTCCTTCAAAGCGAGACTGCTGGTGGAGTTGCAGGATCTTTAAGACACCACTGGTGAAAATATGGTGGTCTGAAAAGGATGCAGTAAGTATGGAGCTCTGGATGAAGGTGAAGACACTGTCAGTGGATGTTCAAGACACGACTGGTTCAGCTGTTGTTGCTTAAAAAGAGATGGTTCTGGTGGAGCTGTCATTGGCACTGGGGCTGTTTGAGAAACAAAATAAACATCAATAAGTAATACTGTTTATCATTATGAGTATTCGTTAAGTAGCATAGCATTAAGGAAAGCCTTATTCACTGTGGGGTGCTAACATGTTAGGGAGGTTTTTTGTTGGGCTCCTCTATTAAATAAAATTTATTGGCACAATTCGCTCATGTGCAGCAAAGTAAAATCATAAAATATTAGTCTACCACACATGTGCAAGTATAAGGAGCATATTTATTATGCTGTGTAAAAAAACAGCGGAATAATAAACCATAATACATCACACACAATAAGTTATTTTTCCAGGGCTGGTTCATTTATCCACCACTGCCTGGTGTGTGTATGCTCTCAATTATCACTTAGCTCATGGAGAGGATTTTGATCGGAAAATGCATACGACTTTTTGTAGCAGAAATCCACCTCTTGTGCACAGTGACAGGTGGATTTAGTTACTGTCAATGCATACACACACTGGGTAGAAGAGGACCAAATTAGGATTTGTCCACCGGCAGAGAAGATATTGTCCTAAAGCTCTCTAGGACCAATATGTAGGAATATTTAATGAAGATGTTACCTTTCCCTGTGGATGTTTCTCCTTGGATGTTATTCAGGAGAATCATCTTGAGCAATGATGTTATTCGCCACAAGATCAGTAAGAGGGAAAGCCCTCCAGTGCCATTTGCTCAGCCACGCTTTGTTCTGGCAATGTCTGGTGAGTGCAGAAGGAACAAGCACTCTGCATCTTCTTCATGGTCCAGACAGCTGCTCCCTTCAATCCTGTGTAAATGAATAAAATCACAGTAAGGAAATAGCCAAAATTACTATCCTGTTTTTGTTTAATTTATTGTATATAACCAAAAGGACGCAAGTGCTGTTAAACCTGCCAGATGTAAGCTAGTGAGTGTGTATTGCTGCACAGAATTGCGACAGGATAAAATGTGCATGATTCAAAAATAAAAATGCAAATTGCCTTAGAATTCCATTTTAAATTTTATCCTAAAATGTAATGAGGTTAAAGGAAAATGAAAGGGCCAAAAAAGGGAGGGAGTGCAGAAATATAGGCACCCCAAGTGATTGTATATACTTTCCTGAAACCCTGGGCCGGTGCAGTTTTCTGCTGATAGGAGCACTGGCCTGGGGTTTAAGGTAAGTATATAAAATCACTTTGGGGTGGCTAATTTTTGGCACCCAAAAGTAAATAAAGCCTTTCCTTCTCCTTTAAGTCCCCCTTAAAATGTTCATTATTCCTAGCACCAATATAATACGACCACTTTTTTCAGCTTCTCAATTTAGGGCTGATTTAAGTTATGAAAAAGGGGGGGATTTAAACTTAACATAATGGATTCACTCACCTTTCTTGGTCAGATGGTTCTGCAGCACCTGAAGGTGTTTCTTAATTTCAGCCCTAATGGTCTTCTTTGGGGGCAGTTCAGTAATGAACGGGTGCTGCAGAAGTTCTTCAGCGCTCCACCTCTTTGATGGTTCCTTTTCCAGACAACACTTCAAAAAGGACACAAAATTCTGTGACCTGTAAAAAAAAAATGAAATAAGAACTGCTTTTAGCTTTATCTAATGAAACATCAAAATGCAATGACTTTGGGTTTTAGCTAGAAATGCAGGGTATTGCCTTGTTTGATGTACCCACTTTAATCCAGTTCAACTGTGGCTACATGGACAGTGAGTACCCAGGGTGTGTACTGATGTCAGACTCAGGTATGTAGAGGATTTAGTGGACAGCAGTATATAGGTGAGAAAAAGACCATTATTCCCAGAGAGGTTTTACACAGTAACTACACACAAGCACATCATGAGCTGGGAAGGACTCACCAGGTCTTTGATTGAAGCTCCGGTGCATCGTTGTTCTTTATGAGGTCTGACACTGGATACTGATTGGCATATGCTAAAAGTAAAAAAAAAAATACATATATATATTAGAGCATTCATACAAACACTGAATAAGATATTGAATTATTTTATTCATTGGAGCAGCAGAAGACCCACAACAATTATGAGTCACTTACGTGTTTCTCCCTCGGCCATTTCGATGGCAGTAATCCCCAGCGACCAGATGTCACACTGGAAAAAAAGACACCAAAAAGCATTAGAAGGAGAGATTGGGTTAGTGTATTTGTAAGTTACATGTTGCCCAGTTGGTTTTTCCACCATTGCCTACATACAATGAATGGAAAACACAGAAGAAGTGGCCCCTATGGCTTCAAGTTTAGCTCTTCTGTAACATAAATTGACATTAACTGAATGCAGCACTCATTTGTGCAGACAGGAGGGGAGAGGTTAGAGAAATATGTACAGTAACAATAAAAGGTGTACAACATACTTTGGTGTCATACGCCACTGGTTTGCCTCTCCTCCTTATGGCCTCGGGCGCCATCCAGTGCGCAGTGCCTTCACTCTCATAGCACTTTCCAGTCTGTGGGTCCAGGTCCCAGCAGAGTCCAAAATCGACTGAAATGATAAATGAATGAAAAAATTAATTTTTAAATGCAATAACTTAAAGACCTGTATTATGAAACCCTCTGACTCTATATTCACAGAAGTCATCTTATAACTGTTTTACTCACTCAGCTTCACCTTCCCTTTCTCTGTAAGCATTATGTTCGGGCTCTTGATGTCTCGGTGCACGGCCCTGTTCTTGTGGATGTGCTTGAGTGCCTGGGGGGAATGAGATTCATGTTATAAGACTATAACAGACATAGGTCTAAGCATTAACAATAATAATAATGATCTACAAAAAGTATTATATATATATATATATATATATATATATATATATATATATATATTTGTGTGTGTAAAGCAAATCTGGCCTTACCTTTAACACTTCTTTGCATACATATCCAATCCAGGTCTCTCTCAGGGATTGGCCTTTGGTGGTATTAATCATGTCATATATGGAGCCGCCCCCACAGTATTCAATGACAATCTGCAGTAGAAAAATAGAAATAAATTATTTAAGGCCTTCTATTACCTCTAATGGAGATCCCTTTGGCACAAGAGGGATAAACGTGATACAGCAAATAATTTCTTACCTCAAGCAGCTCCGATGAGCACTCATTAAGTGGAGCACTATAATAGGCTCCATGGAAAGCAGCGACGTTCTTGTGGCCGCTGAACTTCCGGAGAAAATTAACTTCCCGGCAAACAGACTCTTCATCCTGGAGTGGGATAACGGGAAACTCTTTAGCTCACATAGTCGACCACACAAATAGGAATGGTATGGAGAATGGAACTATAAAAATACATTACCCTGCTGATGTTGGCTATCTTCACAGCCACCACTCCTTTGCGATGGTGGCGACCCTGTAACGCAGATAGAAAAGGTTTAACTGACATTCAATATTAGCTGCAAATATCAAGATTCATTTTGGGAACAAATGGAGTTTACTGTCTATTCTATTCGGGGACCACAACATGCCACTAGCACTTTGAAGTTGCTTCCAGATCCCCCTGCCATTTAGTTATTGGTTTTTCCCTTACCTTATACACGTCTCCAGTTCCACCCACTCCGAGAAGCACGTCCTTGGTCAGCCGACCATCAGGAGGCTGGAAGATAGAATAGAATAAAAGAGGAATTTTATTGATAACTTAATATGCAACAGGGTATCAAAAAATGTATCACTTACCTGGGGGGACAGACAGAGGAAGAGGGGAGGATTGGCAATAAGGTACTTGAAATAGAGAGGCAACTGCCAAGTGGGAGAGTTTTACAACTGGGCGGGGGCATCACCAAACCTACTGCCAGATTCCATGCTCAGGCAGCCCCTACAGTTACTGAGTCATGTATTTTACCCTCTTTTCTACTCACCTTATAAGTCTCGGAGAGGGACCCACATTCCGCTTGTCGCTGAGGGAAAAAAGAAAGATCATTAGTGTAAAGGGACATTATATGGTCCAATACTTGGTACGTAGTGGTACTTCCCAGTGTGACAGATACCCTTTCCCCAAAGTTACTACTCAGTAAAGTATACAGGACAGTGATGCAATTAGAAGTTACTGAGCCCCATAGCACAATCATTTTAGGGCACACTAATGCATTTTCATGAACCCATTTATTGATTAATACCCCACCATGCCCCCTAAACCTCTGCCATCCACAAACCACTGTCCCCTAAACCTCTGGGCCCCCATCAGTCACAGGATCTTCTTACTCTATAGTCAGGGCCTCTTCTGCCATGAGGCAAGGTGAAACCCTTGCCTCAGGCGGCAGCGAGCGGCCAGTTACAAGGGGCGGCAAAAAGCCGCCTCTTGTAATTTTAAGAGCCGAACTTCCGGGTTTTAACCCAGAAATTCGGCTCCGCTAGTGCAAAGAGCGCTCTAGCGCTCAATGCACTAGCGATACTGCCCCCTGAAACCCGCTCCGATGCTAATTTTTAAGCGCTGGAGAGGGAGAGGAGGGGGGCGGCATCTGGACTGTTGCCGCAGGCGGCAGCAGCCCCAGAATCGGCGCTGTCTATAGTTAAACCCATGGATAAGAACCAAACTATTATTCATTTCTAGTGACATGTAATTCCCTTATAATACAGCTGGGTACAGATTTCAAGTTTACAGTCTGATTCTGTAATAAGATGCCCCCAATATGTACCCTTTATAGAGCTGCATATGGCCTGCTCTGTGTTACTGAATGGGTTAACATTGTATACTTTACTTAACATTGTATACTTTAAGCCCTTAATTTAAATAAAATGGTATCGGCTGCCTTACCTTCCTCTGGGGGGCCCAGAATGGCATTGTGCCCCCCCGTCTTTGTGCTCTTAAAAGAGCAGTTGAGAATAAAAAAGCGATATCAGCAGACGTCGATGAAAGATGTTATTTCTAACAGACGTAAAAAAAAAGGTGGAAAAATTCACTGAATATCGCTTTGAAAAATTCTGAAAATCTCTGAAGACTGAAAGTCGATTTGAAAATCGCTCCGAAATCGCTTCGTCGCTCAGAACTTTCACTTTACTGTAGAGGAAAAGAAAGAAGAGATTGTGAGCTCACGTGCCCTCTCTGCTGTACATATCAGCATACACTGCTTATATCAGTATTCACACCTTGACAGCAATAACATTGCAGCAATAACAGCTTTGAAGGGAAAGTTCCCCATTGAATCAAATTGTACTTGGCCCCGTCCTTCCATTTATTATAACATGGTGCCCCAGTCCCTGCTGATGAAAAGAAACCTCACAGTTTTATTTTATCATCTCTAAAATTTACTGTAGATTTCAGCAACAACTGATGTTGAAGCTCTGATGAGGCTGCTGAGAGTTGTGTAATGTAGAGAGTGATCATATGAGACAATTTGCAATTGGTTTTAATTTTTTTTATTATTTGTTATGTTTTTAGTTGTTTAGCTCTTTATTCAGCAGTAGGGATGTAGCGAACTGCCGATTTGGTGTTCGCGAACGCCGTTCGCGAACACCGGCAAAAAATTCGAACGTTCGCGAACAGTTCGCGAACTTCGAACACCCGCTAAAATCGTTCGAATCGAACGATCGAAGGATTTTAATCGTTCGATCGAACGATTTTCATTCGAATCGAACGATTTTCATTCGAATCGAACGATCGAAGCATTCGATCGAATGCTTTTCATTCATTCGAATGCTTACAATCGTTCGAACGAATGGAAATCGTTCGATTTTTAGCGGTCGAAGGAATTCGAATGGTCGAACGATTTGTATTCGAATCGAACGCGAACTCAAAATGCGAACGTCGCGCGACGTTCGCGAACATTCGGCAGACGCGAACGGTCGAAGTTCGCGCGAACAAGTTCACCGGCGAACAGTTCGCTACATCCCTATTCAGCAGCTCTATAGAATGCAATTTCAGCAATCCAATTGCTAGGGTCCAAATTACTCTAGCAACCATGCAATGACCTGAATGAGAGACTGAAATATGATTAGGAAAGACTCAATAGAAAGATGAGTACTAGAAGTAGCAATAACTATAAATTTGTAGCATTTGTTTGCAGTGACCCCATTTGAAAGCTGGAAAGAGTCAGAAATAATTCAAATCTATAAACAATGAAGGCTAATTGAATAGTTGTTAGAATTAACCATGCTAATTAAAAGTTTGCTTAAAGGGGTTGTTCAACTTTGTGTTAACATTTAGTATGATGTAGAGAGTGAAATTTTGAGACAATTTGCAACTGATTTTCATTTTTTTATTATTTTTGGTTTTTGAGTTATTAAGCTTTTTATTCAGCAGCTCTTCGGTTTGCAATTTCATCTGGTTGCTAGGGTCCAAATTACCCTAGCAACCATGCATTGATTTAAATGAGAATATGGAATATTATTAGGGGAGGGTCTGAATAGAAAGAGGAGTAATAAAAAGTAGCAATAACCTAATAAATGTGTAGCCTTACAGAGCATTTGTTTTTTTTAGATGGGACCAGTGAAACTCCATTTGAGGCCATTCTCTAACATACTACAGGTAAACTTAAAGGTGAGCCACCCCTTTAACTTTCAAATCAGAGAAGAGCACTGACATTGCCACCTCACCTGATACTGTTGTACTACAATTCCCAGAATGCCTTTTTTTTTTTTTTTTCAAACTTGTTTTTATTGAATTTGACAAGGTAAAATCACAAGATACATTAGTAGATATATCACAAGGCGAAACTCATTGTGATTATGGCATTAAACATAACATTTTAATAACTTATAAAACTTTCAGCTCAGCAGTGGTTAAAGGCGTGAGGGTGTAGGTCTTATGAGGATTGGTTTAGGTATGAGGTAAGTAATCTGTTAATCTGATGACTTCTGGGAGGTGCATGATCAGTCCGTAATTGTTCTTGTTGTAGAGTTTCTAGGTATTGGGATGATTCCATGACCAGAGGGTGCTCTTTCAGTGTTTCCATATCATACCATGACGTGTGTCTAAAGGTATAGACCGTAAGATGTTTGATTTGTTGCGGAAGATGTGTAATGTAGGTCGTCCATGTGTTGAAAAATTTTGGTGTGTCATGTTCCTTTCTGGTTATCGTTTCTAACCAGTCCATATGAAAAATATGGTGTAGTTTTTGTTTTACTAGTACTAAGGGTGGAGGATCTGTGTGTAACCATTGTTGCAATATTGTCTTCCTGGCTGCAGCCGCTAGTCTGCCCAGTAAATGTTTGTCGGATTTTGTGATCTGCGTAAAGGAGGCTGTGTTACTGAACAGTGCCCACTCTATATGTGTCTGGAGGGGTTGTCCAACGATCTGCGCACCGTATGAAAGAACTTCCGTCCAAAAGGCTTGTAGTAAGGGACATGACCAAAGGGTGTGTATTAAGTCTGCTTTGGGAGCACGGCATTTCAAGCATTCATCTGAGGAGAGGTTACCCATCTTAAATCTTTTAATTGGGGTCAGATATGAGTTATGGAGAATTTGTAGTGACATTTCCTGGTATCTGCTTGCTGGGAGTGATTTCATGATTTTATTATGTAGCTTCAAAATATCTAGTTCTGTGGTGTTAGGTATCTCAATGGTCCATTTAAAGTTAAGTTTGTCATCATTATCTATGTCTATTAACGGTTTTATGGTTTGGTATATGTATGAGGTTGTGATTTTCTTATTTTTGTCTTTCCAGAGTTGATTAAACGAGTTGGTGTTGTCTTTTCGTGTCAAAAGGTTCATTGTAGTATTTGCAAAGTGAGTGATTTGTAAACTCAAATATAGATGGGTTTGTGTGAAAGGAAATTTTTCTGCAAGTTTACTTTGGGAGTAAACTAGATAATTATCGTCCAATATGTCATGTATGTTATGTAGGCCATATTCACTCCAACGATATAGAATAGGATTTCGCATACCAGATGGAAAATTTTTGTTATCTATCCATGATAGGTATGGGGAAGCATGTTGTGATATATTTTGTTTTTTCCTGACTGAATGCCATGTTTTATATGTGTCTAAGAATAAACGGATTGTCTTTCATGCGTGTTGGAATGTTTTGTATGGATGTATGTAATAAATAGTTTAAAGAGTAGTTCTCGGTTTGATATTGATCTAAAGACATGGTTGTGTATAGATCTCTATTAAGGATCCAGTCACCAGCATATCGAAGAAGTGCTGCTTCATTGTAAGATTTAATATCAGGGAAATTAAGGCCACCTAGAGTTTTTGGTTGTTGCAATTTAAAAAGGCTAATTCGCGGGCGTTTTTTATTCCATATGAACGTTCTGAATATCTGATTTAACCTTTTTTGGTCAGTTGGCTTAATGCAATATGGCAGCATCTGTATTGGGTATAAAAGTTTGGGGAACAAGATCATTTTGATGAAGTGGATTCTGCCTAAAAAAGATAAGCTAACATTTCCATTGCTGTGTTTCTTGTTGGATAACGTCTATTATTCTTCTTATGTTTAGTGAGTATAAGTCTTTGTAATGTGAGGGTATTTCAATTCCTAGGTATTTAATGTTTTGTTTCGTCTTTTTAAAGGGGAAGTGTGGGGACCACTCTGAATTTCCAGAATGCCTTTTTAACCTGCTGTCATACCTGCCATGCCTGTCATTATACATAGTACCCAGGTGTAAGTCATGGCTGGTGGAGGCAGATGTAGCCAAGTAACTGCTGAAAAATCGATGTCATCTTGTAATGAGCGCCTTCTTGTCTTTCTTAATTCAGGAGGCAGCAGCAAAGGCTATCTGGGCATGCTGGGAGCTGTAGTTTTGCATAAGACATTTATTTATGGGGGAACTAGGTAACTATGGGCAAAGCTCAGGGTGGACCAGAATTTCTAGGCAACAAATGACCCTGCCTATAAAATGGCTAGTGAGGGGACATGCTGATTTACCCCATCTAAAGCTCACCAGTCTCTAAAAGGGATCAGATCATTTGCCACTTTAAATCTCCCCATCTTTGTATCTCTGTAGACGTAAGGGTTTTCCATGAGAAAGGACACAGTTGAAGCAGGGAAGATATTTATTTTCCAGGATGCTCTTTGGCCTGAGCAACTCCCAGTATGCACAGATGCCCTTTCGCTACTGGTTTATGCTAAAATTAATTGGTGGGGGCCCTCCAGTTGGAGATCATGGCTACATAACAAAAAGCTCTCAGGTTATATACATTGTCAACCACCCACATTCCCATGGAGCAGTCCAGGTGATGACATCATTGCTAGCAACAGATACTGACATTGCTGACTGTTTAGCAGGACGTACTAATGCATAGGTGGGGGTAGGGTTATCAATCGGCAAAGAAAAGGGGGGTAGCAATAATGGCAGCTCTCATACTCAGCACACTGATAGGGAATGGTGGGACTTGTATGTCAGTAACAGTTCAAGACTAAAGGCTGATGGTCTTATAGGGGATGCTGGGACTTGAAGGTCAGTAAAAGTTACAAGACTAAAGCCTGATGGGATGATAGGGAATGGTGGGATTTGTAGGTCAGTGACAGTTAGAAGACTCAAAGCTAAAAGACTGATTGGGGTGCTGGGACTTGTAGGTCAGTGACAGAAGTTTAAAGGCTAAAGGGCTAAAAGGGAATGATGGGGGGGACTTGTAGGTCAGTAACAGTTACAAGACTAAAGGCTGATGGTCTTATAGGGGATGCTGGGACTTGTAGGTCAGTGACAGTCAGAAGACTAAAGGCTGAAGGTTTGATAGGGGCTGTTGAGAGCATTAGACATTTCAGATCAGTAAAAATCAATGGCTGCCTGTCATTAGCTGTCAACATTCTCAGGCAGCTTGAGGGGATTAGTGCCTGAGAAGTACCAATTTAAAAACTTTACCCTGAAGAGCTTTTACAGAAGGCAATTTTATATACAAAATGAGCAACCTGAACAGCAAGTGCTACCCCATTCCTTCCCCAACCCCAACTCTCATAATCACCTTTTATATTCATTAAAATACAAGAATATGAGGAAAACTAAGGATAATATCCCAGGCGCTACTCACTGGCACAATTAAAGATGATTTTCTGCATTTCTGTATAATTTCCCCTCCCTCAATGTGTGTGCTGGTCCACTCACCTCTGATCCCAGAAATGAAAGTGAGAAAACCGTTATTTTAACTGTCATTTAGCCATGCGGCCAATCACATGATTTCTTATACCAACTGTGATTGGCTGCAAAGTTGGCACACCTGTCAGTGTTACTGAGGTAAATGGGACCCTACCAACCAGTTACAATTCAAAACTGTAGGGCAGTGCAACTAAAGAGAAAATCATTGCAAAATAAAGTCCAAATGCAAATGATATTGGAATATTCCTCTCTACCTTACTGATTTTTAATGTGTGATCTCACCCAGGCAGCTACCAACGGTCACCCCTCAGACTTATAGCAGCATCAAGGTGACCGTTGGTGGCTGACAATATCACAGCTCTGACAGTTCTATCTCAATATCCTTTAAACCAGACACTTGAATACAGTGTGACTTATAGAAATATATGTGAATAGCAATATATTTGAAGAGGAATCTGGTACCCAATACTATTTTATACTTCTGTGAATGTTTAGTCTCCCTGTTTCCCCATTCCTCCCCCCATGCTCAACTCTCTCATATTCACTTTTAAAATTAAAAAATATGTGCAAAACCAAGGCTAATATCCCAGGCGCTACCTACTGACTCTCTTAAATGCCAATTTTCTGCATTTATGTCATTATTTTCCTTAAAATATCCCCCTAGTGTGTTTGTGTGTCCACTCACCTCTGATCCCAGAAATGAAAGTGGGAAAACCGTTATTATAACTGTCAGATGAAAAATCAGGTCATGTGACAGAGTGACCGTAGGTGGCTGGGAAAATGGCACCTAAGACGTGTCTTTAAAATTAGACAATTTAAAAAAACAAAAAATGAAGACAGACAAACGTGCATAGCAATACAATTACATGTGGAATCTAGATGCGAACTGCTACTTATGGCCTCACTGCCAATATAAGACTTTACAGTGTGCCAGCCCTAAATTAATATCCCATGAACCTCTATGGATATGAACATTATAGGGGGTAATTACATTTCCTGAGAAATTGGCTCTGGCTGGTGAGGAAACGCCATATTCACAGATCTCATCTGCCTCGTTGAGTTCTCCATTGGCCACAGTATCATCTCCCAGGGTGCCCTCTCCAGTGACGGACCCACAGTAGGTGTAAGAAATCTCTGCAATAGATCTTCCTTGTTGATAGAAGGTCTGCAGTGATGCTCTCTCCCACCTTGGATGAAGCTTCTCATCTTTCTCATACCGCAACCTGCTGAGGGGGTAACCCTTTTTAAATCACAGGGATTTACAGTAAAGATGAATAAATCAATGTATAAATATTATTGTGTTCCTGATTTATTTTTCTATTAAACAGACCAACTACAGGCAGTGTCAGACTGGGATACAAAGGGCCCACCCAAAAACCTAAGACCAGGGGCCCACTCTCAGTTCTATTATTCTTCCTCTCCTCAACTTAACTCAACCTCTATTCTCCTCGTCTCTTTTCTTTACATACTATAATCTACCGTTCCATCTATTTACCCTCTTTGTTCTCATAGAAATAGCGAATGGCCATGAAATAGGCCAAATGTTTTAAAAGCATGAGGGTCCACTGACACCTGGGCCCACTGGGAGTTTTCCTGGTATACGGTGAACCAGTCCAACACTGACTACAGTATACTTACACTTTGTATGAGGTAAATTGCCAGTGTCCATTCACAGCAGCATTCCTGGTGCCCTTGCATTGGCAAGTAGTATGGCAGTTCTGCCCAGCAGAGGAAGAGGATAACATGAATAGGGGGATATTAATGGAAGTATAAAGGTGGCATTAAATAAAGGGCTTATACTAAAAAGTCAATGAAAGACCTTACATATATTAGATGGCAAGTAGATGATTCTTCATGTACATCAGTGTTATGGCAGTTAGACAACATCTATTGTAAGTGCAGGTATTTTGATATACAAGGGCTCTGTGTGTAAATTCTGGTGTAAGTCTGGTATACGCAGGGTTATAAACAAGTGCCTCACAGCTTTACTATATGGAATTATTGCCAAAGGGCAGGGTTAATTCACATGGTGCAGCTTTATAAACATAACTTTTTTACACCAGTTTTATGCTTTTTTGGTATAAAAGTAACACACACAGCCCCACCCCCATCCCTGTGTCACACACAAGCACATCATGGAGGGCTTTCTGTGAGAGAATCCAAGAAAACACTAGCACTCAAAGGCAAGCAACAGCAGGGTTATACCCTTGCGTATTTATTTTGCAAACGTGCAACGTTTCAGGGTCAGACCCCTTTGTCAATGTCATGCTTGACAAAGGGGTCTGACCCCGAAACGTTGCACGTTTGCAAAATAAATACGCAAGGGTATAACCCTGCTGTTGCTTGCCTTTGAGTGCTAGTGTTTTCTTGGATAGTTTGCTGAGGAGGGTGCCGATCCCTCCAACACCGTGCACCAGGCGCTGAACTGCTGAAGGCCAGGGTGTGCGAGCGGGCTACAACACATTTCTGTGAGAGAAACCATCCCCTGCAAGTTTAGCCAGTGAGGGGGAGGAAAGTAAACTGCAGCCAATGGGAGAGCAGCATCTTGCATCATGGCTGCAAATGGTCACTTCCTGTCATTTTAGCCAGTGGAAGAGAGTATCCCGCAGCCAGTGAGAGAAGGAGTCTTGCCTCAGCTCTAATTGCCAATGGGAGAGGGAGTCTTGCCTCGGCTCTAATTCCCTGTAACTTTAGCCAATGGGAGAGGGAGTCTTGCCTCAGCTCTAATTTCCTGTAACTTTAGCCAATGGGAGAGGCAGTCTTGCCTCAGCTCTAATTTCCTGTAACATTAGCCAATGGGATTGGGAGTCTTGCCTCAGCTCTAATTTCCTTTAACATTAGCCAATGGGTGAGGGAGTCTTGCCTCAGTTCTAATTTCCTGTAACTTTAGCCAATGGGTGAGGGAGTCTTGCCTCAGCTCTAATTTCCTGTAACTTTAGCCAATGGGAGAGGAAGTCTTGCCTCAGCTCTAATTTCCTGTAACTTTAGGCAATGGGAGAAAGCTTCCTGCAGTGATTCCAGAGATTGAGTGTGGGAGGGAGAAGCCCAGGGAGAAGCCCAGAGAGAGCAGGCACAGCAGAGGGAGACCTGTCTAGACAGAAGTGCTGTTCTGTCTGTTATGAAGTAAGTGCTGGGCTGCAGGCAGGGGGATTTCTATAGGGCAGTTGGTATCAGGCAGGACATGGTGGGACATGAGGGAGTTTTGTCAGAGTCCCTGTGATAGAGTGAGGGGGAGGGGTTAACAGTACATTGTCTGCCATAAAGTGATTCTCAGTGATATAATGTATGCCGTATTACTGATCATGATCAGCCAGATACTAGGCCTGTTAGGGGCCGAATCGGCCATAGCAGTTTGTGGATCTAAAAAGGGGTGGGCGTCTGGTGGGAATGGGCGGAGTTGTTCAAGGGGGTGAACTCTATTGCTTTGTTTTTTGAAAGATTTAAGCCACATTTTTCTTAATAAGTAAAAATTCAGCAACACAGAAATGCTGTAATTTATAAATATAGTTTTATATGTATTATATTTATTTCACACTGGCATGTTGATTTTCACTGTTGCTTTGTAGTTACATCTTCTATACTATACCTCCCAAAATTTTGGAAATAGATTTGCCGCAAACTTTTTTGATCACGTCCATTTTTGTGGCCACACCCCCTAATTACCATGCTAATTGTACAAAATTTGGCAGGTTATGAAAGTTTGAACACTTTTCTGTGGTTTTTATGCGTTGTTATAGTTTTGCTAATGAAGGTGAACTGCCCTTTAAGCTGCAAGTCACAGTTTGCCCAAGAGACTTATCTTTATCTGTTACAATTGTTGCTTGTCTAAAATTGTTACAAAAGTATCTTGGTGCACCTGCCACGTATTCTGGGCTCTTAAAAAAGCCAATTAATGTTATGATTATTTATCACTTTATCAATGATAGTTGTCCCCTATTATCTTTGTTCAGTACAAAAAAATGACCCCATTCTTTTAAAAATTAGATGGCAATATTGCCACAATGCGGTGTCTATGGGCACAAGGGGCCGTTTCTTTTTCTGTGTCTAAACAGTGCAAAAAAAAAAAAAAGCCACCCACAACCCCCTCCTATATGTACTTCCTCCCACATAATGTTCTTCCTTGGTGCTGCCTGTCGTCTGCAGCCACCACATTTGTGTCTCCCCTTAAGGCAAACTACTGGTCTAGGGTGGTTGCATCCATGAGAGCCAGGGCCCACTATGTTTATGCTCAGTATCCTGCCGGCCCAGTTCAACACAGGTCTTAACGTTATGGATCCACAGTGCTCAGCCTGCCTCTGTATCAGCACTCACAGACACTGCATCAGCCCGGGGGCAATCAGATTGAGCAGATTTCGACTTAAAAAATGACACAGTGCCAGTGTGTGCAGACAGAGGTGTGGGCTATATAAATAGCACCATATGTATACCTCCCAACTGTCCCGTTTTTTTCACGGGACAGTTCCAGATTGTTACTAACATTTCCCGACTTTCTTTTTGATCTCCTGCACAGAGACAGAGAAAGATACAAAGTTTCTAAAACTTAATTGGCTTTAGGCAGAGAGCCCAGAATATGTGGCAGGTGCACTTAAATACTTTTCTAACAATTTTAGATAAGCAAAGAAGCAATTGCAACAATTTAAGATAAGCAGGTCTCTCTGGGAAACGGTGACTTGTAGCTTAAAGGGCAGTTCACCTTCATTAGCAAAACTGTAATAACACATAAAAACCACAGAAATGTGTTCAAACTTTCATAACCTGCAGCATTTTGTAAAATGAACATGGTAATTAGGGGCTGTGGCCACAAAAATGGGCGTGGTCAAATGCCCATATCATTCATTCATGTCTTATTGACTCCTGCTATAAATGTATTTGCCATATGGTTTTACAGAGTATTTGCTAGGAATTCAGATCTAAGAATTTTAATTCTGCCTAAGTCACATAATTTGAGGCATTATTTAATGTTTAAATGTTGATTAGATGGTCGCTCCTATAATGTTCTTTGTTCTCAGGGCTATATAAATGGATAAGAATGTCTTCATCGTCAAGCATAAAATAAGATTTGTCGGTGCCACAAACATGCCCACTTATGAAATGATGAAAAAAATTATTTGAAAAGCGACTTTCTAGCAAACATTAAACGTGCTTTGAAGTTATGTGGAAACATTATTGCAATTGAAAGTATTTGTATGCCTTTTGGCACTCTGGTTGTGACTTTTGAAATAAACAGAAGCAGAAGTCAGTTCTCCAACATGCCTTTTGATTAGCTGCTTAAGCTATTTTGTTTCAGGAGTCAGAGCCAGGAGTGCAGAGAATGTAAACAGTGAGGTAGATACAGCTTGTAATAGCAATTCGATTTGCGAGTTACATTAAAAGCATTGCTAATGTTTAATTAATGTATATTGGACTACATACTGCAGCTCTGGCCTATAAGAAGGTTGTTTTAAGCAGATTTGGATTGATACATTTAGGGAATGGTGCAATACACTAGAGGGCCTGGTATTGGATAAATAAAGAGTACTATTATAACCAATTGCTTAGTAGCTAGGCAATTTACCCCTAATATTATTTAATATTTACTGCTTTTAAATCCTTCTTTTTTATGTATTATCCTTTCATGAGGTCATCATTTGTGGATTTATATGCATGATAATGTTCTTAAAGGAATTGCTCACCTTTAAATAACCTTTAGAATAATGTGGAGATTAATATAGAGACAAGTTGACACTGGTCTTCATTTCTTTATTCATTTTATAATTTCTTTGTTCATTATTTAGCTTTTTGTTCAGCAGCTCTCAAAGCTATCTGGTTGCTAGGGTCCAAATTACCCAACACCAGGCAGTGGTTTGAATGAAAGATTGGAATATGAATAGGAGAGGGCCTGAATAGAAGGAAAAGTGTGGTGTGAGGCCCCTAAGGCCAAAGCTGGGATCAATCAATGCACTTTCCCTGGTCCCATGTTTTATAATTAATTTAGTGTCTATGCAAGTGCTGGGGTTTTATATGGTGGCCATAACTATTTAACTCTGGTCATAGTATTTAAAGTTGGCACCTCCCTACATGGTAGCATTTCTTGGGGTACTGTGTCTCCTGATCTGGGCATTGGTTTTAGAGGGCTCAGTCCTCCACTGTCATTAGCTTATAAAGGAGAGAGACTGCCATTGGTTCCACAGGCTTAATCCTTCCCCCATGTGGCTTTTAGGGCTCAGTTTCAATCCATACAGTCGTAGGGAAGCGCAGGTCCAGATGAAGACTACTGGTCTCTATGGTGCCATCCTCATGATGATGCAAGTAAACACCGAACGGAGGAGGAACTCAATATGCTGTGTTCGTTGCTTAAAACGGCTGTGTGAGTATGGGTTCATTTAAATGAATAGAATACATTCATGCTGTACTCCCCCTGTGGTTGAACACATTAAAACTGACCACAGGAGAACTCTGCAAAAAATGCTTGTGTGTGTAAGAGCCAGGGCCGGTACTAGGGTTAGGCAGAGTAGGCACGTGCCTAGGGTGCAAAAGCTGGGGTAAGCGCCAGGCACGTTCCCTTCTCTGTCGGGTACCCCGCGAGCAGTGGCAGTGGATTCTCAACCTGCGGTTTTCTGCCAAGATGTACATGTAGTGTATAATGTGTGTTGGAATCAGGCTTCCAAAATCCAAATCTATTCCAAATCTATTACAATTTGGCAGATTGACTGGCCTGAAGAGAAATGGTGTTCTTTTTGGGTGTAGGAGCCGCAGACAGTTTGTCAGATGACCCCCCCAAACACTGAATTCAAGTCACATTACATTGTGACAACAGTGAAACATGGTGACACAAGCATCATGATATGGGGATGTTTCTCATACTGAGGTGCTGGGCCTATTTATCACATACCAGGGATCACGGATCAGTTTCAATACATCAAAATACTTGAAGAGGTCATGTTGCCTTATGCTGAAGAGGAAATGCCCTTGAAATGGATGTTTCAACAAGACAAGAACACCAAACACACCAGTAAACCAGCAACATCTTGGTTCCAGACCAACAAGATTGACATTATGGAGTGGCCAGCCCAATCCCCAGACCTTAATCCAATAGAAAACTTGTGGGGTGAGATCAAAAATGTGGTTTCTGAGGCAAAACTAAGAAATGCAGAAGAATTGTGAAATGTAACAGGTGCCAGAAGTGGGTTGACTCCATACAATACAGATTCAGTGATTCAAAGGAAAGCAAAAGCTTGAAATATATTTCAGTATATACAGCGAATGTTTGTGTAAAGAAGAATACAGACACTGCTATTTTGTGAAACAGCCTAACATTCTCTTTTCTTAACTTTCTGTAAAGGGATAACAAAAAATTAATCCATTATTTTTCACGTTTTGATTTGGAATAGAATGTGCAGTGTTCCCAATGCATTTGTGTGTACGGAAATAAAAGCTAATATAAGGATTTTGAGCTTAATTCACTCTTCTAAGCACACTGCTAATATTCTGAACACACCTATATTTATAATTTAAAGTTGCCCTCTTGGCTTGCACTTAGCTTTGTCATTCATAGTTCTGTCTGGTTGCTACGGTACATTCAATACAAGCAGAAAACAATCAGAACAGAAACTTTCATGGCCTGATTGTGTGTCAGTATTTTCAGTATTTCTAATTGAAAAAACTTCAAAATTCTAATTCAAAAAGACCAACCGAAATTAAGTCGAAGTTTTTTTTTGGTCGAATAGGTCCGTATTCGGCTGAATTTGAATCGTACAAATCAAATTAATAGCACATTCGATTGAATTCGATTCAAAGTTTTTCCCCAAAAAACTTTGATTTTTCAAAGTCCACCAATTGACTCCAAATAGGTTCTATGAGGTCCCCCATAGGCTAAAACAGTAATTCGGCAGGTTTTAGATGGCGAATGGTCGAATTTGAATTTTTAAAGAGACAGTACAGGATACATTTTGAAATTCTAATTTTTGAATGTTTTGCAAATTCTAATCGAATTTGGACTATTCTCTAGTCAGGGTACACACAAATAACTCGAAAGTCTATTTTTTTTTTTTTTTCAATTGAAAATTCACCTCGACCTTTGATAAATCTGCCCCTCAATGTATGATATGTAGGTGGATGTCATGCAAATACATGCATAACACCGTGGAGGTGACTAAAGGCATCTTAACAGTTGCAAAGCCAAGAAGTCTGGTTAAGTCACCTCTGAATCACTGCAGCATGCCTTCAGTAGAAAAGTTATTTTAACCCTGTAATCAATATAATTTTTATTATATATAATAATTTTTATTTGCACTGCTGGCACACCAGCTGGGAGAACAACGCAGGCATTGCATGAAGAACCCAACCCAGTGTCACTGGCACAAGCAGAACCCAAGTCGGCCTAGAGTGCGCGGGCACACGCTTGCCTTGATCTGCACGCATCTGGACCGAGTAGTAGCCTAGAAGGGGGGGGCTGTGGATGTAGCTTAGGGCCCCACATCTCATTTATCTGCAATTGAATATCAGTAATAACTTTCCACTACAGCATCAGCAGCCAAATTTCATAAAAGCAGCCATATGTAATAAAAAACATATAAGTACACACTGACTATGCTTTGTACTGAAATAGGTTTTATTGGAAATATAAATTTGGTAAACTGTAGGTAACGAATACAGAACAGTGTGTTACTATGGATCACAGCTCTGCTATATGCAAGTAGAATAGCCTGTACTATGAGGTTCCCTCTCCCTCAAATCTACTTTAATGAAGAAATAGCTGTGTATGGCAAACGCCTTTTGAATTTTGTTCATTTGGGATGAGGAGAGAACAGCTGAGGCAAAACTAACACTGAACCACTGTTGTTGCTTTACATTAAAATGCAGCCCCTAAATAATGTGACTCTAACCCAGAATGCATTACTCCTAAACCATCCTGACCTTAAATCTTCCCAAACCCCCAAGCAGCAATTCATGATCCGGTTAGAACCCTACAGATGGTTCTGTCAATAAAATTTACTGACTGGTGCTGTCAGATTAGCTGCAGTTATGTGTAATAGCAAGAGGTGTAGTCTGGTCTTGTACCAACAGGTGGCAGTAGAAGAATACAGTTTAATATCCTTGCCAATATCTTGGTAGGCAATATACAATTTAAGAACGTGGCGTGTCATCAAACATTTTTATCCCAATATGAAAGAAAGTAAATTACAGAGGGGGTTAGTTTAGCTTCTCCAATAGATTTTTTCCCCTATTTTTTATTGTTTTCCTACAGTGCAAAATTTTTAAAAATATGTTTTTTTTTTCTCTTCCCCAATAACAGCCCAGTATGCTGACAATAGGTGTCCATGAAGCACAGAAATCAGATCAGGAATTTACAATACTGCTAGGTAATCTGTGAAGAGAGCGACACTTTTATCTAGGACAGTGATGCTTCCCAGATATTTGCATTGATTTGTAAAAAAAAAAAAAGTTATGGCAAAGATTTACTCCAGCCTCCTTTAGGTTCCAGGGTAGGGCTTACCAACTGTGCCCCCAAGAGATTTGAATGGATCCAGACTCTACTGACCACTTTGGATAATATAATTTTGTTTTAACCTGGCTGCTGAATGTGTAGAATGAAACTGCAAAGCTCAAGGGTGTTACTTTTCAGGGTCCTTTTTCAGACTCCATATAGTATTAGCAAATTGTGCTGTCTCTTCCAGTGTTATTATTGAAATGCCCTATGGAATGATGAGAGGAACAAGGAGTAGTGTGGGTATGTGGAGTATACAAAGCATTTAGAGAAGACATGAGCTTATCTGCATCACAAGTAAAATTAGCTGCACAGTGTCAGCTAGGGAAAGGTATGAGCATCAAACGGGAACCACACATTTAAATGTTGGACCATCATGGTCACCTGTCTGTGCAGATTCTGCACTGATACATTCATAAATCCATTCAAACAATGATCTAGTATATGTAGGAGCTTGTATCCAATCAGCTGAATGTATAATGGACCAGCTGGATAAGAACTCTCTTTGGGTTTCTGTGCCCTGAATGGAGCACACTTTGAGCTTTAAAGCGCTGACACAGGCCCCCTTTTCGTCCGCACCCTGAAAAGATCACGCTTTCCTGCACAGAGGTTTCCAATTTACTTTCGGGGTGGTTCACCTTTTCCGTTAACTTTCTGTATTTTATAAAATGGCCAATTCTAAGGATTTTTTTAATTGGCCTTCAAATCTAATATCTCTAGTCAGGCCTTTCCTATTCATTTTCCAGTCTCTTATTCAAATCAATGCATGGCTGCTGGGGTGATTTGGAACCTAGCCACCAGATGAAATTGCAAACTGGAGAGCTGCTGAATAAAAATCTAAATGACTAAAAAAAAAGAAAAAAAAAAAAGACCAGAAATAATTAAAAATATCAAAGAATATCACTGTCTGAATCATACTAAAAGTTAACTTAAAGGAACAGTGACAAAAAATAAAAAATAATAGTGTTTTTAAGCAATAAAAATGAAATTCAGTGTTGCCCTCCACTGCTAAAATAGGTGCGTTTGCTTCAGAAATGCTTCTATTGTTTATATAAATACCAGTAAACCCCCGATTCTCTAAAGAATCGTTAATGAAAGAATGGTAACAACAGTGAGGCAGCAAAATGCGATGGGTGCTGATTCACTCGGCATCCCCAGGCAGCAACTGGCGACGCTAATTTGTGGGGATGTAGAGTGAATCTGTGCCTATTGCTTGTTATTACCTATCTGCTATTAGAATTCTTAAATTTTGAGTTTATTGGTAGTAAAGTGTTACTGAAAAATTTCTTTATAAACAACATTTTTTGTGAAAATGTTCTCCTGTCCTTGAATGAGTTCTCCCTGGTGAGCTGTACTTAAAATCTTGACTTTAACATCAGATGAACGCTGCACTCTTGAAAATGCAACATAAAGTTGACCATGACCAAACACAGGCTCAGATAGGTAAATGCCGACTTTATCCAATGTTTGTCCTTGTGATTTGTTGATTGTCATGGCAAATGCAGCCTTAATGGGGAATTGTCGTCGTTTAAGTTTAAAAGGTAATTCCTGGTCAGAACTGGTAAGGTCAATTCTGGGAATCAAAACAGTATCACCGCTATGGGATCCTGTAAGCACTTCTGCCTTGATAACATTTTGTCTCATGCTCTTCACAACCAACCGTGTACCGTTACATAAACCTTGCTTAGTGTTAGGGTAGGGGCACACGGCGCGATTTCGCCGCGATTCTGCGCTGGGCGAGTTGTCGCTGCGTTTTTTAAGCCGAAATAGCTTTGCTAACTTTGGCGCTGGCGTCAATGCAAATCGCGGCGAAATCGCTGCGCTAATTCACACGCGGCGATTCTTTTTCTACTGTCGCCCGGAAACGCTCAGCGAGGCAACTTCGGACGACAATAGAAAACGAATCGCCGCGTGTGAATTAGCGCAGCGATTTTGCCGCGATTTGCATTGACGCCAGCGCCAAAGTTAGCAAAGCTATTTCGGCTTAAAAAACGCAGCGACAACTCGCTTAGCGCAGAATCGCGGCGAAATCGCCGCCGTGTGCCCCTACCCTTAAGGTTTCTTAACAGCATGACTATTGTTCCTACTTTGAGTATAAGATTGTGTTGTGGTAATCCAGCATTGTTGATAGTGTTTAAATATTCTAATGGGAAGTTAAGTTTCTCACTTTCGTCTTCAGAATCAATACAGTCAGTACTCAGAAAGACACAGCTTTGTCCAGGAAGTAATGCAATCACTTGGTTGTTTATCATGTCAACATCAATATTTTTTGGAGATAATATAGCCCGTTTTGCTAAAAATGGCCACCCACGCAGGTACGCAACCGGTTCCCCTCCTAGAGTGACGCTAGCGCCGCCATTAGACAAACTTGCAAAGGAGTAGCAAGATGGCCGACGCTTATACAGACTTTAGTGGGCGGATGACAAACTCGCAGAGGAGTAGCAAGATGGCCGACGCTTATACAGACTTTAGTGGGCGGATTTGGCAGTGGGCGGATGACAAAGTCGCAGAGGAGTAGCAAGATGGCCGACGCTTATACAGACTTTCGTGCAGGTACGCAACCGGTTCCCCTAGTGTGACGGTGAGCGCATCTGCCTCCCTAGATCCTAACCTTCCAGCGGTCGCCGCCTGAGTGAGCAGGAAAGAAGAGGCGGCGGGAGGCAGAAGGAGACGGTGAGCGCATCTGCCTCCCTAGATCCTAACCTTCCAGCGCATCTGCCTCCCCGATCCTAACCTGTTCTGATCCTAACCTTCCAGCACATCTGCTAATCGAAGGCCGCATCTATGTCTTTCGGCTGAAGTTGCGCGCGCATCTCATAGATCCTAACCGAAGTTGCGTGCGCATCTGCCTCCCCTCCACTCGGGACATAGATAGGCCTTCGGTTAGTATATAGGATGCTGTTGTGGAACAATGGGGGCAGCCATTCAAAGGCTCAGGTTACACAGCAGACAGCAGATAAACTCTGTAGCACATAATGGTGTTATCTGTTTTCCACTATTTAACCTGTGCCATATAACATTTTTTCAATTTCCACCATTGCTACACAGCAGCTTGTTTATTTGAACTATAGTAGTGTTTCTGAAGCAAACAGATCATTTTTATGAGTGCAGAGCAACAGTACATATTTTCATTACTTTAAAATACTTTAATTTTTTGGTGTAACTGTTCCTTCAAAGGCGAACAACCCCTTTAATCTCATGCACCTCAAAGAATGACTTGACTCACTGTCAGCATCTCCTTCTAGCACTTCCTGTTCCCCTTTGCAGGCCTTCCTGTCAGCTCACCCCAACCCCACCTGCATACCTGCACAGAGTAGACAGAGTAGACATATGCTGCTCCAACACAGAGAAGAATGTAAATTTCAACCTGGCATTCCATGATTATCAAGGATTGAAAATAGACATTCTCTCCAAATCTCACCCTAAATGTCCTTCAGGCTGGGCCCACCACCCACTGCTCCAGGCTCACTCGAGGGGGGAGTATCACAAAAGTTTGGTATATTGCCATCATGAATTATTCTCTATTCCTAATGGGGAATCTGTATAACTGATTTCTGTGAATCCAAGCTGAGCCAGAGGGACTTGCTCCGGTTGCAAAGGCAGCCATGATGTACTAAAAAATATATATCCAAGCTATATGTCCCAAGGCTCAATTAGTAGTTAAAAATGCACATTTTTATTACAGTTCACATTTAAAATGGTACATACTGACCCCGCATGGCCCTGTGGTGAGTATGTACCATTTTAAATGTGAACTGCAATAAAAAATTTCCTTTTTAACTACTAATTGAGCCTTGGGACCTATATCTTGGATATTTTTTAGTATATTGCCATCATGGATATGCTAGTATAGCAATTTGAAAGGTGGTCCTGTAACATACAGGCTGGTAAAGGAAAAATCATGATGCTGGACCGGTGGCCCTACCACCACCACACACAAACAAACGCACACAGGCACATATTAGAGTTCTTTGAAATTGTAAGACAGGACTCGTCCAACCAGACTAGGAGTAGGCATCAGACTAGGAGTAGGCATCAGAAGAGGTGTGTGTCCCCCAAGCTTTGTGCCCTAGACACATACCTCTTCTGCCCACCCCTAGTTCGGCCCTGTCATGATGTACTCAGATATGCAGGTTAGTGTTGGAATATGCAAGCTAGGATAGCAATACATAAAGTGATGATAAAATATGCATGTTAGGGCTTTTAGGCATCAATGTGCAGCTATTTTCTGTCAAGCTTTAAAATGCATTGTCTTCGGCTACATTCCAGCAACAAAATAAAGCATTTGCATACTGTGTCATGTGATCCTACCCTAGGATATTGCTTATCAGGCAGTTGGCAGTCTAAAGGTGACCATACACTGGCCAATCCTATAGCATCCAAACAATTAGTCCCTTCCCAACAAAGAGAAAAGAAACCACAAACAATTGTATATTACATTGTATAAGAATATTCAGGCACAAGTACAAACCTTTTCTTGATGATCTTAATAGAAGGGTAAAATAAAATGGTCTTCAAAGCAGGAAAGCAGTTCAAGAAATATAAAATACAGAAGAACGTGCGAGAAAAATAACAAGATGATCACACACACATATTGATATTATAATACACAAAAGCAATGAAAATCTTGTAAATTATATCCTTATAAACAGTGACTAGTGATGTCATCAGTTATAAACGGCGAGTAGTGATGTCATTTGTCACATGACTCACTAAAACTTGTTTTATAATAAAGTACTCATTGTTGGAAAATATGAGGATATTACAAATAACTGTTTAATAATACTGTTTAAAAACACTCAGTGCTTTTATATGGTCATAGAACTCCTAGGTGCATATATATATAGTGAATAAAGAACCCCCTCTTGTAAAATCTAAGGATATTAGAAGTTACTGAGGAGTTTCATGACCAAATAAAAACACAAGTGTTTTTATACAGGTCATGGAACTCCGAGGTAACTTCTAATATCCTTATATTTTACAACTGGGGGTACTTTATTTATTATAATACACAAATTTCAGTGAGTCATGTGACAGAAATGACATCAGAACTCACTGTTTAAGGATATAATTTACAAGATATTCATAGCTTTTGTGTATTATATCCTTATATTTTACAATAGGGGGTACTTTATTAATTATATTTGTTGGGATCCCAGCTGTGTGTATATTTAGTGGCCCCCAGAAACCAATGGGTCTGTTTTCTGTCTTTATGTCCCTGCTAGGAAAGGAATATCCAAACAAATACATGTCCCTTATTAAAATGTGCAGCCATGAATTGACACAATGAATGTCTATTGAGAAAAGTCAGCTGGGATGACAATGTCACAGACAGAACATTTGTCTTCAGTAATATGGTTTGGTCTGCTCTCAGAGTAGAATTAGGGACACACAGGATGGAATTCGCCAGTACAACATTTATGTATCACTGTGATGCTGAAAGAAAATTAGGTTTGGAGGAGACAGAAGTAATAATGTAGAGCGGGTCTGAAAAACAAATGCAACCCTTTTAAGCTCAGGCTGGGTATGTCACACACGTCATTCAGAACAAATGATCCTTCAGAAGCATCTTAAACCAGTTATTCTACCATATAAAAGGCAAAGATTCATGCAATTGACATCTCATTTATAATTTAAAGAATTTCATCCTTTCACTAATTACAGCATTTAAAATCAGGGGACGTAAAATTTAGGTTTTACTGCGATTATTAAAGGAATGGTAACACAAAAAAATGAAAAAGTGTTTAAAGTAATTAAAATATAATATATTGTTGCCATGCACTGGCAAATGTGTTTTTGCTTTAGAAAGACAACTATAGTTTTTATACATTAAAGGGATACGGTCATGGGAAAAAAATTTTTTTTCAAAATGAATCAATTAATAGTGCTGCTCCAGCAGAATTCTGCACTGAAATCCATTTCTCAAAAGAGCAAACAGATTTTTTTATATTCAATTTTGAAATCTGACATGGGACTAGACATATTGTCAATTTCCCAGCTGCCCCAAGTCATGTGACTTGTGCTCTGATAAACTTCAATCACTCTTTACTGCTGTACTGCAAGTTGGAAAGATATCGTTTGCGTCTATGGCCAGCTTAAGAACAACACTCAATAGTAAAAACCCATGTCCCACTTAGACTCCTTCAGTTACATTGAGAAAGAAAAACAGCAGCCTGCCAGAAAGCATTTCTCTCCTAAAGTGCAGGCACAAGTCACATGACCAGGGGCAGCTGGGAAATTGACAAAATGTCTAGCCCCATGTCAGATTTCAAAATTGAATATAATAAAAATCTGTTTGCTCTTTTGAGAAATGGATTTCAGTGCAGAATTCTGCTGGAGTAGCACTATTAACTGATGCGTTTTGAAAAAAAACATGTTTTCCGATGACAGGATCTCTTTGTTACAGTGTAGCCCCAGGGGCAGCCATTCAAGCTGAAACAAAGAGAAAAGGCACAGGTTACGTAACAGATATGTTCCATTGAATACAATACAATTTCAAAGCTTATCTGTTGTTTGCTATGATACCTGATAGAAAATCTAATATCAAGGCCCAACAGCAGGATAAAAAGAATATTTTCTCATTAAGAAAAACCCAGGTCTCCTCATATTTGAGAAGTTCTTTGTTCAAATATAAAAGATTAATATAGCCTAGAAAGCACTGTGGTTTTTGCCCACTAGATTCACTTAAGGCTATGGGAATATTGGAATCATATTGATATCACAGCATCTAAATTGGCTGCTTTCAAGAACCATTCATGGCTAATTCTGTGTGGGCAGCTGTGCTCTCCTGTGTGTTCTGTTTGTTGGCCCATGGTGCTACTTGTCGCTCGCAATTTGTCGCAACTACAAATCAGAAGAAGATATCCTGCCATAGGCAATACTGAGACTTGTCTCTGCTAAAACATTCAAATTGCTTACTTGCTCCATAATGCATAGAGTGTTTTGGCATGGTATTTTCTGGAGTTTTGTGACAAGTGGCACCGGGTGTCATTACCCTAAGAGCACAGAGCAATACACACACAGATACAGTGTGCAGACAGAACCTCTCTATCCTTGTGCTGGTTAAAACAGACAAAATGTTTCTCTTTGTGTACAAATATTGGCTTTTTATCATTTATAGCAGCTGGTCCACTCCAGATTGTGGGTTAGACTGAGTGCTGGCACAAGGGTGCTTCTAGCAGATGGTCATTGCCATAGTATGGGTTAGACCCAAGCGCTGGCAATTTCTTTCTGTGCTTTGTGTACAAATTGTACCAAATATCGCCTATAACTGCCAATAAGCCTTTAAAACAGGGAATAATTTACAGGTGTATGTTAATGGGCTGGGGCTTAAAAGCTCCCTGCTTTCTCACTAGAGCTTCTGATTTACATAGTAACATAGTAAGTTAGGTTAAAAAAAAGACATGTCCATCAAGTTCAACCTTTTAACTCTATTTTAACCTGCCTAACTGCTAGTTGATCCAGAGGAAGGCCAAAAACCCCATTTGAAGCCTCCAAATCCCTTCCTAACTCCGAAATGACAATTGGACTAAAGCTAAGGGTAAGTGCACTACACAGTCACACTGTTTGCTGGGGGACTTGATATTAAATGCACTACATGCTTAGAATGCTAATGGATAGTGTAGGACTCGCTTACAATGAGGGGTCTTGATGTGGCCTCCTCATTTTTTGTAATAATTATTTTTAAAGGCAAACAGTGCTTTCTTTGTGTACAAATATTGGCTTTTTATCATTTCCAGCAGCTGGTCAAAGGCAGAATGTAGGATAGACTGAGCACTGGCGATTTCTTGCTATTGTTGTTTGTGGGATCTATGGGGCAAATTTACTAAGCGCCGAACGCTAGCATTAATTCGCTAGCGTTTGGCATTTTCATTACTGCGCAAATTCACTAACGAACGCTGGCGTAGTTTCGCTAGTGTTACTTCGCACCCTTACGCCTGGCGAATTTTCGCTAGCGACGTAACTACGCAAATTCACTAACTTGCGCAGTGTACTGAACGCTACCTTTTACGCCAGACTTCCTTCGCCACCTCAGACCTGGCGAAGCGCAATAGAGTAGATAGGGATTGTTTCAAAAAAAGTCAAAATTTTTTCTAAGTCCCAAAAAACGCTGGCGTGTTTTCTACATTATGGGTGATAGGCTGAAAAAGATCAAAAATCTTTTTGGGGCTCCCCTCCTTCCCCCCTACATTTCTCATGGCAACTTACCTAGACAGTGGGCACATGTGTAGGGCAAAATAAAAATTTTATTTGCTGATTTGAAGCTTTTCTAGGCATTTGTAGTGCTGATACGTATTCCTCCATTGAAATTTGAATTTGGCGCCGTATGCAAATTAAGCCTTCGCTAGCGTAACTTCGCTTTACATAGCGAATCAACGCTAGCGCAACTTCGCAACCTTACGCTACCCCTGAGCGCAACTTCGGATTTTAGTGAACTTGCGGAGCGGTGGCGAAACTACGCCTGGCGAAGTGCGGCGAAGCTGCGACTGGCGAAACTACGAATGTTAGTGAATTTGCCCCTATGACTCCTATTTAAATTATTCCATAGAACTCTCCCTTCCCTGTATCTCCTTCTTATCTGTAGCAATAAATTTGGCCTCTGTCATTTCCCTGACCCATCACAGACTCCTAAAAGAACTCCTTTCTATCTGTGTCACTGCTGGGAATAAAAGAAACACAAACAGAACCTGGAAACTGTAGACAAGAGTTAATGTTCAGTGCTCCAGAAGGGGCAAAGGACCCACCAGGAAAAAGTTCCGGTTCTGTCAGACCAGTCCAACACTGCCATGGAGGCACAGCAGTTTTCATTGCAGTTTCTGTGTTGCACCTTGCCTTAATTACACTGGTCCCATTAATCCCAAAGGAACCGAGCCAACAATACCCACAGAGAAATCTAGTCACTTATTCAACCAGGTGCACCTTGCCAGTGTAAATAATATTCTGCTTGCAACTCATTAGCAGGCTGCCAGAAACAATAACTAAAATTCTGCCCTGCTCCAACCTGATACTAAAGATAAATAGGTCTCTTCTCTTACATGCCCATACATTCCCAACTAACTTCTCTATTCCTCCTAAACTAACCCACTTGACTGCACCACCCACCAACTCTGCTGTTAGGTAACCTTAAGGGAAAGATTTACATAGGGTCGAATATCGAGGGTTAATTAACTCTTGATATTCGACCATCGAAGTCGAAGGATTTAGCGCAAATAGTTTGATTGAATGAAAAATCGTTCGAAGGATTTTAATCCATCGATCGAACGATTTTTGTTCGACCTAAAAAAGATTAAAAAGCCTATGGGGACCTTCCCCATAGGCTAACATTGACTTCGGTAGCTTTTAGGTGGCGAACTAGGGGGTCGAAGTTTTTTCTTAAAAAGACAGTACTTCGACTATCGAATGGTAGAATGATTTTTACTTCAAATCGTTCGATGCGAAGGTCGAAGTAGCCCATTCGATGGTCGAAGTAGCCAAAAAAAACATTCGAAATGCAAAGTTTTTTTTTCCTTGATTCCTTCACTCGAGCTAAGTAAATGGGCCCCTAAATCTTTCTGCCTTGCTACTCCTTACATTTGTAATGCCACCCTGAACTCCTCAGAGAGATCGGTTCATCAGTCTCTTCAAAAATAAATTCAAATGCGACCTCCTGGGGCACTCACATTACATATGACCCAGTTCAGGCACTTATAATGCAGTGACGACCACTGTAGACTGCAACACTTAATATCTTTCTGTAAATTACCAATCCACTTAGATTGTAAATTCTACAGGGCAGGGTTCTCCGTTCACTTGTCTCTTTAACACACATAGAATGTAATCCTTAATTTAATTGTACTTTGTATGCATTATTGCACTGACCTCTGTTTATTGTTCTGCTGTACAGTGGTGCTTACATAAGCAGCGCAATATAAATAATAATATACATACATGGATTACCCAGCGGTTTCCTGCTAAATGTTCTAGTTTTGCAGGTTGGTTTCCTTTTGCAACACTGCCTTCCTATCAAAGTCTAAGCTTTTCTGGTCTTCCCTTGCCTTCTGGTTTAAAATGGAATGCATTCTTGTATTCACAGATTTGCCAGAAAACTCTAACAAAAAAATTGCACAAAACTAAAAATGTCTATGTTGGTTGGAAGACGTTATCCTATATCTAGGTACAGGTATGGGATCCATTATCCAGAAACCAGTTATCCGGAAAGCTCAGAATAATGGAAAGGCTGTCTCCTGTTGACTCCATTTTATCCAAATATTTAAAATGTTAAAAACTGATTTTCTTTTTCACTGTAATAATAAAACAATACTTTGTACTTGATCCAAACCAAGATATAATTAATTCTTATTTGAAGCAGAACCAGCCTATTGAGTTTATTTAATGTTAACATGATGTTCTAGTAGACTTAAGGTATGAAGATCCAAATTACAGAAAGATCCATTATCCGGAAGACCCCAGATCCCAAGTTTTCTGGCTAACAGGTCCCATACATACTGGTTGGATTGGCACTTGGGCGAGTATGAGTGACAGTCACATTAGGTGGAAAAAAATTTCCAGGGCGATTCTTAAAATGAGAAGACAATTAATGTGAAAGCCAAGACAACACAAACACACAAGTGATTAAATGCCTGAGTGCTTTGCATTTATTGTAACATACTGAATATTTTAATGTGGGTAGTACATAATGTAGCCAAAATACTGTGCTGGTTTTGCGGTCCTGCTCCCGCAGTTACAATAACGCTCAACATAAGAAAGAAGCCGAGTTGGAAACGTAAAACAGGTAACAGAAATGGAAAAGAGCATAACATCCCAGTCCCGCTTTGTGATTTGTGCTCTCCACATGGAAAAATAAACGTTTTGGCAACTGTTATATCCTTTACTTTTATCTCCAAGTTAAAAAGAAGGCAACAAACACTGAACAAGGAGGAATACAAACATATCTTTGGTAAATGTAAAAATATCAAATATTTGGTTCAATCACAAAAATAAAGTGGCCAGTTGTTCAAGCTTAACCAGAGTTATACATGTAGAGCGCTTAGTTGATCTTGCAGAGTATAATTAACTGATAGACTACAGCAGCCGAGTGAGGCCAAATTTGACACTATAGCTATTAGCGAATAACATAAAATAGCTCTTAGCGTCTGCTACTCAGTGGAAGGCTGCTAGTGGCAAAGAAAACTGCTATTATTCAAATTTTCACTTAACTGTAGTGGAGGCTTAATAATTCTTTTTAAAAAATAGGGTTTATTGTTCCTTATGGTTTTTGAAACAAATTGTTTATTAGAGTGTATCATCAATTTAACATCTTTCCACTACAGCAAATATCTTAACCATGCTGTTTATTGGTAGTGCATTGCAAAAAGCTGACTGCTGCTGGAATCAGCCAATTAAACCTGGTGGCAGGCCCGGACTGGCAATCTGTGGGTTCTGCCAAATGCCAGAGGGGCTGCTATAAGGTCCCATAGAAAGTCAGTATTTAGTGGGCTGGTGGGGGTTGATTGGGCCTCTGTGTACCTGAAATGCCAGGGCCTATTTTAATTCTCAGTCCGGACCTGCCTGGTGGAATCTGTCAGTGACTCACAGCACTGGGCAAGAAAAACTTAATTACCGTATATACTCGCGTATAAGCCGAGTTTTTCAGCACCCAAAATGTGCTGAAAAACTCGACCTCGGCGATCACACAGACAGTCCTGCGCTATGGGAGAGGGAGGTGTGTTGGGGCCGCGGAAGGACTGTACGGTACCTTTTTTCTGCTTTCCTAGGTGCAGCACCTCATTGATCTTCTGAGCAGCCATGACAGGTGGGAGGTCACAGGGAAAACAAGTGGCAATTGTCCAGCTAATAGTTCTGACTCTTTTAAATCGTTTTAGATAGATTTCTATGCCATAAAACATGATTACACATTTACACATTCACATTTTGAAATCTGACATGGGGCCCCTAGGCTTATACACGAGTCAATACATTTTTCCAGTTTTCTTAGGTAAATTAGGTACCTCGGCTTATACACGGGTCGGCTTATACACGAGTATATACGGTAACAACAATAAGAAAAACTATTTATGGCAGATTAAAATTCTTTATAATATAGATGGTCATCACCCTTTAATAAATTAATTTCCAGAATTTCGAACCCTGGACTAGAGGTCTATTAAAGGAACAGTAACACCAAAAAAAAAAAAAAAAAATTATATATATATATATACATACACATATATATACATATATACACACAGTCCTATAAAAAAGTTTGGGAACCCCTATCAGCCTGCATAATAATTTACTCCACTTTCAACAAAAAAGATAACTATGGTATGTCTTTCATTTCTCAGGTAAAACCAAGTACTGGGGTGTTTTCTGAACAAAGATTTTAAGTGAAGCAGTATTCAGTTCAGTATGAAATTAATGTGAAAATCTGGCTGTGTAAAAGTTTGTAATTTTGCTAATTTGAATGCATGTAACTACTCAATACTGATTACTGGCAACACCAAATTGGTTGGATTAGCTTGTTAAACCTTGAACTTCATAGACAGATGTGTCCAATCATGAGAAAATGTATTTAAAGTGGCCAATTGCAAGTTGTGTTTCTGTTTGACTCTCCCCTGAAGAGTGACAGCATGGGATCCTCAAAGCAACTCTCACAAGAGCTGAAAACAACGATTGTTCAGGGAAAGGCTACAAAAAGCTATCTCAGAGGTTTAAACTGTCCGTTTCAACTGTAAGGAATGCAATCAGGGAATGGAAGGCCACAGGCACAGTTGTTGTAAAACCCAGGACTGGCAGGTCAAGAAAAATACAGGAGCGGCATTTGCAGAGGATTGTGAGAATTGTTACAGACAACCCAAAGATCACCTCCTAAGACCTGCAAGAACATCTTGCTGCAGATGGTGTATCTGTACATCGTTCTACAATTCAGTGCAATTTGCACAAAGATCATCTGTATGGCAGGGTGATGAGAAAGAAGCCCTTTCTGAACTCACACCACAAATAGAGTCACTTGTTGTATGCAAAAGCTCATTTAGACACACAGTCATTTTGGAACAAAGTGCTTTGGACTGATGAGACAAAAATTTAGTTATTTGGTCATAACAAAAAGCAATTTGCATGGTGGAAGAAGAACACCACATTCCAAGAAAAACACCTGCTATCTACTGTCAAATTTGGTGGAGGTTCCATCATGCTGTGGTGCTGTGTGGCTAGTTCAGGGACTGGGGCCCTTGTTAAAGTCGAGGGTCAGATGAATTCAACCCAATATCAACAAATTCTTCAGGATAATGTTCAAGCATCAGTCACAAAGATGAAGTTATGCAGGGGTTGGATATTCCAACAAGACAATGACCCTAAACACACTTTGAAACCTACAAAGGCATTTATGCAGGGGGAGAAGTACAATATTCTGGAATGGCTGTCAAAGTCCCCTGACTTGAATATCATGGAAAATCTATGGGATGATTTAAAACAGGCTGTCCATGCTCGGCAGCCTTCAAATTTAACTTAACTGAAGAGATTTTGTATGGATGAATGGTCAAAAATACCGCCATCCAGAATCTCATATAGGAGGCATCTAGAGGCTGTTACATTTGCAAAAGGAGGCTCAACAAAGTATTGATGTAATATCTCTGTTGGGGTCCCCAAATTTGCATATTTTCTGTTAAATAATAAACTTTATGTCACTGCTGAAATACTCCGTTTCCATATGGCATGTTATATATTAAAAGGATGTTGCTACTTTGAAAGCTCAGCCAATGATAAACAAAACTCCAAAAAATTAAGAGGGGTTCCCAAACTTTTTCATATGATTAATATATTGTTGTGCTGCACTGGTAAAATTGGTGTGTTTGCTTCAGAAATATTACTATAGTTTATATAAATGATCTGCTGTGTAGCCATGGGCAGGGCTGGAACTAGGGGTAGGCAGAATAGGCACGTGCGTAGGGGCACAAAGCTGGGGGGGCGCCAGGCACGCACCTGCTCGGTCGCCTACCCCATGTTCGGTCCGCACGCTCAGCCAGCGGCGCTGCCTATGGCGCCTGGCCATGGGGGCAACCATTCAAACACAGTAGATAACAGATACACTCTGTAGTATATAATACAACTCTTAAGAACTTATCTATTATCTACTGTGTATACGGTGCTTGAATAGCTGCCCCCATGGCTACACAGCAGCTTGTCGATATAAACTATAGTAGTCTTCTAAAGCAAACACACACATTTCACCAGTGCAGGGCAACAGTACATAATATTGTAATTTTCTTTAAAACAGTTAAATTTTTTGGTGTTACTGTTCCTTTAACAAAGTGTACAAAGCATAAAAGACAGTATCTAAACCAATTTATGACATGGATACTCAAGAGTCTTTGAGATCAACTCTTCCATTAATACCTGTTTTACTAAATTGCCTTCCCATGAACTGCTGCAAATACCTTTAAATGTAAAATAAAAAACTTAAGGGAAAATAATTTCTGGAACCATTATAGAATTTACATAATGCATGAAACTGCATAGCTCTGTAATGCCAACGACTGCTGATTAGAGTGATCATAGGGCAGCAAATATAGCCAGAACGGCTCAATGTTGTAGTGAGTGTTTTAGGCTAAAAAAGAGCCATCAGCCTCATTCTTACAGGTGTGCCTGCCCCACACTTTAAGGAGAACTAAACCCTAAAAACAAATATGGGTAGAAATGCCATATTTAATATACTTAAGTCTAAAGTTTCAGAATCTCTACAAAAATGATGATTTAGGCCTTCAAAGTTGAGCACAGGAGGCCTCCATCTTGGATTTTATTATGCGTGTCCATGACACTTCTCTTCAGTGTGCTCTTGGCAGTTGAGAAACTAAGCTTAGGGGTTGTTGCAAATCATCAAGCAGAAAACGAGGTTCACATGTTATAGAAGCTGATGTTACAGAGCTGATGATAAATCTGGATGCAAATTGCACTGGTTTCTAAGCTGCAATGTTATGAGAATCGAAAGTAATTGGCTTTAATATTTTCTATATTCTGTACACTGTGGGCTGGTCCCTAAGCTCGGGTAACAGAGAGCAGAACAGAGCATGTGCTTTGAATCAATAGAAAAGAAGATGGGGAGCTACAGGGGAAAACTCCAAATCTATCTTCACTGCTAAGGCATTGCTAGCCTACTACTTTATTAAAGGGATACTGTCATGGGAAAAAACATTTTTTTTCAAAATGAATCAGTTAATAGTGCTGCTCCAGCAGAATTCTGCACTGAAATCCATTTTTCAAAAGAGCAAACAGATTTTTTTAAATTCAATTTTGAAATCTGACATGGGGCTAGACATATTGTCAATTTCCCAGCTGCCCCAAGTCATGTGACTTGTGCTCTGATAAACTTCAATCACTCTTTACTGCTGTACTGCAAGTTGGAGTGATATCACCCCCTCCCTTTTCCCCCCCAGCAGCCAAACAAAGGAACAATGGGAAGGTAACCAGATAGCAGCTCCCTAACACAAGATAACAGCTGCCTGGCAGATCTAAGAACAACAGTCAATAGTAAAAACCCATGTCCCACAGACACATTCAGTTACATTGAGAAGGAAAAACAGCAGCCTGCCAGAAAACATTTCTCTCCTAAAGTGCAGGCACAAGTCACATGACCAGGGGCAGCTGGGAAATTGACAAAATGTCTAGTCCCATGTCAGATTTCAGAATTGAATATAAAAAAATCTGTTTGCTCTTTTGAGAAATGGATTTCAGTGCAGAATTCTGCTGGAGCAGCACTATTAACTGATTCATTTTGATAAAAAAAATTTTTCCCATGACAGTATCCCTTTAAACTTTTATTTTCCTTTAAGCAGAACTGCACATTTTTTTTCAGGGGGATGGTAGAATTTAGATGTGAGCATACACAAGTACCAGGCAGCTCTACAATTCTTATTGATTAATGGCAGAGGCAAATACTTCAACTGGGCCCACCAACAGGCTGCAATCAATGGCTGCCCACTGTTACATATAAGGCCACCTAGGTGATTAAAGATTTCTTGAAAATCACTATTGAAATTTCCTTATTCTCTGAGCTTGTACCATTTAAAAAATAAAAACCAAAACATTTCAACAAAAGATTAAGATAAGGCTTCAGGTAATATATATATATATATATATATAATCTGCACATATACACAAAACGACTTGGGCCTATTGGTCTTTTATCCTAGAGAATGGAAGTCAGGCCGGTTTGAGGTTTAGAAGGAACAGTAACATCAAAAAATGAATGTTTTAAAGTAATAAAAATATAATACAGTGTTGCTCTGCACTGGAAAAACTGGTGTGTTTGCTTCAGAAACATTACTATTGTTTATATAAATAAGCTGCTGTGTAGCAATGGGGGCAGCCATTCCAAGGAGAAAAGGCTCAGGTTACACAGTAGATAAGCTCTGTAGAACATAATGGTGTTATCAATATTTAACCTGTGCCATGTAGCCTTTTTTCAATTGCTGCCATTGCTACACAGCAGCTTGTTTAGATGAACTATAGTAGTGTTTCTGAAGCAAACAGATCAGTTTTACCAGCGAAGGGCAACAGATATTTTCATTACTATCATTTAAAACACTCATTTTGTGGTGTTACTGTTCCTTTAATGTCACCATGTTTGAGACTCTTTATCATAGAAATATGCTATATCAAAATATACAAAAATTTATATGGCTGATGCATTAATGCCCTATACATAGATTTTACTCATTATAACTCAACTACTGCATAGTACATATCAAAACTGTGAATTTGATAAACAATTACTTTAAATATATATATATATATATATATATATATATATATATATATATATATATATATATATATATATATATATATATATATATATATATATATAATATATATATAATATATATATATATATCTTTTTTTGGTCATGTGACTAGCCCTTCTCATTGTCCACAATGCAAAGTAAATTGGTCTCACTTCTTAAGGACCAAAAGCAGAATATTCCTATCATGTCCATACATGACAAACTGTCCAGTGTTTTCAAATCATGGCCATGTTCTCAGAGGTGCTGTGAGCATGAGGTGTGGCAGGGGTGCTGGTTCCTGCCTTATAGCTTTTTGGGGCTCTGCTCGCTTTGAGAAGCACCAGGAATGTATCCGTTGATATCACCCCAAATTCAAAAGAAAAAGTCCCGTAGAAGATGAGAACATTGATAATAAAGGTCCACTCGCAGAGGGCAGCCAGATGCTGCAATACAAAGCCTTCCTGGATGAAGAAGACACCACCTGGGAAGATATAGTTAAGGAAATACTTGTGTTTTGAGCTTGTTACACTTTTGCAGAAGAAAAAGTTTATCAGTGAATATCAGTTAATGAATGATGATAAAGGAATGTAAAATATATCAGCTATTCTACAAAGTCATTATTGGATCAACCACAGCAAAACAAGATAAACCCTTTTTAAAACTCCCCTGAAGCCAGTTTTCCTACAATTGTATAATTCATAAGGTTTCATCTTTGTTCATGCACATATACAGGTATGGAATCCGTTATTTGGAAACCAATTATTCAGAAAGTTCCGAATTAAGAAAAGTCTCCCATAGATTCCATTATAATCAAATAATCCAAATTTTAAAAATAATTTCCTTTTCTGTGTAATAATAAAACAGATGCTTGTACTTGATCCCAATATTTGGCACTCCCAAGTGCAGGATGCCTTTCTTTCTTTAACATAGTATTTATTTTTACCTTTCTGTGCTCCGCAGTAGACAACACACACCAGAGGGGATTGGGGCAGGTGGTTTATTAATGCTAATAAAGGCCAAGCAAAGCACATTACATTACTGTAATAGCCTCTGTATGTAAGGATGAGTTGTATAAGTTGGGTGTAATGTAACTCGAGGACTACCTGTATTTCAAAGATATAAGGTGAATATGGCTGTGCAAATCCAAAAAACTGATTTCTAGTTTTTCATCAAATTAAATTTTAAACCACAATCACTTTTTATGAACAAAATCTTAAAAAAAAAAAAAAAAGCTTTAAAGATTTATTATGGAAACATTACATCTTACTAGAAGCATTGCGCGTTTCATGCCCGTCCATATTGTCCAATGGTGAATCACACACATCTTTAACTGTACGACATCATGTTGTGAGTGTGTGAAAGGGTTTATTTGTGTGGAACAGGCCTACTACAGTGTACTAGAGTAGCATAAGGGCAGTGAAACAAACCTTTATTTCCTATATATTATCTGCAGATATAGAAATTCTACCAACAAAACCACTGTGCTAAACTCTTGGAAAATATGATAAATATTAAAGTAGCCAGTGGATTTCCGGGGGTTCACAAACTGGATACAGCATAAACATTAGGGATGCACCGAATCCAGGATTCGGTTCGGGATTCGGCCTTTTTCAGCAGGATTCGGATTCAGCTGAATCCTTCTGCCCGGGCCGAACCGAATCCGAATAGGGGCGGGGAGGGAACTCGCGTGACTTTGTCACAAAACAAGGAAGCAAAAAGTGTTTTCCCTTTCCCACCCCTAATTTACATATGCAAATTATGATTCGATTCGGTATTCGGCCAATCTTTCTCGAAGGATTCAGGGGTTTGGCCGAATCCAAAATAGTGGATTCGGTGCATCCCTAATAAACATACTGTACTTTGCTGCTACTTTGTACATAGGATCCAAGGAAAAGGAAAGATTAAAGCAACGTTTTGGAAAGGCATAAAACACAAAAATAAAACATTATTTGATCAATCTGATAATCCAGGGCCAAATGCAGTAATCTTTTATTTATTTCAAGAATTTAGGCAGGAAAGGAATAAACCAGAAAGTATTAAAGGATAATAATCTAAATCAGAATGTGCACTGTCAAGTAATCCAAAAAGCTTATTAAAATAGTTAGCCTGTTTTTCAGGTTCATTAAAGGGCCAATAAAGGCCACATTTCCGATGCAAATTACATGTTAAACATGAATGCAAGAAAATATTTCCCTAGCATCTATAAAGGTGATAACTAACTCTGCTTGAAGATTCTACCTTGGGTCAGAGCCCCTTGTTACTATACTATATTTCCATCACTTGCATCCACTTTAAAAGCGGGATTGGAATATGAAACTTTGTTTACATGATCTGGACTCGAGGCCAAGCAGCCCGTCCAATCGTGTGCCATAGAATGGCTGCTGTCACACTCAGTCACTTCTGACAAGCCTGTGCAAATTTTTGGTGACTTTCGCACCACCACAAATCTTTGAAGGCCACTGATATAGAAACAGCTGCAGGTACAGTAAATAAGAGGGTCAATCTACATAAATCTATACAGACTCCGAGTCCAGAAGTAGGAAGGTATTTTTTTTAGACATAATTCTGGTTTGCAAAGAACTGATGAATATACAGTAGTAAGGTGCACTAGCGAGCACCTTCTTGACCTCCCTGAAGTGACTGAGGTCCTTTGCAACTACTATTCAAATGATAAGGAGGCAGTTGTATTTAGTATTGTGTATGGTAGGCTATTTCATGTATTTTGTAGCTGTAAAAAGTAGCTGCTACTTAAACATCCATGTGTCTTCAGCCTAAAGGGGTCCTCCACCCTAGGCTAGGGTTAGTAGTGAGGCAAGAATGCAGTAATATTTTCGGCACAAACAGAACCCACATAATAGTGCCCAAGTGGAATTTTTTCCTGTTATAAAGTTGACATTAGCATGGCATTGCATTGGCGCAAGTATCACAATTTTATGGCAAACAGCAATGATTTACCCTTAATTAGATACACCGTGTGCCACTACTACAGTGTTTGCCATAGGGGTTACAGAGAAGTTTACACACATAGGCCAAATCGCAGCACTGGCTAGATATTTTAGCAAGCATGCTGATGGACAAACTGTATAGAACTGGCCCATAGGACAATAAAGAGATCACTTCTCACAAATTATGGGACTGCTGACCTGTGAAGTATGTAGACAAAAGTTGACACCCACTGTTGTGTCAAATTAGTTCATTTGGTGGTCCTATTCCCATTTTGTTGAATCAACATTGGCGAGATCGCATAAATGGCTGCTTGGCTAAATCAATAATCCCTAACCAGTGGCTTATAAGCAACATGTTGCTCTCCAACCCCTTGGATGGTGCTCCCATAGCCTCAAAGCAGGTGCTTATTTTTGAATCCCAGGATTGGAGGCAAGTTTTGGTTGTATAAAAACTGTGCCAAGCAGAACATCCTGTAGGCTGAAAGTCCACATAGGAGCTACAGCCAGCACTTATTGTGCACTACCCAGGAACATTTGTATGTTTGCGTTGCTCCCTAATTCTTTTTACACCTGGATGTGGCTCCTGGGTAAAAAAAAAGTTGTCGACCCCCAGGCTACATAAAAGATGAATACACACAAATTACAGAGGGAAATTGACTTATGTGTTAACTTCTAGCAGTGTATTTGCCAAAACTAACAAATCAGATGTGTCTTCCATTTTCTATCTCACTGATCAAAATCAATTGCTTATTGGGAGCTACTAGAAACTGCACTAGTGCTTACTCTGTTCTGCAGCACTGTCCACTATATCAACAAATTCTGTAAGGACAAAATGTAGCCCTGAAGTGAAACACAAAACACACCAAAATCAAGGATTGGCACCTCCCATTCCTCACAACTGCCCCAAACCTCACTATTAAATAATGATTTTGTTTTTTTAATCAATGACACTACTTTAGAGGAATATATGCAGTGAATGGGTTCATGAGAGACTGGACAACAATATGGAAAATGTGATTCCTCTACAGCAGGGGTGCCCAAAAGGTAGATCGGGATCTACCAGTAGACCTTTAGCTGGTAATCAGTAGATCTCAACAAACAACTTGTCTATATCACCCTCCTGTTTCATGCTTTTCTTTCACATATAGGTTTGTTAAATATAGCAATATAAATTCTTTCATAAATCAATATAATATTATATTTGCCATGGAACAGAATGCTGACAATGCTTTTATGGATGTAGATCATAATGGGAAAACATCACTAAAAGTAGACCTCACATTAGTAAAGTATGGGCACTCCTGCTCTACAGACTGAAAGATATTAACAGATTTTTATCAAGCAATAACTAAGTGTTATATCCTTCATTCGCCCGTCACAGACGAATTAATCATCTACATTTATCATTCAATAACCAGTGACGTGCCAAATCTTAAGTAAAGGCACAGATGCCTGTGTTTAATTATTGCCTAAGTAACTTCTGTAAAATTAATTGAAAACACATAATTAGTCACTAGACTTAAAGGGATACTGTCATGGGAAAAAAAAATATTTTCAAAATGAATCAGTTAATAGTGCTGCTCCAGCAGAATTCTGCACTGAAATCCATTTCTCAAAAGAGCAAACAGATTTTTTCATATTCAATTTTGAAATATGACATGGGGCTAGACGTGTTGACAATTTCCCAGCTGCCCGTGGTCATGTGACTTGTGCCTGCACTTTAGGAGAGAAATGCTTTTTGGCAGGCTGCTGTTTTTCCTTCTCAATGTAACTGAATGTGTCTCAGTGGGACATGGGTTTTTACTATTGAGTGCTGTTCTTAGATCTACCAGGCAGCTGGCATCTTGTGTTAGAGAGCTGTTATCTGGATACCTTCCCATTGTTCTTTTGTTTGGCTGCTGGGGGGAAAAAGGGAGGGGGTGATATCACTCCAACTTGCAGTACAGCAGTAAAGAGTGATTGAAGTTTATCAGAGCACAAGTCACATGACTTGGGGCAGCTGGGAAATTGACAATATGTCTAGCCCCATGTCAGATTTCAAAATTGAATATAAAAAAAATTATATTCTGTTTGCTCTTTTGAGAAATGGATTTCAGTGCAGAATTCTGCTGGAGCAGCACTATTAATTTTTTTCCCATGACAGTATCCCTTTAACAAAATTAAGAATGGGGGTGTGAGGGGGTATGAGTGTGTGCTCTACTTTACACAAAAAGCCTTTTAAAACAGGACTGGCAATAGAAGCAGCGCATTTGTGCTCACTGACTCTTTTTAAACAACAGTATTATTTAGGGTGTAATTAAAAAACAACGGCAAGCAGATGTCAGAGGGGGATGGGTATTTTGATCACTGTAGAGTACCTGGAAAAGACCAAAATACCCCAAAGTACAATACCAGGGCCGTGTAATGCTCTAATGTTACTGTAAACTGCCATGGCCATGTTCCATTCAAGCAAACCGATTACGTCTGACATTAAACCCATATGTGCAAATTGTCATCAAGCTAAAATGAGACATTAATGACTGATCTCTATGATGTATGAACACTGTACTGTGTGTTAGTTTAGAGCAGAGCCCACAATCCAAACGATTAAAGCAAAAGTTCATAATAGCATCCAGTATAATGTACCATTGCCCTGTACTGGTAAAACTGGTGTGATTGCTTCAGAAACGCAACTATAAGCTGCTGTGGGGGCAGCCATTCAAAGCTGAAAAATGAGAAAAGGCACAGGATACACAGCAGATAACAGATAAGCTCTGTAGTATACAATGGGTTCCTTTAGAACTTATGTTATCTACTGTGTATCCTGTGCTTGAATGACTGCCCCCATGGCTACACAGCAGCTTTATATAAACTACAGTAGAGTTTCTGAAGAAAACACACCAGTTGTACAGGTATGGGATCTGTTATCCAGAATGCTCGGGACCTGGGGGTTTTCCGGACAACGGATCTTTCCACAATTTGGATCTTCATACCTTAAAGGGGTTGTTCACCTTCCAAAACTTTTTTCAGTTCAGTTGTTTTCAGATTGTTCCCCTGAAATAAATACTTTTTTCAATTACTTTCCATTATTTACTGTTTTTCCAAAATCTAAGTTTAAAGTTGCATGTTCCTGTCTCTGGTGTTTCAGTCTGGCAGCTCAGTAACGCACTCTAAACGGTTACTATTTTGCAAAATTTAGTTGATACATTCCTCAGCTGCATCTCTGGAGTATTAGCAACTATTGTATCAAGTCTAACAGCTGCCTGTAATGAAACACAGAGATTCTGCTCAGCAGGGACAAAGATAAGAAATGTATCAACTAAATGTACCAATTTAGAACAATTTAGAGGGTCACGACCCTCTCTCCCAGAGCTGCTTTAGAAGGTGAAAAATGACACTTTACACATAGAAAATAGAAAGTAATTTAAAAAAGTCGTTACATCTGGTGATCTATCTGAAAACAACTAGTTGTTTGAAGGTGAACAACCCCTTTACGTCTACTAAAAAAAAAATCATGTAAACATTAAATAAATCCAACAGGCTGGTTTTGCCTACAAAAAGGATTAATTATAACTTAGTTTTGATCAAGTACAAGGTATTGTTTTATTACTACAGAGAGAAAGGAAATCATTTTTAAAAATTTGGATTATATGGATAAAATGGAGTCTACGGGAGCCATTTCGTAATTCAGAGCTTTGTGGATAATGGGTTTCCGGATAACAGATCCCATACCTGTACCAGTGCAAGGCAACAGTATATTAACATTCCTTTAAAGAAACAGTAACACCAAAAAAGTGTTTCTAAGGAATGACAATATAATATACTGTTGCCTTGCACTGATAAAACTGGTGTATTCGCATCAGAAACACTACTATAGTTTATATAAACAGGCTGCAGTGTAGCCATGGGGGCAGCCATAAAAAGGAGAAAAGGCACAGGATACACAGCAAATAACAGACAAGCTCTGTAGCACACAACAGGATACTTCAGAACTTATCTATTATCTACTGTGAATCCTGTGCTTGAATGGCTGCCCCCATGGCTACACAGCAGCTTTATATACTTTATACTTTAATTTTTTGCTGTTATTGTTCCTTTAAATATGTGAAAAAATATTTTAGTTTAGATGTCCTCTTCTACGCAGATGTTATCCTGAACACCGTACAAATGTTTTCATTGAACTGCATCCCATACCAACACAGGAAGGTAGAACATATATTGACTCCACCACTATTTAAATGTTTAGCCCCTGGCACTACTGATTGTGCATGAAGATATTGTGTTATTACAGCCGTGTCTATCTTGGAACACTTTTTCACGGATTTCTGGGCATCAATCATCAACATACATGATAACTGTAAAGGATACTGAGAACTAGAATCACCAGGCCAAAGAGAGTGAGAATGGTGCGGATATGTCCAACATAGCAGCCCCAGGAAGCACGTGCCATGCGATACGTCAGGATGGACTGAAGGAAAATAAACAGCATGCTAGTTGGAAATGCAACGCCTGCTCCAATATAATGCAGAACTTTAGCATGATCCACCTTAAAAAAAAAAGGACAAAATAATAGGATTAGTAGATATGGGTGATTTTAACATCTATCTAACATTTCTTTCTTGCAACAAGAAGTATTTCCTTTTTTTCTCTGCTGGGTTCAACACTAAAATAATGTCGTAGTGTAACCCAAGGATCCCAACAATGGAGAGAAAAATATTGAAATCTGAACATAAGGCCATCAGCTTTGAAAAACTGAGAATTATAGGAAAGCTGGGGGCTAAAAATCAGCAGCATTTGCTTAGTAATCAACATTTAATGGAACAGTAAAAATTTAATTGTTTCGAATTAATACTAATATAATGCAGTGTTGCCCTGCAGATAAGCTCTGTAGAACATAATGGTGTTATCTGTTATCTGTTATTTAACCTGTGCCATATAACCTTTTTTCAATTTCTGCCATTGCTACACAGCGGCTTGTTTATATGAACTATAGTAGTGTTTCTAAAGAAAACAGATCAGTTTTACAAGTGCAGGGCAACACTACATGATATTTTCGTTACTTTAGCACACCCTCATTTTTTGGTTTCCTGTTCCTTTAAGTGGCAGGGCATTCACCATCATTTAAATCCCTTAGGTCTATGGCACATAGAACAGCTGTTCTGAGCTAGTGGAGTAGTCGTCGCTGTTCAACCAGCCATTCAGTTCAATGGAAACTACCTGTCGCTGAATATAACTGAACTGAATGCTGGGCTGAAAGGCCATGAATGGTTACTTCTTAGCTGTCAGAGATTTTCTGGTGGAGAGAACACCATGTCTACAATAGGCTTAAAGAAGAAGGAAAGCTACAGAGAGTTTATTTCCAATAGATAAGCCCCAATGCTGCAAGCTAGAGTACTATATTTATTCTTCAGAATGCTTTACCATACCCCAGTAAACAGCTCTAGAAGCTGTTTGTTTAGGATAGCAGCTGCCATATTAGCTTGGTGTGACATCACTTCCTGCCTGAGTCTCTCCCTGCTCACTCATAGCTCTGGGCTCAGATTACAGCAGGGAGGGGAGGAGGGGGAGAGAGGAACATACTGCTCAAGCCGTGCCCTGGAGGTTTAAGATGAAAGAAGGAAGTCTGATTCAGAAGCCCATGTGTACACAATAGAAGGACAAAAATGCCAGTTTTCTTTTGACAGAGGACTCAGATTAGTGTTATTTTGTGGGTTTACTGGTGTATTTATGTAGACCTTTCTGATAAAGTTTACTTCGTTTTAACCTTTCTTTCTCCTTTAAGGGTAATATATTCACAGGGGCTTAATGGAATTGCTTCAGGCAGATGTAGGCTGTGAGCTATGAATGCTGATAAGATCATTACCAACCAATCACAATGGAACCATGAAATTAATTGAGGCAGATGTTCATTGTTTCAGTTAAATTGACAGGAGGTGTGAACACTTGTGAAGGTGACAGGATGAAAATGTTAAAACAGGACTGTACAGGTACTGCCCTTCTTTGATTAGGGACATTGTTCCAGCTTGACTTTTTTCTTGGATCAGTTTGGTGTATGCATGCATGGACCCACGCATCAGGCCAAAGGCCAAAGGAAAACGGACAATTGATTAAATCCAGTGGAATATTTTAGCAAGATATTGTGGGTATACTAAAATTGCTCTCAAAATTACAAGGGTATATACATAATCTCTGCAGTCCAATCTAATTGATATTAATTTAACCCAATATTGGCATTTCTTATACACACTTCAAAGCATACTTGCATGATAACAATAAATAAGAAAAAAAAGCTAATATATCATTACAAAACTAGGTCAACAAAATTGAAGGAGAACAAAACGGACACAGCTAGGTTAACAAAATTAAAGGAGAACACAAGCATGTGCTGTGTGGAGTGGTATGTGCTGCTGGGGGACAATATGCATAGGCAAAATGATGTTTCTTTAGAATAACAGATTATACTGGTGTATTTCTTGTAATGTGGATTTTGTTACAGCCCAGCATGGCACCTGGGTTAGATTAATTTTATTGGCCTTGTTTTTCCTACTTATTCCTACTATTTTGTAATTATATTTATCTAGTATCAATTGAGAAGCACTGAAAATAATCAAATCAGCTATCTCACAGCTATAGGACAGGTTCAGATAATATACAAGTTGTTTTATGTTTTCCAATTGTTTTTGGTCTATGTAGTTTAACTTTGATTTTGGTTTAGAATTACCAAAGGATGTGGTTTATATTTTTATTTTTTGTCAATGATACATTGCTGTGTATGTTGTGTACTTAACTTCTTTTAATGAACCTGGAAAATACATATATATATTTAAAACTGTTACACCAAAAAATGTAAGTTTACATATAATGTTTATGTTTACATATAATATACTGTTAACATGCACTAGTAAAAGCTGTGTGTTTGCTTTAGAAAGAATATTATAGTTTGTATAAAGAAGCTGCTGTGTAGGCATGGGACAGCTATTCATGCTGGAAATAAGGAGGAAAGGTTACATAACACTAGGGACGCACCTAATCCAGAATTCTGTTCGGGATTCGGCCTCTTTCAGCAGGATTCGGACAGGCTGAACCGAATCCTAATTTGCATATGAAAATTGGGGGCGGAGAGGTAAATTGCATGACTTTTTGTCACAAAACAAGGTAGTAAATATTTTTTCCCCCTTCCCACCCCTAATTTGCATATGAAAATTAGGGTTTGGTATGGTATTCGGCTGAATCTTTCGCAAAGGGGGTTCGGCCGAATCCAAAATAATGGCTTCGGTGCATCCCTACATAACACATAAGCCCTGTCTAATACAATGGTGTTATTTGCAATGTAAACCTGAGTCCTTTCTCTTTTGAATGGCTGCCCCCATGGCTACACAGCAGTTTGTTTATATAAACTATAGTATTCTTTCTGAAGCAAACACACAGCTTTACCAGTGCATGCTAACAGTATATTATATTTTAATTACTTTTATACACTCCAGTTTTTGGTGTAATTGTTCTTTTAAAAACTGAGGAGTTGGAGGTACCATAAACTGAGGAGTCAGCTTTGAAGGATTTATGTACCAACTCCACAGCCCTGGCCTTAAGCTACCAAAGTGTCCTGCCCTTTAAATAAAGCAGGGATTTTGAAATATACTTTCAAAAGAAAACCGGCACAACAGGACAACTGCAGGGAATTTCCTCTGCATTTATTGTTTCATAATACAATAAATTATTCCCTTCCTTACTTTCATCTATCCATTGTTTCCTTCCCATCCCACACATTCTCTTACTCCATCACCTGATCCAAACCCTTCCTCCCATCATCCCCTGCTTCCCACCCTCCTTCCAACATTTTCTCATATGTTTACTTCCTTCTTCCTTTATTTATTGCCTTTAAAATGTGGCATTTCAAAGCCACACAGATACCTGTAAAACAAAAAGTAAACCCCTTTGGCTAACACATGCCTGTGTTCAGATGTGTTCATTAAAATGCTTCATATCATGCCTTGATATGCAAAGGCTTGCCTGAATAGAAAACCAGTTTCCTATATAAATAGAACCCTGAATTTGTGTAATAAGGGCGATTCAGGAATAACATTATGTCCATTCTTGTTCAATGATGTAATTTTAGTGACTCATTAAAGCCCACAGTGACATCATTGGGAATAAACCAGCTTTTTCTGATCAGTCCAATAATAATCCTAGTTAGGAAGTTATTTTTCAATGTACATGTTAAAACACTCGCTCTAACACAAATATGCGGTTCCAAAGATTTTCGGGCAGAATTACTAAAATGTTCTTGGATACAGCAACTAAAACCAGGACTGAATCACTTAAGCCTCTGCAAGATATTTACAAGTCCCTGAGACCCTGTTTTATGGTTTCCCGTCAGGTTTTCCTAAAGACTAGCTACAGTAAGAACCCTCTTGTTGAATGACACTCAGAAATGTACATTAAATCTACATCTAAACATGTGTCTCTAGTTTCCTACTTTCTCTCTGCAGTACCAGTTGAGCAAAAACTTCCAAAATTAAAAAAAAAAAAACCTTTTGGTATGGACACTGTATCCAAGTGAATATTAAAAAGTTGTTACTGCTATTGCTGAAGTACAACTCTGGTGAAGCACATGGACATTTTTTACTCGAGACTCTTTTGGTAACTTTTTAATATAGACCTATTAGTCACTAACTATATCACTTTGCTCTGGTAGGAGGCTTAATGTATATACTGCCACAATTGTTTTTATAATGCGTATTTATGCAAAAAAATTTTATATGCAAAAATTGTTCATTGATTACCCTATTTACACTTCCTTAATCACGGGTTCTGTATGCTTGAGAAAGGGGCGTGCAAGGAAACGTTGCACTTCTACACTACGAATAAAGCAAGGTTTTATCCTGCATAACCAAGCCTTCTGTGCCAGTAAATTTGTTCTTGTCGAATCCAGCGAGGTAGCCGAATCCTCCATTACCGAGCACCAGGCCATCAACCAGAAAGGGCTGTGGAGAGTGTGCGTCTGCGCTAACCAGTTTCTACTACGAAGCACAGGGTAGAGCATTATTGTCACTATGTCCTCTTACCTGAAAGCTTCCCACCATTGTAAGGCCAGCCGCACAAATCCATCCCAAAATAAATGCCACTGTATTCAACCAGGAGGGGCCGTAGTGTTCAATAACATAGGCATATCTAAGTAGGCCAATCAGCATCACTGCAAGAGAAACAAAGCAATGTTATTTACAGCACATGACTAAAGGAAAAGAAACAATGAAGCCTTCCACAACGATCAAGGTTTTGGCAAATGAAGAAAAAAAAGTTAACTGTGAAACAGTCAAGTCTGCAGTTAACACAAGCCAAAAATTCTGACGAACAGATAGAATAGGACAGCGACCCATCCATTTGAAAACTGGAAAAAGGCAAAAGAAAGTAAATATTAAAAAAAAATTAAGAACCAAATGAAGACTTATAAAAGGTTACAAAGAATAGGGCATTCTAGAACATACTAAAACTTAACTATCACTTTCAATGGGAACTCGAAAAAAAGTCTAAAAAACCCTGTTTTATGACATTGCAGTCCTCTAGCTTCACTATTACAGTAGAAACCCAATTGCAAAACAGTACAATAAACCGTAAATTCCAGAAAAACTGTAAAATCTGGGGAGGGATGTGGCTTGCCTGTATGGGACCACAAGAAAACGTAAATTCCAGGAAACTGTAAAATCCAGGTATGTTAATCGAGGTTCTACTGAATTAAAGATACATTGTAACTTTAGATAACAAATAACAGGGAGGGATCCATAATCCAGAAAATCCTGGATTTAAAGCATAACATGGCAGAATTTATAAAGAAGTGTTATACAGTCAGCCCTGTTAAACACGCAGAACACATGGTTCCTGTAATGGCTTGGCTTATAAACAAACAAAAAAAAGTCCACATAAGTTCATAAGGGCAATGGTACTACTTACTTATACATGTTCCTGCACTAAGGCTTGTACAGACACACAGTTTGCTTATGTTCAGTTTAAGTGTTCAGCTGCAGAGGAGCGCAGGAAGGAACGCAATCTATTGATTTAAAAGGGCCCGTACTCAGACAGGCGCATGTAAACGCCAAGCACACTTAAATGCGCCTGTGTGAGTACAGCTGGATTTAAAATGATTGATTGGTGATTTTTAAAAAGTGTGATCTTCAGAATAGAATTATAATTAAATAAAACAAAGCACTTGTAGTGCTTTTTTCAAAAGGTACAAAGAATTAAAGCAAGGTGCAATGATGTTTTCTTAAAAACAATAAAACTCAGCATGTGCCTTACCCACTCTCTGCTGGGATGAAAATCCCTACAGCATTTTAGAATACACAAATCTGTGCATAGACTTTCCATGATTCAAGACACACACAGATTGGTGTTGTAACACACTGTTGACTGGTTTTGTTTTTTGTTTTTTTTTTTCTCCCCTAAGACTGTGGTGCTGATCTATAATTTTATCTTGACTCAGACTGTGGTCTTGTTTATTGCATTAAAATGTAAAATGTACTGCAGTTTTAAAGTATGAATTTTCTGGATACGTGTTAGCAATAACTATGTTAAAAGTTGAAGTGAAGGAGGCAAAACTGTTCTTGAGTAAGCTATTAATTTTGCAATGCATGCAATCTTTAAGGCAGTGCTATCCAACTTTAAGGGCCAGAATGTTTTGGGCAATACAGGGGAGGGCCAATAATGGAAGCCTGTGTTGACTAGTTCCAGTTTTTAAAATACTCCACTTTAAATCACACTCCTGTTATGACAAGAACTTTAAAGACCATATCCATATAATGGTTTTAACATATCAAAAAACAAATCATTGGTCATAAGACATGCCCTTAAATCCATATGCCTCCTTCCCCCCTGTGAATAGCCATTGAAAGGTGTGAATACGGGGGAACTACAGGTCAGAAAAATACAGGATTTTACAGCCTGAGTCTGGCGTGCAAACAATGCAGGCTCCAGTTAATCTCAGTAATGATATACAGTATCTAGAAGAATTAAATCAAAGGAAATTGGACATTTAGGGTAAGGCCAGACGAGGAGATTCGGGGAGATTTTGTCGCCTGGTGACTTATCGCCACGTCTTTTGCGCGACTTTCTCCCCCAACTGCCTCAGCGTCTTTTCCCCATAGGCTACAGCGCAAAATCGCCTGCGCTAATGCACACGCGGAGATGCGTTTTCAATAGTCGCCGAAAGTTGTCTCAGTGAGGCAACTTTGGGCGACTACTGAAAACGCATCGCCGCGTGTGCACTAGCGCAGGCGACTTTTCATTCTAGCCTAAAATCTCCCCGAATCTCCTCGTCTGGCCTTACCCTTAGGGTAAGGCCACACGAGGAGATTCGGGGAGATTTTGTCGCCTGGCAACTAATCGCCTCGTCTTTTGAGCGACTATCTCCCCAAACTGCTTCAGCGTTTTTCCCCATAGACTACATCCAATAACAATGGTTCCATTGAACTTCAGCAAGGTGTTGGCTGAAACGCACAGATGTGTAAAAGTGTGATCCAGTCACAATGGTACTGTGATTTTCATTGGAGCAAGTGTTAATCTTTCAATGTACATGACTGGAAGTGTGAATTGTTGTGTAGCCAATGGGGTAAGGATGTCAAAGCGGCATTGTATGTTGATGACAAACAGTGTCGCAGGCCCTCTCCTCTGTTCAGGAATAGTTTTACCACTTTGCCATAAATGGCCTCTTTCAAACCATCTGTCCTCTATATCCAAAATGTGCACATTGTTGTTCTCAAAGGAATGGCCCTTTTGTTTGAGATGTAAATAGACTTCTGACTCTAGTCCTGAGGAGTTGGGCCATTCTCTAACAGAGTGGTTGCTTTGTCTCCCAAACGTATTGATTGGAACACTCTTCACTACACCGGACAGCATTGACCATATGGCTCTTCATGTGCTGTGGTGTTGGGTCTTTAGGGTGCACCAACTTCTGTCTTTGGGTGCTGCTGGGTTTGAAATACACAGGACTGTGATGTTTCTTTAAAAACCTGCTAAGTTTTTCCGGTAACATATGGGATGGCTATGTTCGCTTCGCCTGCTAAGCTCTTCCCCTCTGTTACTTGGTTTGGTCTTTTTGCGTGGCTTATATTTTGTTTTGATAAAGGCCATTCTGGGTAACCATAAGTTTTCAGAGTTTCTTTCAGATGTTGGTATTCTTGCCACAGTTTCAGCCCGATGGTGTAAAGTTCTTATAACCCCCAGTTTATGTTCCAGAGGGTGATGGGAATCAAACAACAAATACTGATCGGTGTGAGTGGGTTTCCTGTATACTTCAATATCCAGGTTTCTTCTTCATAGACATACCCTCAGTAATGATACCTCTAAATTCTTACACAGCAACCAGACTTTGATGTGGGGGGGGGCACACAATGGGAGGGCCGAGGGCAGGATACAGCCTGCTGCTGGCTGAACAGCACTGTTCTAAGGATCTGCCATCCTCCAGCAGTGATCTCCAAACAGTGGCTCATGATCAACATGTTTCTCACCAAGCAATTGGATGTTGCTCCCAGTGGCCTCAAAGCAGGTTCTCGTTTCTGAATTTTTGGCAAAGAGACAAGTTCTTGTTGCATTAAAATTCAGATGTAATGCCAAACAGAGCCTTCTGCAGGCTACCTGTCTACACATGGGCTACTAAATGGCCAATCATAACACTTTGTACCACCTACAAACATATTTTTATACTTGTGTTGCTCCCCAACTCTGAATGTGGCTAACGGGTAAAAAGGTTGGGGACCTCCACTCCTGAAGAATAGTTGTGCATTTCGCTAGTCTCACCATAGGCCCCATTTATCTCTATGTGATTGATGAAATGGTTATAGGATATCTAGTCACTTATCTCTAGAAATCCTCTTGTCTGGAGCTTTCCACTACTTTGAGGATTTTGTCTTGATGATAACTCTTTCTCATGAGAATGATTCTAAGAGTTTTATTGGCAAGGCCAAAAAGTTTATCAAGAGCATGTAGCTCTTTTTCTTGGATCCTTAAAGTGACAAACATATCTGCTTGAAGAGACTCTACTGCCAAATATCTTTTAGGGAATTCTGCCACTGCTGATATCTGCTCTGGTTCTGAATCTGAAGAATCTTCATGGGAGAGTTCATCCACAGATGGTTCTGCAATTGCAGCAGGTTGAGTAGGTTGAAGTTGTTTTTACAGAATATTGTATTTGTGTTTCTGCTACTGTGAAAATGATGGCCAATTGTATGTTGTCTCAGAAAAGCACTGTCTACATCAGGGCTGTCCCAACTGGCAGCCCCCGTTGTGTGGCCCTCCACATGAAAGTCTGCCTGCTGTATCTGTTTACCATATGTAAACTTTAAAATGTATCACTACAGAGATTAACTGGCCCCTGCATTGTTTAAACCTCAAATTCAGACTGTAATCCCCTGTATTGTTCACACATCTAATCCTCCCTGAATTGTTCACACTTGTGACACTTCTATTGTTCACATCCTAAAGCCCTGTACTGTTCACACCTGAGATCCAGACTGAAACAGCCCAAATTGTACACCTGTTCACACTTCATACAAAATGCTGATGGGGCACCAGCACTGTGTGACTGTATGTAGCACATCTAGAGTGGTATTGATAGGTTTCCCTGTCTCCTGCCTTGTTCTGCCTTCCCTATCCTCCTTGTGTATGCCATACTCCGCCTGCCTTATGCTCCCTGTGTGTGCCATACTCTGTCTGCCCCATACTACATGTGTGTGTTATACTCTGCCTGCCCTATGCTCCCTGGGTGTGCCAAACGCTACCTGTCTGTGCCCTGCTCTGCCTATGGAACATAAGCCTGGTATTTGTTCTGGGGGTTTGTTAGCATTTGAAAATTATTGTTAGGGGCCCCTAAAGAATTTAATCATATGCTGGGGGTAGTGTGTTATCCACAAGGGAGGAGGAGGAATGTGGATTTAAGAGTATGCCTTAATATGACAACTTTTTACACATATAAATGACATCCCTGCAGCGAGCACAACCATTTGGTTTTTTGGTGTACTCTTAATGTGGACATGGTCTTGTGGTAACATGGGTGTGGTTTAAAGTAGGTGTGGTCTAAAAGCAGGGAGTGGCTAACACTGGCTTCCATTATCGGCCCTCCACCATATAGACCAGAAATATTCCAGCACTCGGTACCATATAAGTTGGATAGCACTGGTCTAAATCATACGACAAGATACCCGTTTTACTCAAAAAAGAAAACATGCAAAGAATGAGCCATTTTTATCCTCTCAACAGCATGAATCATTTAAGCCGTACCTGGCAAAATTCCAGTTTAATTCAGTTTAAACTTGGTTTGGTTTGATTTACATGTTCTCTTGTAATTAATGTAGTAGCCAAAATTGTACATTTTTCATTGCAGTAGATGTAAAACAAAAAAAAAAAAAAAAAAAAGTTGCATTTAAACCTTATTATGGCCTATAAAGCAGCATAGGTGCCCGCAAACTAATTTTTCATATTGAACCACAGGAATGAAAGAAAATCCTAACTGGGTTGCCTCTTAAAACATTTATATAATTCTACCACTGTTCGATTACTTACTGCAACATAAATGCTGACAGTAAAGAACTTAATTGTGCACATTTCCTGCACCCATGTATTCATACATTTAATGTATTTAATGGTCTACTTATTGGAAACTGGCTATTTAAGCCACAGCCACTGATTTCTTAACAATTCCATGCTTCCTAGTTTGTGGCAACAATCATGTCCATATGTGGAAAAATTGGACCATACAGATCTTAGTTTGCAGAGATGGAAGTGGAAGAACTTGACTGACGACATCATTGCCCAGCTCAATTGTGTAAGAATGAAAGAAAAGTTCTGCAACAATTATTCAACATGCAGTGGGAAATTCTTCCCAGAAAAGGAGATGGAGTTTTGGAATATGATGTTTGACAGGCAGGAGACCACATACTTTTGGCCATATAGTGTGAGACAGCACATAGTCTCAGTGGAGAAAGGAAGAAATGTTCATATTCTGCACCTTCCAACCCATACATCTTAAAGACACATGTCCTATTTATAAACTGGCAAGACAGACCCACAACTATAAGCTTTATTTCTTTTTTTTATCATTATCATAATGGTGAAATAATCCTTGATAATGGAATGTAAAATAATGAATACAGTCAGCAATATATTTTTATATACTGTATGATCCAAAATGCAATGAGTGTGCTTGTGCCGGAGCCAACACAAGGCTTCCGAACGGGAACGCAGAAGAGGATTCTGCTAGCAGTTGCGGGCTGAAGTTGGCCTGCAGATTTCAGCAGGTAGATTTCAGCCCCATAAGATCCTAGCCTAAGGGCAGACATAGTTTCAGTTCTTGCACAGGACAATGAACTGGGGCCAAATATCATTCATGGATCTACAGAACCAAAGGGACTCAAATATTTGTTGCCAGGACATAGTTCACTTGAAGGTGATACATCACCATTGTGATAAGTCCCCATTGGCAGCCCTCTGCTGGCCCCCTTCCCTGCCTTCCCCCTGCACAGTCTTACTCCTGAATTCCTTCCCCTCTAGAAATAGTGATCGCAAATGCAGAGTGAGAGCAGCAGAGTTTACAGGCACCATCTTCTTCTCTTCCGTAATCTTCGTGTCTTCTTTCTCCCCTTCGGCAATTTTCATCTCTTTCGGCCCATGCGCAGTTGTCACGAACTGGAAGATTGCTCCAACTGCGCATGCACCAATACGCCGATCACTTCCCTAAGATTACCAAAGAGAAGAAGATGTCGCCCGTGAGCTCTGCTGCGCTGACTCTGCTGCGCTGACTCTGCTGCGCTGACTCTGCTGCGCTGACTCTGCTGCGCTGACTCTGCTGCGCTGACTCTGCTGCGCTGACTCTGCTGCGCTGACTCTGCTGCGCTGACTCTGCTGCGCTGACTCTGCTGCGCTGACTCTGCATTTGCGGTCTCTATTTCTAGAGGGGAAAGACTTTAGGGGTATGACAGGGCAGGGGGGTCAGCGGAGAGGGGCCAATGGGGACTTATCACAATGGGGGGGTTAGTTCTCCTTTAAATAAAAATAAATCTAAAAATAAAATCTGTCCATTTGTGCAATGATCGGGTAACCTGAAAAGTGGGCAGAAGGATCAGATTGCTCCCAAATAAGTCCAGTCCTGGCTGTTTAAGATATTTGTTTTAATAACACAAAGAGAGCTCCATAATGCACATATCCAACAACTCTCTTTACTACAGCAAGAATACTTGTGGACTACTAGAAAGGAGACATGGTAAAGGCAGAACAGTGTAGTGTCTCATGGCAAAACTACTACAAAGCACTACAAGCACTTCTGGGAAACAAATGTATTTACAGCTAAACTTTATGTACTTTGGCAGCAGGTCATGTTTTAAAGGGATTGTTCACTTTCCAAACACTTTTTTCAGCTTTTCATCATAAACAAAGACTTTTTTCAAATGTTTTCCATCTTTTATTATTTTTTTTTTTTTACAGTTTTTCCAAAATTGAAGTTTAAAAGTTTAATCTTCCTGTCTCTGGGGTTTCCGTCTGGCAGCTCAGTGATCCAGGAGCATTCTGAACTGTTACAATTTGCTACATATCATTGATCAACATTTCGTTGATACATTTCTCACAGTATATGTGGAATATTAGCAAATATTGTATCAATTCTAACAGCTGCCTTTAATGGAACTCAGGGATATTGCTCAGCAGGGCATAAGACATGTATCAATTAAATGGATCCATTTAAAACATTTAAAGGGATTCAACGACATAAAATTAAGTGAGAAATAGATACCAATAAACGATAATGCAATTATGTATAAGAACCAATGGGCTAGGGTGTCCACCAACAAATGTGTTGAATAAATATTGCCTTTTATTTTATTACATGCTCAAGTGTAATCTATTCTAATTGAGTATATTTGAACTATATGGGTCAAGGGTTAAATCCCAATTTGGTTGCGCATATAGATTTAAAGGAATTCCATCATGATTTTTATGATGTAGTTCTTATTTCTAAATTACACTGCAAATAATTAACTACAATATACAATTTCATTTCTGAACCAGCAAGAGTATATTTTTTAGTTGTAATATTGGTGTGTAGGCGCCATCTCAGGACATTTTGCCTAGTTATGTGCTTTCAGAAAGAGCCAGCACTTTAGGATGGAACTGCTTTCTGGCAGGCTGTTGTTTCTCCTACTATGTAATGTAATTGAATGTGTCTCAGTCACAAATATAAAATATAAAGTTATTGGGAAAAAAAAAACTATTTCTGGTGAACCATCTGAAATTAACTGAACAGAAAAAAAGTGTTTGACGGTGAATAACCCCAATGGTATTATCGATTATTTGAGAGAATCAAGGTGTGACGCACAGTTATCACTGGTTTAAAATAAATGATTATAAATCCTTTATGTTGCATCAGACCCAGACTGTCTATCTGTGGGTCTGCCAAATGCCAGAGGGCCTGCTGTAAGATGCCATAAACAATCCCTATTAAGTGTGCGGTGGGTAGTTTGGGTCTCTGTGTACATGAAATGCCAGGGCTTGTTTTGAATTCCAGTCCAGACTTGTGTTTCATCAGTGATACGGTTTATGCCGTTTCCCAACTTACTTCCTTGGTTTTCCATAGGGCAACATCCACCCACACAGCAACTAATGCAAAACCTGTGAAGCCTTAAAACCACAAACATCCTAAATGGTAAATTGATTTATCTGCAGCTTATAATACTGACTTTTCCTGGAACAGTGAAAATAAATAGCTTTGCCAATTTCTGTACATCTTAAATTCACTGACTCAATTACCTCAGGCAGGGCAGGAACTAGGGATAGGCAGAGTGCTTTGGGTGCAGTGGTGGTGGGATCCAACTGAAGGGTGAACATTAAACAGAGAGCTGAAAGAGGCTGAGTAAACCAATATGGGGCTATGGATACCTAAGGATACCAAAATTTCTACAGTAGTGTAATTTTGAAGGTATGATCATTTAATTTTCTAAAGGACAGTCCGCGTGGCAGATCTTTTTATCCCTATTTCCAATTTTCAAATATTGGGAGGTATGTAATTTAACTAAAAATAGACCCTGCATTGGTAACTTTGGGGCTACTCTGGTCTACATCATACTTAAAGTTAATTTTAAGGTTTTCTACCCTGTATCATAGAGCATAACCGCAATGGGTAAAATATTGACACTGTAGAGATTTCTTGATAAAAAGCAACTTACCCATAAATGCACCAAGACTGCATATTAGGCTGAAGAAGCAGCTCTCTGGTGGAAGGTTTCCACATTTACTAAAAGAGAACAGAAAACTTACTGTCAAGAAAAAACCAATGAAAGTAAATATAACGTTTATGAACAAGCAGAGGAAGCAGCAATGTAAACATTTGGGAGGAAGTTATTTTTTACTTTTAGCAGTCATTAAAACCTGATTTTATCAGAATTACAGAGGTACATCGGCTCAGACTTATCCAACAATCCCCAACTCTTGTAACCTTCAATTTGCTATTTAATTTAGTTATGATAGTAAGGTTGGTTATTGGTGGTTTTGGAATGATGATTTTTATTTCAAATAAATAATGTAATTAAAAAAATAAATGTATGAAACAATTACTATATTATTAGTAAACACTGTTATACTTTGAAATATTGGATCTATTATCCTGAAAGCTATGGACCTGGGGTTTGCAGAATAAGTAGTCTTTTCATGATTTCTTGAAGCACCAAGCTGTTGCAAAATATAGTTTTCCCATCAAAATTGATAAACATTTGGATGAGCATCATATTGTTGTATACATATAATTATCATCCTAACAGATTACCTGTCCATGCAACATTCCATCTTTCGGACAAATGCCAAAGCGATGAGCTGAAGGCCTGTACTGGGTTTTTTGGTTACTGATGTGCAAAGTCAAATGTGTCATTAAGTTGCAATTTGTTAATTTTGTGCAGAAATTGCAAATACAGGTGTTTTCTGGTCAAAATTTGTCCAAAGTGAAGTGGAAGGACGGATCTTATGAATTCTTCAACAGAGGATATTTTTCTGATCAATATTGGAACAAGCCCATGTCAAAAAGATACCAGGGACCCATACACAGCGCTGGATTTCACAATTCCTGCACCATTAGGCCCCCACCACTTGCACCCCACCCCGCGCTCACATCCCACCTAGTACTGGACATCCCTGTGCCTGCACCCTCCCCTCTGCTGCTCAAACCTATCACTCTAATCAGCTTTCACCAATGGAACTGCTACTTTGTGCACTCTTTTCCTGCTTGCACCCACCTGACTCCTCTCACCCACCTCCTCCCAGTCACACCTCTTTCCCACCCAACTGCTCCCGCTCACAACCCACTCCCATTCAACTCCTCTCGCTTGCACCCCTCTTAAACCAGACTGCTCTCGCTTGCACCCCTCTCTGACCCTACTCCTCGCACCCTACTCCCACCCAACTCCTCTCGCTTGAACCCCTCCCACACCAGACTCCTTTTGTTTGCACCCCTCTCTGACCCAACTCCTCCCGCTCACACCTCTTTTCCACCCAACTCCTCTCACTTGCACCTCACTCACACCAGACTGCTCTCGCTTGCACCCCTCTCCGACCCAACTACTCCTGCTCGCACCCCATTCTCACCCAACTCCTCTCACTTGCATCCCTCTTACACCAGACTCCTCTTGCTTGCACCCTTCTCCGACCCCACTCCTCCTGCTCGCACAACTACTCTCGCTCACACACCCCCACCACTCGAACCTCCCCCACTTCTTCTCACCTTGCAGCAATCTGCTTTTCCCAACTTTGCACAGTTTTCCCCTGTCAGCTCTGCTACTTTGTGGACTTTTGATGCACCCCAATTTTTGCCCCCCTAGGCCCACAAAACCGGGCATGCCCATACATGAACCAATTAAATGCTGACGCAGTCAGTGCAAGTCAGCAAACAATAACTGCCCATATATGGGCATCTTAGCTTGCATTCTCAATACAGAATGGACTACGGGTTCGGCAAATCTGCCATAGACAACTTATGACAAAGGTGGGTACATGGACAGAATCAAAGAAATGGTAATGAATGATAAACTAAAAACTATATCCATACTTTGCTTGCTTTAGGCACATTAAGCTCTGTTTTCTGAGGTTAGTGTTCCTTTTATGAACTACCATTCATTGCTGTTCCATCATTAGGGAATAAAATATTTATTCCATTCAAGGCTTTTAGCGAGTAACATATTTTACTGCAAACTGCTAACCTTTCACCTAGTTTCCAGGCAATGGAGACAGGAAGATGAAAAATGAATCAATTGTGCCCAATTTTATCTTTACCCTGTCCCTGCCACAGACAAACATCTGTAAAATAGAATTTTTTTTTTTGAATAGGAAACCCATACAGGAAACACAACAAACACAGTATAAACTTATTTTAATATAAAAAATGTGAACACATTGCCAGAACATAGCATGAACTACATTAATGTAAGTGGACTTCAAAAGTGCTAATCTTATAATAGAGATAATGCCATAGCTCTATATATATATATATATATATATATATATATATATATATATATATATATATATATATATATATATATATATATATATATATATATATATTAATTTTCATGGTCACCCAGTAGAGTTTGTGGATAGTGTCATTGTTAGAAGAAGTGAAAAGATATGAGAATAAAGAATGCCACAAAAAGTACAAATTAAGTAAGTGTTTTCTTTAGCGGTCACGCTTACCTCTCCCAATTTAGAAGTTAAATTCGCTAATGCAAACAGTGTCATAGGAAATGAGGCAGCAATTTCAAAGTGGCACCTGCAGTAGAGTAACTAGATGTTACTAGGCCCCACAGCAAATTAAAATTAGGGCTCCAACACTTATATACTGTATGTTGACCCATGTCACCACGATATATCAAAATTTCTGATTACTTAGGGCCCTCTACACCCCTGCGACCAACCAGTTTGCCTGTTAGCTATGGCTGCTCCTCTGATGACCTCTGCTTTCATAGTAATGCTTGCCCCACAAAGGCATTTTTTATGAAGAGGACACATTTTACAGGTAAACTACATTATCATTTGAGCATGTGGCCCCTACCCATGTATATTTTCAAATCTCAACCTTGAGAGGCACAGGCTCTATATTCCTGCACTTCTGTAAATTGGGGCTCTTATAGACCACTATGGAAAATTGGGTGGGTCCACCTTCACAAAAATGAAATGGAGGTTGTTAAAGGGGAATTCACCTTTAGATTGACCGTTAATATTCTGAGACAATTTGTTATTCGATTTCTATTTCTATTATTTATAGTACAGGTATTTATCAAGGTGTTCGGTTATATTACCTCATTCCTTCACTGTTGCATGGAATTGAATACAGCTATTCATAAAGTAGAGCATTTTCATATATGTAATTGAAGTTCCTTAAAGGGTTTGTTCCCCTTTAAAGTAACCTTTAGTATGATGTACAGAGTAATATTTTTTGACAATTTGCAATTGGTTTTCTTTTTTTATTTGTGGTTTTTGAGTTATTTAGCTTGCAGCTTCTGTAATCAGGTTCTCAAGGGCTCAAATCATCCTAGCAACCATGCACTGATATGAATAAAAGACTGGAATATGAATAGGAGAGGGCCTGACTGGAAAGAGTCAGAAAAAGAAGGCGGCAATCATTTAAAAAGTTGCCATTCTATAAAATACTAAAAGTTAACTTTTAAAAGTGAGCCACTGCTTTAAATTTTGTAGGCATTAAGTTGGCCTATACTAATCATGGGAAAGGGTGACACAAAGCAACCTAAGATGGGCCCATAGGTTCAGTTGTGTTCAGAATAATAGTGTGGTTTAAAAAGTGAATAAAGCTCATAATCCTTATAATACAGTATATTTCCATACACATAAATGCATTGGGAACACTGCACATTCTATTCCAAATCAAAATATGGAGAAATAATTATAAAATGTGTTTTCCTTAACAGAAAGTGAAGAAAAGGGAATATTAGGCTGTTAAATAACAGTGTCTGCATTCTTCTTTACAAACTCAAACATTCACTGTATAAACTGAAAAATGTTTCAAGCTTTTGCTTTCCTATGAATCACTGAGCTAATATTTAAAAGCAGTGTTTCTGAGAACTGCTGCACATCTGTGTTGTATGGAGTCCACCAACTTCTGGCACCTGTTACATTCCACAATTCTTCTGCAGTTCTTGGTTTTGCCTCAGAAACAGCATTTTTTATGTCACCAAACAAGTTTTCTATTGGATTAAGGTCCAGGGATTGGGCTGGTCACACCATAACGTCAATCTTGTTGGTCTAGAACCAAGATGTCGCTGGTTTACTGGTGTGTTTGGGTCATTGTCTTGTTGAAACCCCATTGCAAGGGCAATTCCTCTTTGGCATAAGGCAACATGGCCATTTGAAGTATTTTGATGTATTGAAATTGATCCAAGATCCCTGGTATGTGATAAATAGGCCCAACACCTTAGTATGAGAAACATCCCCATATCATGATGCTTCACCACCATGTTTCACTGTTGTCACAATGTACTGTGGCTTGAATTCAGTGTTTGGGGGGTCATCTGACAAACTGTCTGCGGCCCCTAGCCCGAAAAAGAACAATCTTGCTTTCATCAGTTCACAAAATGTTGCACCATTTCTCTTTAGGCCAGTCAATGTGTTTTTTTAGCAAGTTGTAACCTCTTCAGCACGTCTTTTTTTTTTTTTCCAACAATGGGACTTCACATAGGCGTCTTCTAATAGTATCAGTACTCATAGGTAACTGTAGACCTTCTTTGATCTTCCTGGAGCTGATCATTGTCTGTTCTTCTGAACAATGTCTGGAACACCCCATTTTACTTAGACTTTCAGAGAGAAATGCACTATAACAAGCATGCACAACATTTGCTGCCTTCCTTCATTAAATAAGGGACGTAATTGACTCCTGTTTTTTTACAGAATGAATGACCTCACTAATTGAACTCCACACTGCTGTTATTTGGAACAAGCCTCAATTAATGATTCAATGACACAGAACCAGCAGCATGCATGTCATGACAGTTGTGTGTATTGGTTTTCTATTACACCCACTAGTACATTATTTGCCATGTAGAAATATAATTTCTACCAAAAACAGTGATTGATCAGGATAGTGATGTCGGAGTGCTACTATTCTGAACACAATTATATATCATGCAATACTCAATATTGTGAGTGATGTGACTAGGGATGCACAGAATCCGGGATCCGGTTCAGGATTCGGACAAAATCCTTCTGTGTAGCTGAACCGAATCTGAATTTGCATATGCAAATTAGGGATGGGGAGGAAAATCACGTGAATTTTTGTCACAAAACAAGGAAGTAAAAAATGTTTTCCCCTTCCCAACCCTAATTTGCATATGCAAATTAGGATTCGTATTCGGTTTGGTATTCGGCCGAATCTTTCACAAAGGATTCAGGGGTTCGGCGGATTCGGTGCATCCCTAGATGTGACCACCGTCTGCTCCATTGAACAAAGCAATTTGTCCTTCTCATAAACAGCTACTTAGAACTAAAATCTGGCTGACATCTAGCAGAACAACTGGCCAGATATTACCAGCATTTGTACACCTTACAAACAGTTGCTGGAGCTGTGACTTTGTTCACAATACTAATCAGACTGGTCGCTCAGTCCAATATAAAAATAATAATTATAGGAATACTTAGGGTGTCCCCACTCCACACAACTGCTAGTAGATACAAGTCCCAGCATGCAGCCACACAGATACTGCAGTTCAGCTGTTTTGTTTTTGGCAGTTATAACTTAGCCCCTGCTGATAACTAGGCTGGGTGCCAGAATACAAAGCAGCAAAGAGTTGCCAGAAAGAGTCTTTGCATCCCTCTGCTCTGTTGGACATCCTTTTCTTTCAAGTGATGGGCCTTTGCTTTGTATGTGCCATGAACTGGCATAGTATTGACACAAAATGCTAGGTAAAACTCAGAAATGCGTGTGTGTTTTAATCAGTTTTGTCCTCTGATTCCAATATTTTTAAGATTTTAGTATTTTAGTAATTTATAATATATATAATAGTTAAAGACATTATACTTGTTCCTGAACACATTTCTATCAGAAAAATTTGCACCTGGATAGTTACTCTTCAAACATTATAGATACGAATTATAAAAGGAAAGATGGCTTCACACAGGGACCTATGGGGGAAGACTAATGATTTTAATAGTTGCATTTAACCATATGTGTAAGCAGTCTCTGGCACAAACCAGCTGAGTCAGTATGGAAAATAACATTATTAACTGTGTGAAAATCCTCAACCATTTGGCTGTGGGTTTACAGCACACAGGATGTGTTGATTATGGCTCCTCACTAGCCTGAAATCTTTATGGGTTACTGCTTGATGATTAGAATGAAAAATACAGACAGTAGACCATAAGCCACTCTTGTTGTAGTTTCTATTATTATTTCAGCTTCTGTCAGATGGTCTTTGTGGTGTCCAATAATAAAAGGGACAACACTATTCTGTAGGAATGTATAGTTTAAAACAAGAGGCACAATGTCCCAGGTTATCATGAGGGGTTGTATTCCCTGGCGAGTGTACATGGGTATAATCAGCACATACAAAACTGCATGCTTAGATCAACAATTTCAAAAGCTTTTACTGAAATAAGCTAATTTGCAGTTGCTGGAAACTGCATACAGGAAGTTGTAAAGCTCTAGGGTTCAATTTGCATAGCAAGTAACTCAAGCTCTTTAGAATACAATTAAGCCAGTCGTTCCTAAACCTGAAAACCATTTAGGATGGGATTTTGGGATATAGCCTAATTGCTTTCTTATATACCCCTGAAGTTGAACCTGTGGTTTGTCACATTTGGAATTAGCACTTAGTTCGTACCCTGGGAACTATGTCTGAGTGTAACACTATAAGATTGGATATTTTTCCCCGATATGCCCACCAAAAAGCAGGGCAATAAGGGGCTAATAATCGTAGGGCCAAATAATCAGATTACAGCAATCGGAATGGGAGTTGATCGTCAACTAGACGATGCTGTCCTTGATTGCAAGGGAAAATCAAACCTGCTGATTGATAGCTGGCCAGATATCTGTTCAGGATGCTCATTGGAAAGCACCATACATGGGCTCTGCGGAACCAGTCTAAAGGACCCGAATGGGCATCTAAAATCTGCCAGTTTTGCCCAGTCTTTAAAGGCGGCTTTAAAAAAACAAAACACCATATCTCTGACACCTTCATTGAAAGAGATAATAAAAAAAAAAAGATAAGCCTCATCACATCCCCCTAATCTATGGATATTGGACATTTCACAAATATTGAAATTGGGTCCCCTAAACCTCAATGGGTCCCACTAGGTTCAGCTTCCTCTATAGTTATGCTCTGGCTACTCTGCAGTATCAAATAAAACAAAGTTGCGTGCAGAGGGATTTTCCTGCCCTTTTTTTATAAGTTGGCTTCCCAGAGTTTCTTTTCAGTCGGTAAAGACCAGCTAGTTTACAGTACTTACTTTCTCAACGGTCACCAGTGCACCTTTTTCTATTTGTCCCCTTCCTGATTTCTTATTCTTTTTTTTTTAAATGTGATCATCAAACACATTTAACTATTAGTCAAAGATAACACAAGTAAACACAAAATGCAGTTTTTAAATGAGGGTTTTTATTATTTAGGGAGAAAAGAAATCCAAACCTGTGTGAAAAAGTAATTGCCCCCTGAACCTAATAACTGGTTGGGCCACCCTTAGCAGCAATAACTGCAATCAAGCGTTTGCGATTACTTGCAACGAGTCTTTTACAGTGCTCTGGAGGAATTTTGGCCCACTCATCTTTGCAGAATTGTTGTAATTCAGCTTTATTTGAGGGTTTTCTAGCATGAACCGCCTTTTTAAGGTCATGCCACAACATCTCAATAGGATTCAGGTCAGGACTTTGACTAGGCCACTCCAAAGTCTTCATTTTGTTTTTCTTCAGCCATTCAGAGGTGGATTTGCTGGTGTGTTTTGGGTCATTATCCTGCTGCAGCACCCAAGATTGCTTCAGCTTGAGTTGACGAACAGATGGCCGGACATTCTCCTTCAGGATTTTTTGGTAGACAGTAGAATTCATGGTTCCATCTATCACAGCAATTCTTCCAGGTCCTGAAGCAGCAAAAGAACCCCAGACCATCACACTACCACCACCATATTTTACTGTTGGTATGATGTTCTTTTTCTGAAATGCTGTGTTACTTTTACGCCAGATGTAACGGGACGCGCACCTTCCAAAAAGTTCAACTTTTGTCTCGTCGGTCCACAAGGTATTTTCCCAAAAGTCTTGGCAATCATTGAGATGTTTTTTAGCAAAATTGAGACGAGCCTTAATGTTCTTTTTGCTTAAAAGTGGTTTGCACCTTGGAAATCTGCCATGCAGGCCGTTTTTGCCCAGTCTCTTTCTTATGGTGGAGTCGTGTTCAGTCAGTTCTTTAGATGTTGTCCTGGGGTCTTTTGTGGCCTCTCGGATGAGTTGTCTCTGCGCTCTTGGGGTAATTTTGGTCGGCCGGCCACTCCTGGGAAGGTTCACCACTGTTCCATGTTTTTGCCATTTGTGGATAATGGCTCTCACTGTGGTTCGCTGGAGTCCCAAAGCTTTAGAAATGGCTTTATAACCTTTGAAATTGAACTCAGGTGTGATAAACCACAGTTAAGTTATTTTTTAACAAGGGGGGCAATCACTTTTTCACACAGGCCCATGTAGATTTGGAGTTTTTTTTCTCCCTTAACGTAAACCTTCATTTAAAAACTGCATTTTGTGTTCAATTATGTTATCTTTGACTAATAGTTAACGGTTTTTGATGAGCAGAAACATTTAAGTGTGACAAACATGCAAAAGAATAAGAAATCAGGAAGGGGGCAAATAGTTTTTCACACCACCGTATGTGTATGTATGTATGTATGTATGTATGTATGTATGTATGTATGTATGTATGTATGTATGTATGTATGTATGTATATATATATATATTAGGATGTTTCATGCTCAATTTCATTTTTTCACTCTGAAGGTTCCCTGCACTTTCCAAGCTCCCTGCACCTATATTTAACGTGAGTGCCAACTTTTTCATGATAATATATTTTAATATATATATATATATATATATATATATATATATATATATATATATATATATATATATATATATATATATATATATATAAAATTCCACTTGTATTGGTTAGTAACAGCACTCACGCTATGTTCTCTTCTTTTATTGTCTGTGGTGCACGTCCCATTGAGGTTTTCCGGTCTTCCCTCGTTATATAAAATGCAAAGATAGACAGCACAAATATTATGCAAAAGCTTGTATTAAAGTGAAAAAAGCATATACATCACCATGTACACATTATGTAGCGACTTTTCAAGCCAATATAGGCTCTTTCTCAAGCCATGTGAACAATGGTTTTAAAATCCACCAAATCTATACAGGTTTTTAAAGTCTATCAGAGGAAGTGACATAACGATTCTTCCATTTGCCTTGTACAGGGCTGTCACCACACCTGCTGTATAGAGTAATTAGACAGACATTTGTAACATGTATATAGTAACACATTGTATATTTCCTTAGTTACATAATGCACTGTCTATCTATCATAAAAACAGATACAAGTTATAATCTTTATTCAATCCATTGGGGTGTAGCGAATTTAGTTTTTTTTATCCACCATACCTCTCTTTGTTTAAGTTTTAGTTCACGATCTCCCCCTCTTCTCAGTGGGGGCACTGTCTCTAATATTGTGAACCTCAGCTGTTCCGCTGTATGCCCTTTCTCTTTAAAATGCTTAGAAAGTGGTAATGCCATATTGCCCGTATTAATGGTGGATCTATGCTGAGAGATACGTGACTTCACTTTCTGTATTGTCTCTCCAACATAGATCTTCCCACAGGGTCATAGTATAGCGTATATCGCATATTGTGAGATACATGTATAGTATCCCCTCATGTGATATACCTCCCCCGTGTCCGGGTGTTCAAATGACTTCCCCTTTAACACATAGCGACATTGCTTACAATTAAGGCATGGGTACATGCCACAATTTCTCACTCCGAGGCCCGTGCTCTTCAATCCTACTGCCTTAGGTACTTGTGTCCTAGTTATTTGTGAGCCAATGGTTCTACCTCTCCTGTAAGATGTAAGGGGGGGCAGCACAAACTCTTCCACCATGGGATATGCCCTACGAAGCAAATACCAATGTTTCACAAGTATTTCATTCACTTTTCTACTGGAATCACCATACTGGGTAACAAAAGTGATCCTTGAGTTCTTCCTCTTCTTTTTCTCTCTACTCTGAGACAGATTCCTCTCCGCATCTGATCTTACTGATTTGAAAAAACAGATGCAGGTGAAATTGGATAAATATAAACAGGAGAATGAAAAACAGAAAAGATTAAAGTATGATAGAGATGTCGTGGATTATGAGAGAGGTCGTGTTTATCAGTGGAATAACTCTGATTGGAAAGACAGAATAAATACACGCAGCCTAAGTGTACCACGAGGCTTGGAGAGATCATTACAGATGGAAGAAACAAGTGAGACCAATAAAGCGGATACAAGGTCTTTTTTAGACGAAACAGAGGACGCAGGGGCGGGAGGAAGCACAGATATATCAAACAAACGGAGAGCAATGCCGCCAAGGAGCAGACAGGGGAAGAGAGGGAACAAGTGATTTTCAACATTTCTTCTATTCCATTGACAGATGCACAGACTTCGGTTTTGGGGAAGGGTTTGAATTATTGTGTGGCATCACCTGTGGATCGTTTTCAGATGGATGTGGATCTTTACAGATTCTATCGAACTTTACGTTTGAAGGTGCACTTCTCTACCATGGACATCCAAGCACCGATTACTGGTGAGACTTTTGAACTTACCCCCAAACAGTTTGGTCTACGCAGCAAAAGTGGGTTTGTTCCACCTACATCCTACTCAGCTGTAGAGACATATATAAAACACATACAACAAGATCTTGAGTCACTGTATCAGCAGGAGCTCGATTCTCCTAGCATGGTATCAAATATTACTAAACATGAAAGGGAGGCTTTACATAGTTTAATGGAGGATACCAGGATCACGGTGAAACCCTCTGATAAGGGGGGTGCGATTGTGATCATGGATACTACATATTATGTAAATGAGATTAAAGGACAGTTGGGGGATAGAGAGGTCTATAAAGTTCTGGACAGTGATCCCTTACCCGACATTGTGAAGAGAATAGAGCAGGTGTTAACAACCATGGTTAATAACCAAATAATTTCGGAGGCATTGAAAACATTTCTGACAGTGTCCTTTCCACGTACACCCACATTGTACACGTTGCCCAAGATCCATAAGGATCCTGTCCATCTGCCGGGCCGACCGATTGTGTCTGGCATTGATTCGGTTTTTTGCCCAATGGCGACTTTATTGGACAGGGTCCTAGGACCTTTGGTTAGAAACACTGTATCCTATGTAAGGGACAGTGGACATTTTTTGGAAAGACTGGATGGTCTGAATATACAGGATGAGGATAATGTTATACTGGCCACATTAGATGTGTCCAGTCTTTACACCTCTATCCCTCACGATGAGGGCATTAGGGCCTGTGAATGGATGTTACGAGGAAGTGGACAGTATCAGGATGTACAAATTGAATTTTTTCTTCAGATATTGGAGATCATATTGAGGATGAATTATTTTACCTTTCAGGATGTTTTTTATCTACAGTTGCGTGGAACCGCGATGGGATCGAACGTCGCCCTGTCATACGCCAATACCTTTATGGTTTGGCTTGAACAGTTGCACATATATCTAGATGACCTCTACCAGGAACATTGCTGTGCATGGTGGAGGTACATCGATGATGTCTTTGTGCTATGGCGGGGTGACCTACATTCTTTATCGCAGTTCCACGAACGACTCAATAGACTTCATTGGTCGAAGTTTTCTCTAGTACACAATCAGAGAGAGATCTCTTTTTTGGATGTAATGGTCTATAGGGAGAAGGGACTACAGACTAAACTTTTTTCCAAACCGACTGACCGGAATCAAATTTTACATTTCAGTAGCTTTCACCCTACAAAGGAGGCGATACCTATTAGTCAATTAACAAGAGTTCAGAGATTAGTCAGTGACCCACAGGTTAGGGATACCCAGGTACAACAGATGAGAAACAAATTTAAACAAAGGGGCTATCCCACACGAGTACTAGATAAGGCGGAGAGGAGTCTGTCTCAGAGTAGAGAGAAAAAGAAGAGGAAGAACTCAAGGATCACTTTTGTTACCCAGTATGGTGATTCCAGTAGAAAAGTGAATGAAATACTTGTGAAACATTGGTATTTGCTTCGTAGGGCATATCCCATGGTGGAAGAGTTTGTGCTGCCCCCCCTTACGTCTTACAGGAGAGGTAGAACCATTGGCTCACAAATAACTAGGACACAAGTACCTAAGGGAGTAGGATTGAAGAGCACGGGCCTCGGAGTGAGAAATTGTGGCATGTACCCATGCCTTAATTGTAAGCAATGTCGCTATGTGATAAAGGGGAAGTCATTTGAACACCCGGACACGGGGGAGGTATATCACATAAGGGGATACTATACATGTATCTCACAATATGCGATATACGCTATAGTATGCCCCTGTGGGAAGATCTATGTTGGAGAGACAATACAGAAAGTGAAGTCACGTATCTCTCAGCATAGATCCACCATTAATACGGGCAATATGGCATTACCACTTTCTAAGCATTTTAAAGAGAAAGGGCATACAGCGGAACAGCTGAGGTTCACAATATTAGAGACAGTGCCCCCACTGAGAAGAGGGGGAGATCGTGAACTAAAACTTAAACAAAGAGAGGTATGGTGGATAAAAAAACTAAATTCGCTACACCCCAATGGATTGAATAAAGATTATAACTTGTATCTGTTTTGATGATAGATAGACAGTGCATTATGTAACTAAGGAAATATACAATGTGTTACTATATACATGTTACAAATGTCTGTCTAATTACTCTATACAGCAGGTGTGGTGACAGCCCTGTACAAGGCAAATGGAAGAATCGTTATGTCACTTCCTCTGATGGACTTTAAAAACCTGTATAGATTTGGTGGATTTTAAAACCATTGTTCACATGGCTTGAGAAAGAGCCTATATTGGCTCGAAACGTCGCTACATAATGTGTACATGGTGATGTATATGCTTTTTTCACTTTAATACAAGCTTTTGCATAATATTTGTGTATTTATATATATATATATATATATATATATATATATATATATATATAAAAGCATGTGCAAGCATTTGTAGTCTCACATATTATTATAATGTAATGTTATTTTTATAGATAATATTTTGCTCAAAGCTAAATTAAAGCACACACACCACAGAGCTTTCTAGATGATGGCTTTCCATTTAATAGATCCCATACTTGTACTCTTTTGCATAGTGGAATGCTATTTTTATTTAATGGTTGTTTATTAACACTACTTATTTTAGTACTTTCTGTCTCCCCCCCCTCCCAAGTTGTGAGTTTGGGTTTTTAAGCAGTTTACCCCCCTTCTTTAAAACACCTCTGCCAGCTCACATTGCAGTGTGCGTGTACATGCATGCCGATTATTCTGAGCTTGGCAACACCTGGAAAGTGCCAGCTTAGGTCTTCCTGTTAAATTAACACTATCAAAAGAAAAGCATTATTATCCTATATTTATAAAGTCTATGTATACATTACATATAGCTTTACAGAGATTAGAGGGCTTCATAACAAATATTTGAACACTACAAGTTAATAAATTAGAGGAATACACAGACTGGTTGCTATGGAAAAACTGTGCTAGTAAAATTTAGCAATTTAGCCAATACATTAGACCTACAACTTTAAAGCTGTAAAATAGTAGATATATTTTGCCCTTTGTGAATATAAATGCTCCGGTTTCCAGTTGACAATTAAAAACAAATTTGGGCCTGGCTCATTTTTTTAACCGTTTGCTTTCTTAACTCTACAGCTGTCACTAGATATACAGTGCTATAACATTTGTGAGATTATCCGGCCACAGGCTGGGTTGCCCTTTAAAGCTAAGGCATATCATTTCAGCAGGCAAGTGGTTAAACATGCCTACACTGGTTTGAACAGAAAAGATCAAACTGGAATTTTGGCACTGGATCGCTGGAATTTGCTAACCGTGCTTTCCAGAATTCCCCCCTCCCAAATCCCCATTTACAATATTTCCATTTGTTAAAGAAACCAAAAGCTCTGTTTTGGCATGTTAGCCTTTCTGCTTTACTTTTTGTTCCCAGAATAAGTTTTTCTATAACTTTTTGTATGCAGTAACTGCTCCCTTAGTAACAAATTAATTTAACTTAAAGTACTCCAGTTGTACAGAAACCAAGTAAATCCACAGGTCACAATGTAGGGTAAAAGTATGTATAAGAAAAAAAAGACTCAATTTGCTGAAAGTGCTGACAGAAATGGAGATATGACATTCTATAGTAAATGTATGTTGCCAAAGGAAACTGTATCTGTATAGCCTTAACTAAAAATAGATATTGTGCCTTCCAAAACGTTGTTTGCCATAGGAAACCAATATTTATACAACTACAGGGATGGTTTGGTCTTTAACAAAAGTGTCTTATATTTTGTTTGTATTTAAGGCAAGGTTCTGCTGCACCACTCAAAACAAATCATATCCCTATGCAATGTCAACCTTCATTCTCCACCCACCTTAAGGAACTAACATCAAAAAAATAAGAGTGTTTTAAAGTAATACAAATGTAATGCAGTGTTGCCCTGCACTGGTAAAACTGGGGTGTTTTCTTCTATTAAAACACTACTATAAACACTATTATTGTTTATAAAAAATAAGCTGCTGTGTAGAAATGGGGGCAGCCATTCAAAGGAGAGATGGCTCAGGTCACACAGCCGATAGCAGATAAACTCTATAGAACATAATGGTGGTATCCTTTATCTTTTCTTTATTGGTGTTACTGTTCCTTTAACTTAAGAGATTCATGTGGTATGTCCATCCTCTTCCTTTTGTCTGTAGTTAAATACTTCCACAGTGTGACATCCTGGGATACTGGTATTTTCTCTGGGCAGTGGCACATCAGCCTTATAGGGAGGGGTTTGTTCACCTTCCAACACTTTCAGTTCAATTGTTTTCAGGAGTTCACCAGGAATGTCTTTCTGAAGCAGCTCTGGGGGGGGGGGTCACTGACTCTATAAACTGTTCTAAACGTATACATTTGTTGATACATTTCCAGGGTTGCCACCTGCCCGGTATTTTACCGGCCTGGCCAGTAAAAATTAAAACTTGATCCTAATGTTATTAATAGGAGAAATGCATAAAAATATAGGAAGGCTGGTATTTTTTTCAAGAAAGGGTGGTAACCCTATACATTTCTTATCTTTGGTCCTGCTGAGCAGAATCCCTGAGTTTCATTAAAGGCAGCTGTTAGCAACTATTGTATCAATTCTAATATTCCACAGATACTGCTGAGAAATGTATCAACTAATGGAGCAAATTGTAACAGTTCAGAATCTACACCTGGATCACTGAGCTGCCAGGCTGGAAGGTGAACGACCCCTTTAATACCTGTGGTTATTTTACTTACTGGTGATGGTGATAAAGATCATCTTCGTTTCATGAGCTAATACGCAACAAAGAATATGGAATATGTATTATTGTAAGAAAGTACAGAGTTAAAAGCAAATTGGGTCACCACAGAGGAGAGTTCACTACCTGATTCACAACAGATAGAACTTCTGTGGGATCTTCAGACCCCTTTTAAAAGCATTGCCATCCTGAAAAATAACATATGTACTTGAGACGGTGGTTGGGGTTGCCTATACAAGTTATTTTATTTCCAGTGCCTTTATCGTTATCTGTATGGCAGATGTTCTGTTTTGGCTGATCAGCTTTGCTGTGACTATCCACACATAGTTTAGCGAAACGTATCACTTTAGGAGCCAAGCCCCCCAGATATCCTGTACAATCAGTTGTTGATAATGTGAACATTTTAGGTGCTGTAAGATTTCATCACTTGCTTATCTGCTTTGTCTTATTAAAATTGCAATCTGGTCACAGAGTACAATGATCCAATTCTTTTGTCAGTAAATGCCTACTTCTATTTATCTTCCAGTTCATCTGGGGCGAAACACAGTTTTATGTCTAGAGTCCTGCAGCTGGTCGGGTACCCGCGAGTTACCTTCAAAAACCTGCGGTACATTGTGGGTTGCGGTTAGAAGTTCCGGGTGCGGGTATAGGGTCAGCAGTTCTGCGGGTTGCTGGTCGGGCCACGGGTCTTCTCAATATCGATTTTTACTCCTTTTTTCTGATCACACCTACGTCCGATGATGTCACTTCCGGTTTACAATGATGGCACTTTCCGTTTTACTCCTTTTTTTGCTGATCACGCCTACTTCCGATGATGTCACTTCCAGTTTACAATGACAGCACTTCCCGTTTTACTCCTTTTTTTGCTGATCACGCCTACTTCCGATGATGTCACTTCCGGTTTACAATGGCAGCACTTCCTGATTCTTGATGGTCAGCGGGTTGCGGGTCTAGGCTGCGGATAAGGTACTTGGGGGTCGGGTTGCGGGTCCAAGCAGGGGCGGTCCTGGCCACCTGAGGCAGCAGTTGCTGCTGCTGCCCCCCCCCTGGAAATTCGCTCTTAAAGTACCAGGAGCAGCATTTTTGCCGCCCCTGGTACCTAGTGGGGCGCTGCCGTCTGAGGCGACAGCCTCAACTCGCCTCATCGGCGAAGCGCCCCTGGGTCCAAGCGGGTAAGAATGCGGGTTGCAGGTCCGGGTTGCGGATTGCAGGTTGCAAAAAATGGACCCGCGCAGGACTCTACCCTAGCCCCCCCCCAAACATATAATTATAATAATAAATTATAATTTGCAACAGAAGAGCAGCCTAATGGTAATTTGAGCCGACTGTTTACAGTTAGGAAAAAAAATGTTTGTACTGCATAGAGACAATCACACGTTGCACTACAGTTAGCCAAAATGACCAGCAGGCTGAGCTGTTAACATAAATTTTTTCTATTCATTTAAAAACTGCCAACATCTTTAAAAATTTGGAAAAGGTCTAAGAAGCTCTGAATAATTTCACATTATTTTGTTTTAACAATTAAATTTTTTTAATGTGCTATGGACACCCAAAATATGGCACTTCTCCACCCAACATTCCTTGGTATTCATCTAATAATTTTAATTTATGCTAACTGTGTAGCTTATTAATAATAATAAAAGCTTATACATCCCAAGCTTTACCCTTGATTTGCAGCACGAATTCAGGAACCACAAATTGCGAATACCAGTGCACTGTTGATAATAAAAAAACAAAAAAAAACCCAAGTGCTAAATACAAGACAAGATAAGTGAAGTGAAACGTGAAATGTTTATTTTAAATACTTCACAGCCAGTTAATACAAACGCTACAAGCTTAACTGAGCTGTGACTCGCTCAAGTGCTTTCATCTTGTTGCATTCCTGACAAGTGTTTCTAAGGAAGGCTGGAGATACATAACTCGTTGTTAACTTGGGTGACACATTACAAGGCCAGGTCCTGACTATTCACACTGACCTTTACCTAGAGCCTCTTTCAGAAAGCCAGTTCCTCTTTCCACAAAAGAATACAAAAAAATTGCTTGTCTGACTGCCTCTTTCCCACCTCATTGATTTAAGATGTGGTATTTTATGTGAATTCCCAGAGAATGCTTATTCTTGGACAGTGGGCACTGCTGGATAAATAAGGAACAGTGGTGGGAACAGCAAACACAGAAATAGAACATCCTGAAAGTGGAAAGACACATTAATATTCTGTATAAGCCTATGGGAAAGACAGTAGGGCTGCCCCTTGCTTTAAACCTAAAAGGACTTTATTCCTTAAAGATATGTTTAACCTTAAAAACAAAACAAATGATACTATTAAATTGCATATATTTAAACAACTAACCAAGTTCTGTGGGTCTATAATAGGATAACATTAAGCCTCTAAAGGAGTGGGTCCCTACTAGAACAAAGCTTAAAACCTGGTGACATTACAGGGGCGTTTCTGGGGTTTCGCCTCCTGAGACGGCCTTTCAGATGCGCCCCCCTTACACTTACCTTTTCTGACTCCGGAGAGGGTCGGGGGGGGGGGCGTTGCTAGTGCAGAGAGCACAGCTGCGCAATCTGCACTTGAAGAGCTGAAATTCTGGTTTAAAAATCGGAATTGTGGCTGTATACTAATAAAAACCCCTACCATACATAGTCCCCCTTCCTGCTCCCCCCGCACAGGTGTAAACACCTGTAAATGCCCCATATCCTGTAATTACCCCTCATTGTAGATTCAGCGCAGCAAAGCTCACGGTTGGCATCTTCCAGCGCTTTGGTAATCTTCGGTCTTCTTCCCTTCAGCAAATTTCGTGACTTTCGGCGCATGTGCAGTTATCACGAAGCGGAAGACTGCTATAACTGCACATGAACCGATACGGTGATTACTTTCAGAAGATTACCGAAGATGGCGCCCGTTAGCTCCGCTGAGCTGACTATGCAACGAGGGATGATACAGGATATGGGCCATTTACAGGTGTTTACACCTGTGCGGGGAGGGGGGGAGCAGGGAGGGGGTACTATGTAGGGTAGGGTTTTGTTTATTAGTTGGTGGGGTTGAATTCTCCTTTAAGTTTTCCCGCATTTAACATTTTTTAATTGTGGTCCCACCAATTTATAATGCATTTCAATGGGTGCATTTCCCTGATATTAAGTAACGTTTTCCCGGATTTACATTGTTTAAAATACTAACCAGATGTATATTTTGCCATGGTTCTGCCTGTAAATGGCCAATTTCAATTAGTCTGCACCAATCACTTATTGCTTTAGGTTGCCTTGCACATGCCCCAATAGTGTAACATTAACGCTGCAATGCAGTAAATACTGTATCTCAAAGTAAAACGGATAACAGTGCTTGTATCCTTTCAGTACTTAAAAAAAAATTTACTTTAAAAACACATTTCCCCTGATTTTACATTTTTCCGGATTTTACGTAATTTTTTCCCGGTCTCAGTAAAATGGGGGTTCTACTGTATATTGAAAATAGCAAAATGAAGATAATATAAACCCCAAAACAAAGGAAGTAAGGACAAAAAAAACATTCAAAACATGGATAGAAAGCACTGAATCATTTAAAACTATATTAAAAAACAATGGTTTGGTCATTTTAAAGAAGACTTAAATCCTGTTTCTGTGCAATACAATTATTGTATCTTCTTACAATGTATCTTCTGCAATGGGAAAGAGACTTGAAGGCATTGTGGAGTTTTTATAAGACTTAATCAGATGTTCTTACAGAACAAAAGAGCCTTTTAATCAGACTGGAGCTCAGCAGTCATACACTCTGCATGGGGCTTTCACAACAGTCCAGAAGGGTCTTCAAAAGGACATTTATTAGAAAAATATGAACTTTATAATATATTTGTTATAAAGGTGAATTTGATAGATAAGGGCATTGGGTCACAGGGTGTTATCACCACCAAGATTATAGCACAACAATGAATGGGAAAATCACCAATCGGTGCCAATATTCACCAGAAGCTTGGAAGTACTGTAACATTAAAAATGTGCAAGTTGTCTGCAGGATACAGGCTGCTTTCAGGGCTGTAGAGTTGGTACATAAATCAGATTCTGTGACTCCTCAGTTTATGGTACCTTGGACGCCTTTATTTTTTTTTAAAGGGACAGTAACACAAAACACAGAAAATGGATCAAAGTAATAAAAATATAATGTACTGCTTCTCTGCACTGGTAAAACTGGTGTGTTTGCTTCATAAAGACTGCTATACTTTAAACAAACTAACTGCTGTGTAGCCATGGGGCAGCTATTCAATCTGGAAGCACAGGTTTCATATCAGATAAAATACCATTGTATTGGACAGGGCTTATCTGTTATGTACTACGTAGCCTGTGCCCGCTTGTATGGCTGTCCATATCGCTACACAGCAGCTTATTTATATAAAACTATAGTAGAGTTTGTGAAGCAAACACACAGCTTTTACCAGTGCATGCTAACAGTATATTATATGTTTTTTCGGAATTTCCACCCGAAAACTTGGAGGTATTGCACATCAAAAAATCATTGGGACTTCTCCCATTGACTTATATGCAACCTCGACAGGTCTGAGATGCCGGATTTTCAGATTCTGACTTTTGCATCCTCGGGGTTTAATAAATTCCGAAAAAGTCGTAATTTTTTAAATCAGATTTATTTAAAGCAAAAACACAACATACAAGGTATTTTATCACTCCCAAAGCTCAAAAATATAAATCACATCCATTGGTAATTCTCAACCAAAATCAACGTTAAACTACATGAACCAGAAACAATTGGAAAACCTAAAAACAAACATATTAATTAGGGATGCACTGAATCCAGGATTCGGTTCGGGATTCGGCCTTTTTCAGCAAGATTCGGCCGAATCCTTCTCCCTGGCCGAACCAAATCCAAATTCTAATTTGATTATGTAAATTGGGTGGGGAGGGAAATCGTGTGACTTTTTGTCACAAAACAAGGAGTAACATTTTTTCCCCTTCCCAATCCAAAATAAACTAAGTATAGACTCCAGATACCAAAAATTGCTTGATTGACCAATTTTTTTTTTTTTTTTACAAACCAGGATGGTCCAATACATGGAATGTGTTTGTGCATCCAAAGAACGTTAACACCCCCTGCCTGTCCACTGGCATCATCTTACAACATAAAGAAAGGAAAATGGACGGTGTATGGAAGGCTATGATTAAGGGAGTTATTCCCAAAACTCTTTCGGTTTTCCCTCTGCAGGCCGCTGCAATAAGGTTGCTGCAATAAGTGCTGTCCATTTTCATTTTTTTTATGTACGGAGACAGTGGGGACGAGGAGGACTGAGCACCTGGTTCTAGGGAGCTGCATTTTAGGGGAGCTTTGAGCATTTTTTTTTTTGTATATTCATCATCTTACAACACTCCCATTTTGTTATTGCCCAGAGAAAAATCTATCGTTGACAGTATGACACATATTTTTAGAACTACTGTAGGTATTAACAAAATGCATGGAAAAACTGCACAGCACTACATTAAACAAATGGTGGATACAACATAAATATAACATTCCAACTCTCATATAAAGCAGACTTAAATACGCCTCTGCCTTGACAGAGTGGAGCAGAACAGCACACTAAGTTGTTACATATATTATGCACTTGTTACTGTTAGGAGAGGGGTATTCTCCAAACAGTTTTAGGAGAGTGCATGCAAAAACTGTACAATATATACTCGTTTTCTGTATAGTATATACAAAAGTTTAGCCAGCAGGAGACTGCACAGCTATTTTTAAAATATAATTTTAAACATTGTACCTATTGTTATGTGTGTCCAAATAAAAAACCAAGCCCACAAATACATTCCCATCTTACCTGACAAGTGGTATATGATCAATTGTACAACATGACCCATCTTCCAGAGATTCACAAGTGTTATTATAAATCCTGCAAACAAAAACAAAACGATAAATACATAAAAAACGGGAAAACATGGATGTCACTTAGTATTAGCATGATCTGTGGTGTCAATGGACACTGACAAATGTGAAAAATGACTGTTACACATGTGCAGAAATTTTTCCTGGTCGTTGATCATCCAAAGAGGAAATCAGGCTGAACAATGAAGTAATTTGAGTCATGGATCTAATTGTAGACCAACCCTGAATTTCACAAGATATACGTCCAGCAAGTGATCCAACAAACAGGTCTAAAGTTTAGATAGATCAGAACATTTTGGGTGATTAGGCAACTTGCATCCATTTTCTAAATAATAAGGCTAGTTTGACATGGGGGCCGAAATCAGCCTTTTGATCTACACAGGACGATTTTGGCTAAGTGTAGCACTAGCCAAATGCCACACAAAATCATTTCTTGGCCTACGTATAAGCCCCCCATTCAGATCTTACGTCTTCTGCGACTACATTCACAGCCACTGCATCTATGTGCAGAAACATGGAGCATTTTGACACAGAAACATGCGAGTCTGCCTGTGTTGGCTCAGGGTGCAAATGCTAAAAACAGGAGATATAGGTAAGAGGCTGTTTCTAAAGAACGATCCAACTGGAAAACCAAACCTGCCAATCAATATCTGCCTGAATTTTGACCAGATATTGCTCGGGTGGACCATTTGGAGGGGTCCTATGCATGGGCAGATAAGCTGCCGAATCGGTCTAAAGGGCTTGAAATGGCAAGTTAAATCTGCCTTTGTATGGCACCATAAAACCTTGGATTTAATGAGTGAAACCAGCCCTATCCTGTACATTTCTCCCCTACTATTCCTTTATTCTTGTGATTAAGTGCATAAAATGTGCAGTTTTGTATCTACTTAGTATATGAATGGCTTTAAGGGTCAGGGCACACAGGCAGATTCAGAGAGATTAATTGCTCAGCGACAGATCTCTTCTTCGGGGCAACTAATCTCCCCAAACCGCCTTCCTGCCTGCTAGAATGTAAATCGCCAGCGGGTGGCACTCGGTGAGATTAGTTTCTCTGAAGTCAGCCAAAGTTTACTCGTGAGGCAACTTTGGAAAACAAATCAGGCCGAGTGCCATCCCACCGGCGATTTACATTGTAGCCACCGGGAAGGCAGGGGAGGCAGTTCGTGGAGAGTAGCCCCGAAGAAGAGGAGATTTGTCGCCGGGCAACTAATCTCCCTGAATCCGCATGTGTGCCCTGACCCTTAAACAATAAAGGGCACTTGAAAATGAACATATAAAACTGGCCTAATTATAAGGAGTGTTAGAAGGGACTATAACGGATCTATTGTTTCAACCATCTTGTCTGATATGATCAATTCTAGATCACCTATATTACTTTAATTGCTTGGCTACTTAATGGAGACGAGTGTCGAGCAAATCTTAACAGAAGCAATGATGTTATGTTGAACATTCTATTGTTTAGGACATAATTTTGAATAGCCCTTTAAATAAAGAGACACTATCAACCCTATCAAACCAAACCATATTTGGTTAAGTGTTCTCATTACAAGTTAATATTTATGCTGGGTCATAATTTTTTTTTTTATACAGGCCCTGAACACATCGGGAGTCACATCATCAAAAGGTCGAATTTCGAATTCATGCAAGTTTTTAAAAACTCCACTACACTCCCATAAATTCAATCAATCGAAATTTATTAAAAAAAATCGAATTTTTCAAACACGAAAAAACTAAAATCGACCTGAAAACTTGAATTGAATTGAATTTGAATAACTTCATTTGAGTTTTTTCTGCGAAAAAAACTGGAATGTCAGGAAGGCTGCAAACAACTCCAAATTGATCCCTGAACCAGTCCCAATTCGGCAGGTCTTGGGTGGAGAATAGTCAAATTCGAGTTCTTAAAAGGCCAGAGTATGATAAATCTCGAAAATCAAATTCAAATTTTTTTAAAAACTCGAATCAAATTTGAACAACTTCCTAGTCGAATTTGACAGTTTTGACCATAAAAAATTTAGAAAATTTGAATTTTCAATTTGACCCTTGTTCTAATTACTGCTCTTCTTAGTCTTTGTGAGGTTCCAACATTTCAGCAGGTAAAGTCTCTAACAAAGTCAGGTTTTGCCTCCTTGAATACTAGACCATGTCTTCCAGAAATGTATCCTGCACGTAAATGTAACTTGTTACTTATGAATGCACTGGTATGGACAAATGGGTGAACAGCCCAAACAAATGTATTTCACAGTAAATGAGAAGAAGCTACACCTCCTCTCACTCCAGCCACTACAGATACTCTATCTACCTACTAAAAAGATGCATTTGCAGATGACACTTTCAGCCTGTGAGAGGCCATAAATAGCCAGACAGTTGGGAAGTATAATGAAAATTGGCCAAATTGACCTACTAAATCTCAGGCTATGTATGTATGTATGTATGTATGTATGTATGTATGTATGTATGTATGTATGCATGTTTAGTAAACTTGAGACAGAAGTGATCAGTACAACAGGAGTAGCATTTAGAAGACTTTAACAGCTGACCAGATCACAGTCCTTCACACCTAAGCTCACAGAGATCAACAAACTCGATGTTTACTCCAAGATGTCACAGGACAACACCAACTCTATTGTGAATGCAGTTAAATGTGGAGTATGTTTGCCAGGCAGCACAAGATTTGTTTAATAGGGAAAATAGCAAATGTGTGTTAAGGTCATGGAAGAGACATCAAATGTTTTTTGCTTTACCAAGTTATCAGCCCCTTTCATGAGACAAGAACATCTGGTCAAACAGTGTGACTGCAAAGTAAGCCTAATTATGGTTTCCTTAGTAACTTTAACAGACCTGCCACCAGTGTTCCCTCTGATTTTCTTTTGCCAATGTGCGCAAAAAAAGATCTTTCTTATTCTCTTTTTCAAAGCTGTGGGCACAAACAGGCAAACTATCCTTCTATTTCATCCTTCACCAAAGTACTATACAAACCGGGGCTGGGGGGCAGACATACATATGGTTTTCCATGAATAATATATTATTTAGCTCCTTTGCTACAGGATATCACAGACTTGAACTGCTCTGAACAAAGCATATTTTGCATGTCCCTATTGAATGACTACTATTTGGATTTTAATATATACATTAAATATATATATTGTGTTTTAGCCTTTACCTCCTGTGTTTGCCCCCTTCATTTTCACTCAGCCACTGGCATGAATCTATACAAACTAAAACACACAGAAACCAGGCAGATAAAATAAATAGTTCTGGCTGGAGAGTGTACCTGAATATTAAAAATGACGAGTATAATGTTGAGCAGAAATAACAACTGTAATGAAACAGTTCTTTTTTTTTTTTTTACCCTGTGGGGTAGATCATTTGATCATTGCAAATAAATTCAACAAAATATTTAAACATTGCTATATTAGTCACAAAGTTCTACGAACATCAAGGACAACAATAAAAGAACTTGAAGTGACCTTCAAGCTGGGCTTTCCACAGTATCTAAGAGATCACTACAATGTGGAAAACCACTGGCTTAAAGGTGCAGTATTGCTCTCTAAATCAGCACATGCAAAATGCATTGTATGTGTGCTGATCTCAAAGAGGGGGGTGGACTGATAGAGGGCCATTTTTTTTTATTTTTATACAGATGGCTTCCCAGCGGACTGCTGTTTAGTTTTGATTGTGCTCATACGTACCTGAAGTAGAATGCAACCTTAGCTTCACTTTCATATTTTTGATCTATATATATATATATATATATATATATATATATATATATATATATATATATATATATATATATATATATATATATATATATATATATATATAAAAAAATATATTACATATAAAACAGTCATTCTGTGTTTTCTGCATTAATGTGTCAATGAAAATGTGTGTTTGTAAAATGTTAAGAGTTTAAAATATTCTTTTTGCAAAAAGCGAAGTAAAACAATAAAGTATTTGAATCTCCTTAAAGAAAGAAACTTAGATTGTGCATCCCTATAGATGACATTGCTGTGGTGTAACTTTTAATTTTTACACCATGGCAAAAGTGGGCTTAGCAACCAGGCCAATAATGGTCATCCTGCAAGGACTCACCAAAGAAAAAACTTCAGATGAGCTGACCAAGCTCTTTTGCAGAAGCACAAACAAAGAACTAAAACTCCCTTCAAAATTGTCCAGCAGTACTATCAACTCAAAATTACCAGATGCCCCTGGGACCCTGGACAGGTACAACCTCTACAGACTAGAAGTGGTCTTCATGGAACCCCTCAGAGGTGGAAACAAATCCAAATGACTACGCGTCACATGAGAACACTAGAACTGGGGTGTAGCAGGTGCTCTAAACGGATGAGTCAAATTTTTAAATATCTGGCTCTAACATAAAGCAGGTTGTCAGCCAAAGGGCTAGAGAATGGTTAATTAAAGAACTGATGCTTTGTGCTGATAAGTACAGGCAGATTCTGATCCATCATGCAGTACAATCAGGGAAGCATCTGACTGGCCCCAAGTTTGTTCCACAGCACGAACTCTGTGAAAATTATAAAGGACTATCTGAATGGAAAACAAGGAATTGTGCAACAGATGATATGGGATTAATTGAAGAGACAGAAGCAAGATTGTCTTTAGGCAAAGTCTGCAATGACAAGTTCTCCAGGATGCTTGGAACAACTTACTACATGAGAGCCTCTAGATAATGCAAAGTACAGTACTGCGCAAAGACTATATATTATTATAGCAATAATTCATTCAAAAATAAAGGTTGCATCGTTTTGGGATAGTTGGCCAGAAACCCCTTAAATCACTTTAATGCATTTGGCCATAGGAGACAGCAAAATTAATGTAACACAAATCCCTAGCTTTTGACATATGAACAACTATAAATTCTCTCTCTTCATTAATTAATCAGATTTTGTCTTAAAAAACAGATTACATTTACCCTGATTAGGCAAATGGAATGATGATGTGTGACTTCATTATTAGAAAGGACATTTATTAGAGCTTAACGATTTCATTTGGTAAATCCTCTAAAAATCATGTATGGCTCTGTTTGGTTATGTTTGTGGCCACATATTTAACCCTACAGTCTTGTTTGAGAACTCGTGGTGCACAAAAATAAATAGATCTAGAACTACCATACCTTCCAGTCTAGCCTCAAACGACATGAGAACTTTTCTCCCTAGATAAGACAAAGTTATTTTTTCACTACAGCGTACAGGGCTTATTCTTGTAGGTTATGCTTATGAATGGAGAGTATCTAGTATTCAAAAAGTAATGAGTAATTTTTTCTTACTTCTAGTAAAAAAGTTTTAAAGAAAAGCTTTTGTATTTTTTTTTTTTTAAAAAAAAAAGGTTCTTTTCCATTGTTATAGCAAATAAGGCTGTACAGTTAGGGTACTGGAACACTGGGAGATAAGTCACCATCGAAAATCTACTCTACCGTGAACGAAGAGCATTCCCACTGGCAATAATATAAATCATGAGGGCACTTAATTCCAAAGTATCACATGCATTTGCTACAGAGAAGTCAAGGTGCAGCCTACTATGCCATTGCCCTTAGGGAACACCACTCTTCTCTGGGTGACAAAAAATACCTTCCAAAAGTACCTTCTCTCTAAGATGAATGCTAATCTCTGCGGTTAAAACACATGAACTGTGTAATTGCTCAAAGTTTCCTTTCAAGTTAACTTTGTGCATTTGATGTATTTTATCAGCAGAAATTCACATTATCCCAGTGAGAAAGCATTATAGTTGCTTTGTTGCCCGCGTGGGCCAGATTCCCAATGGGTGACAAGCACCCCGTGTGCCACCCCCTCTAAAAAAAACAAAGACAGAGAAAGACAAATGAGGCACACCATAGTGAACTTATTTTTTCCACTGGCCAGTAACCCTTTCAGGGAAAAAATGTACAGGTCTGGGGGAAATACTAATGCGTACTTATCTTTTTATGTCATTCCCCGGCAACAAAGACTTGTGCATGCATAGTGGGAGCACTGGCCTAAGGAAAAAGTGACTGAATTCAATGGTGGAATGCCTAACATATTGGCACACCCCAATGAATTTGCCTTTCCTTGAACTTTAAAGAAAAAATTTAACTCCTTATTGACATACAGTTAGGCCCATACATTTTTGGATAGAGACAACTTTTTTCTAATTTTGGTTCTGTACATTACCACAATAAATTTTAAATAAAACAACTCAGATGGAGTTGAACTGCAGACTTTCAGCTTTAATTCAGTGGGTTGAACAAGATTGCATAAAAAATGTGAGGAACTAAAGCCTTTTTTTAACACAATCACTTCATTTCAGGGGCTCAAAATTAATTGGACCAGCGGTTCAAAGGTAATTGGAAAATTGACTCAAAGGCTATTTCATGGGCAGGTGTTGGCAATTCCTTCATTATGTCATGATCAATGAAGCAGATAAAAGCCCTGGAGTGATTTGAGGGGGGTGCTTGTATGTGGAAGATTTTGCTGTGAACAAACAAAATGCGGTAAAAGGAGCTCTCCATGCAGGTGAAACAAGCCATCCTTAAGCTGCAATATTAGGAGTGGCAAAATCTATAATTTGGTACATCCTGAGAAAGAAAGCACTGGTGAACTCAGCAATGCAAAAAGACCTGGACTTCAACGGAAAACAACAGTAGTGGATGACCACAGAATCATTTCCATGGTGAAGAGAAACCCTGGGACACTAGTGTTTGTCCATGATGTGACACAGGACAGAAGCAGCCAAATGAATTGAGGTGTTCAGAGACATACTATACTGTCTGCTCAAATCCAGCTAAATGCAGTCAAATTGATTGGGAGGCATTTCATAATACAGATGGACAACGACACAAAACATACAGCCAAAGCAACCCAGTAGTTTATTAAAGCAAAGAAGTGGAATATTCTTGAATGGCCAACAGAAAGGCCCACAAACAAACAGCAACTGAAAGCCGCTGCAATAAAGGCCTGGCAAAGCATTAAAAAGGAGGGAACCCAGAATCTGGTGATGTCCATGAGTTCAAGACTTCAGGCTGTCATTGCCAGCAAAGGGTTTTCAACCAAGTATTAGAAATTAACATTTTTATTCGGTTTTTTAATTTGTTCAATTACTTGTGAGCCCCTGAAATGAAGTGATTGTGTTAAAAAAAGACTTTAGTTCCTCACATTTTTATGCAATCTTTTTGTTCAACCCACTGAATTAAAGCTGAAAGTCCAACTGCATCTGAGTAGTTTCATTTAAAATTCATTGTGGTAATGTACAGAACCAAAATTAGAAAAAATTAGTTCCTGTCCAAATATTTATTGGCCTAATTGTAAATTCAATTAGGTTTATGTAGTGCCTAAGCATCATCTGAAAGGAACATGATTCTATACATGATTCCACAGACTGAAGGACACCATGATAAAGCTGGCCATAGACACATTCTACGATTTTTGGATAGTGTGTGGAGTGTCCTGACATTTTCCCTACCACAGCAATTGGTCATTTAGTTAATCGGCAGGTTAAAAAAAAATTTAGATTGTATTGCCTTTCTGACGATATCAGTGGGTGACTATCGCTTCTATTTGTCGGGCATGACTTTTGTACAGTTGCTGTCAGTCAAATTAATGGCCAGAAAATTGTCTAATTTGTTATTTTTCCTACTTATTTTAATCTGATTGGTTTATGGTAGCACATTAGTCTGAAACGAACAAGAGACAAAAGAATAAAATCTGCACGTCTACGGCAGTCTTAATTCCAAAAGCTATTTCCCAAGATCCCTTTATGCTGTGAGGCTAATGCATCCTCTTCCTCAACTTTTTCTAATGTAAACTGAAGAATTGTACTTTCTAGAGCCACCTTTTGCGGCAATTAGAGCTGCAAGTTGCTTTGGATAAGTCTCTAGGAGCTTGCCACATCTTGCCACTGGGATTTTTGCCCATTCCTCAAGGCAAAACTGCTCCAAGCTCCTTCATGTTGGATGGTTTTTCGCTTGTAAACAGCAATCTTCAAGTCGGACCACAGATTCTCAATTGGATTAAGGTATGGACTTTGACTAGTTCATGCAAATACGATACCTATCTTCCCAGCCTCTCCAAGTGTCCTGCCTGGTGTTTGGAAAAGAGGTCGGCACCTCTCCGATAATACAGTATACTAGAATTACCAAACACTCTAGGCTTGTGAAGTGGAGCGAACCCCTGCGTGTTTATTCACGTCAGTGATGTAATGTTTCGGGGGCGGACCCCTTCGTCAGTATAATGGACTTTGACTAGGCCATGCCAACACATTTAAATGTTTCCCCTTAAACCCGAGTGTTGCTTTATCAGTATGCTTCGGCTCATTGTCCTGCTGGAAGGTGAACCTCCGTCCCAGTCTCAAATCACAGACGAATGACACAGATTTTGCTCAAGAATATCCCTGTATTTAGCACCATCCAACTTTCCCTCGACTCAGACCAGTTTCCCAGTCCCTGCTGCTGAAAAACATCACCACAGCATGATGCTGCCACCACCATGTTTCACTGTGGCAATGGTGTTCTTGGTGTGATGGGAGGTGTTGGGTTTGCACCAGACATAGCATTTTCCTTGGTGGCCGAAAAGTTAGATTTTAGTCTCATCTGACAAGAGCACCTTCCCCATACATTTGGGGAGTTGCCCACATGCCTTTTGGCAAACTAAAAACGTGCCTTCTTATTTTTAACTTTAAGTAATGTTTTTTTTCTGGCCACTCTTCCATAAAGCCCAGCTCTATGGAGTGTATGGCTTATTGTGGTCCTATGGACAGATACTTAAGTCTCTACTGTGGAACTCTGCAACTCATTCAGGGTTACCTTTGGTCTCTGTGCTGCCTCTCTGATTAATGCCCTCCTTGTCCGGTCTGTGAGTTTTGGTGGGCGGCCCTCTCTTGGCAGGTTTGTTGTGGTACCATCGTTGTGGTATCATGTCAGAAAAGGTGTGTTTATACTGACAGATCATGTGACACTTATGTCATGCGCCTTTTCTACAAAAGCCCAACTGAATCAGCTCTTGTTAAAATGGTATCTATTCCCTTTAAGGGCTATGGTGGGAAGCAATAAAAGTGATATTACCAGGGGCTAAATTGCAAACATCTTCCAGGGGAACACAGCCAACAATTAAAGGTCTGCTTTTACAACTGGAAAACATGCTGGTGTGTACTTTTGGACAATATTTGCCAGCCATGTTGTTATGATTTTGTTGTGATTTTCAGTGCAGTCAAAGGTAAAGTAGCAGGTATAAAATCCAGTTTGTGCCATTGCTCCTTATTTGCATGTTACATATAAATGGTAAAAGATTATAGAACACAGCAATCTGAAGGATTCTGAGGAATCCTTAAAAATGCATGCATCGGCAAATAGGGAGACGTTGGGCATGCTGCCAGTCGTTTTGTTGTTGTTTTTTTACTCCCCCAAACAGGATGTAAAATAAAAAAAGAACCTGTGGCAAATAAATTCATATACGGCTGTGCAAATTGCAAAGCCAATCGTTTGACCAGTATACATGTGTACAGACACACCGCCTTTCCTTGGAACTCCCAGCACATGTGGATATGTGCTTAAGCAGCCATGCAGTCATTCAAAGCATAAACACTGGTTCTTCTCGAAAAGGCCCAATCTTTGGGATTCTTCCAATATGCAAATCAAAATTAAATGATGACATGGTTGTCTTTCTTAAATTGTCTATTTACAAGTGCTGTTACAATAACAAAAAAGCATGCCAGAACTATTAGTGCAGAAGAAAGGGCTATTGATCTGAGCATAAGAGATTGCTGCATTATTTCATATTAAGAGAGGGGGAAATACCTAGTGCGTTTAAAGGGGTGGTTCATTTTTCAGTTAACTTTTAGTAACTGTACACAATTGGCCTTCATTTTATTCTTTTTTATATTTGCCTTCTTTTGACTCTCCATCTTTCAAATGGAGCTTACTAACCCCATCTATAAAGAAACAAATGCTCTGTAAGGCAACAGATGTATTGTTATGGCCACTTTTTGTTACTCATTCTCTTAGAGCCCTCTACTACTACTACTTATATTCCAGTCTCTTTTCAAATCAATGCATGATTGCTAGGGTAATTTCTTTGGACCCTGGCCCACATATTGCTTAAACTGCAAACTGTAGAGCTGCTGAATAAAAACCAAAATAACTCAAAAACCAAAAATAATAAAAAAAAGAAAAACAGTTGCAAATTGTCTTAGAATATCACTCTACATAATACTAAAAGTATTTGTTGCCTGTATTTCTGGCTCTGTGAGGAAGGCTCATTTAAACAAAGCAATGTGATCTGACTCAGGGCGGCAAGAGGGTGAAAACAAAGGCAAACATTTACTGGAACTAGTGAAGAGTGGGTGGAACACATATGGAAGTAATATGGGGGAACAGAATGTTAATTTCATGCAAACCATTAACGACTCTTCAGACAGGGTTGTCCAGTACACACCCCTATGCAAATGTGAACATCAGTTTTGTTTAAAAAATACGCTGTGCAGGAGACCCTGTCACACACTACAGGTGAGGTTTTCCAAAGATTAAACACATCTGTGAAGCAATCTCAAGCATTGCTGTGCCATGAAAAGTATTATTTGCATTCCAAATTTAGAGAAAAGAGAGAGTCTTGTTTTATAATTAACAAGATCCTTTTCTTTAGAGATCAGAGTAAAGGAAAGTACCCAGTTCTAGTGAAGTTGTAGTGTGGACAATGCTGGGCTGTTGAAAGCCATTGTCTATTAAGAAAGCCACTTGTGGATCCAAATCTACTGAGTGAAGATCCATGGTCTAAGGCAGGGGTCCCCAACCTTTTATACCCGTGAGCCACATTTAAATGTAAAATAAGTTGGAGAGCAACATAATCATGCAAGAAGTTCCTAGGGGTGCGAAATATGGAATGTTATTGGCAATTGGTAGCCCCTATGTGGACTGGCAGCCTACAGGAGCCTCTGTTTGGCAGTACACATGGTTTTTGTAAAACTAAAACTTGCCTTCAAGCCAGAAATTCAAAAATAAGCACCAGTTTTGAGGCCACTGGGAGCAACATCCAAGGGGTCGGAGACCAACATGTTGCTCACGAGCCACTGGTTGGGGATCACTGGTCTAAGGGCTTTAGCACACGGGCAGATTGGGGGAGATTTAGTCGCCTGTCGACTAATCGCCCTTCTGCAGGGCGACAATCCCCGAACTGCCTTCCGCCTGCTATAATGAGAAAATGCCAGAGCCAATGCACTTGTGGCGCTTTGATTTCCGAAGTGTCTTACAAGGCAACTTTAGAAATCGAAGCATTGCATTGGCGCTGGCGTTTTCTCATTATAGCAGGCAGAAGGCAGTTCGGGGAGATTGTCGCCCCGCAGAAGAGGCTATTAGTCGCCAGGCAAATAAATCTCCCTGAATCTGCCCATGTGCTAAAGCCCTAAAGGTGGCCATACACAGGCCCAAAAATAGGCCAGATATCAAATCAAGCAGGTTTGATTTTCCAGAGATTGAGGAACACAACAGCTAGTTGATGCGGTCCTTGTGTGGTCGGTGCCCATTCTTATTGTATGGGCCAAACAATCAGATTAGCCTGAAATTGTCCTGCCTTTGATGGCAAATCGAGAGAAAGCTTTGCTTGTTTGGCGAGGTTGCCAAAGGATGGGCAACACCGAGCCTAAATCAGCCTGCTGAAATCTGCAGGCGGATTTCAGACCCTCACTGAGAACAGTATCCTCCTCCTTCTTTCACGCCCGGAACTCGTGTTGGCTCAGGCATGAACACAAATGAGGTTGCGTTGGAGCAAGCACAAGGATTCTGAACGCAAAAGAATTAGCAGCATAATGCTTCCGGCGAAGGGATGAAACTAGCCTGTGGATTTCAGCAAGCTGATTCAGTCTTAAATTTGATCATTTTGAATACTGAAGTACAACAATATAAAGTGGATATCCAGGCTGATATTCATCAGCTGTCGCTGGACTGCAATTTTTAGGATTCTGGTTAAGGCTGAGGCTAGCAGTACACAGAACTGTTCATCGGCTTTTCTCCACCTGCATAGAAAATGCAGGTCAATGTGCTCCTATCTGCTTCATGTTAAAAGTCCAACTTGTCAACCTGCAAGCATACATACAGAGTGGATTTTTGGGCAAAAATGCATATTTAGCAGAGAAAATCCCATCAGCTCTGTGTGTGCTCAAAGGCTGATGCAGTGCCCATAGTAGATGAACATTAGCTTTTAGAAAATGCAGGCAGAGAATATCCAATGAACAGCGATTTGTATGCAGCTAGCCTAATTTCTTACACAGCGTTTACTCCACCAACTTCAAATACACCTTTCATTATGCATGCAATGCACTGTAGATTTTGGATGCAGAGATACCTGGCAGTGACTAACATATAATGCACCATGGGCGCATAACTGCACATTCTCTGTCAGTGGAGAAAATAACAGCCTAAGAAATTCCAAAGTGGATGTGGCTGACCTAGGTGGAATAAACCCACAAAAATAAAAGTTATTTATTGAATAGGAAGATTTCTCAGTGCAGTGTAATTCAGTGTTAATGATTCTAGAATTAAATACTCCAAAAAGCTTTGTCACACTCCAGACATCTGCATCATTCAGCTGTGACAGCTCCTCTTTTAAAATGAATAAACCCTTTGTCATTGGGCGATGTGTTTATCTTGAAGAGCTGTAACTGTGTTCTACTGATGAAAACAAACACACAGGCCGTGAAAACATGCCATAAAAAGAGAAAATGAATGTAACTTGCTTTTGTAGGACTGACTTTCTTTAATAGTTTATCTGATATGATCGGTAATATGTTCAGCAGTCTTAATATACCCAAACATAACCTAAAAGCCTTATAGTATGGGAATTACTGGAAGATATAGTTAACGAGGAGCACTGATATTGTGTTATGGGAAGAAACAGTCAACCAAAAATATGCTTGATACTGTAAAATGTAGGAATGCTATTTATGCTAAAGAAAGAGTGCAAAAGGGAAACAACTTTCACTTCTCTATGGGCAAACATAGTGTTTTTTATTATATATATGCGAGTATGACTGCTAATGTGGAGCCAGTGGAGATAGTTCTTTTTTTAATGAATCTACAATAAATATTATATTTTTAACTCTAATTTTGGAGGCCCATGTGAAATTTTTCAGAGTGCCCGATACCCCTTTTTTGTATGTTGCTGACATTTTAATAACTGATAATAAACAGATCATTTTAACTTAACTTGTTGTAAAAAAAAGACATACTAAAAAGCCCATTTGTTAACAGAGGGCTACAGTTTCCAAATTCCTTACTCAAATAACAAAGGTTTAAAGCATGCTGGGACTTGTAGTCCAGAAACATCTGGTTATACAAAATTAAAAAAACAGGATACTAAAGAAACAGCTACTTCTCGCATAAGCTTGGAGAAGCTACTTTATAAAATGTGTTGACCACCTTACAACCTCACCCTATTTCAGATTATATTTCAAATGAGTTACAATACTACTGCTTATTAATGTGTACTATATCCTGGACATACAAATACAGTCACTCTGTACTCTAGGTTTTGATATTGGCCAGTTGCCCTCACTGGATTTGTAATTTAGGAATGGGCCAAAAAAAAGAGCAGCTTCAAAACAGCACTTTTATTGCTTTGATGACCAAAATACATAACAAAAACAGGCAGGTATGAGAAGAAAAAGTCTAATACAGGTATGGGGATCCTTTATCCAAAAGGCCATTGTGCTGAATTAAAGAAAAGCCATCTCCCAAAGAGTCCATTTTAATCAAATAACCTTTCAAAATTATTTCCATTTTTTCTGTGTAATAATAAAACAATGTCTTGTATTTAATTGTAAATAAACTGCATTAATCCAAATTGGTTGCAATAACAATCGTGTTGGGTTTATTTAATGTTTAAATTATTTTTGAGCAAACTTAAAGTATGGACAACCTTATCTGGAAAGCTTTAGGTCCTGAGCTGTCCAATACCTGAACAGCTCCAGGTTGCATATTATGTGTTTTATAGAAGTATTTCTTAGTAAAGCCACACAAGCATTCTACCAATTTTCATAGCCATCTCGGAGACAACTCTCGATTAAAAAATGTATGCATAGTTAACAAAAATCTTATTACCGAATGTAACTTATTAAAAAAAAATAATGGAGACAAAGTGTACATAACCCATCCATAACAGAAAATAAATGTGACCTTACTTACCAATTCGACACGGGGCATATATGGTTGTTTGACAATGCCATGGCATACCTGGAAAAATAAAATGAGTTAGGTCAAAATTCTTCTTACATTATATTAGTATGCATAAAGGTTAATTATTTGATGTGTCAGAAATAGAGATGCACCGAATCCACTATTTTGGATTCTACCGAACCCACGAATCCTTTGCGAAAGATTGGCCGAATACCAAACCGAGTCAAAATTCACGTATGCAAATTAGGGGTAGGAAGGTGAAAACATTTTTTACTTTATTATTATGTGACAAAGCCACGCGAATTCCCTGCCCACCCCTAATTTGCATATGCAAATTAGGATTCAGATTAAGTTTGGCCTGGCAGAAGGATTCAGACGAATCCTGCTGAAAAAGGTAGAATCATGGAAAATGTATTTTCCTTTGCTTTTCTGGGGTTCTTAAGTGTGTTAATAAATACGTTACTAAAAACAATCATTTCTTTTGCAATTATGATACAAAAGTTTTACCCATAGCAATTACACATTTTGGGATAACTTAGTGCAATTCCCCACAGGTGACAAAGCATCCGATGTGCCAGGGCTGTCCAACCGGCGCCCCCCCCCCTCATGTGGCCCCCCACATCAAAGTCTGCCTGCTGTGTCTGCTTACCATATGTAAATTTTAAAAAGTATCACTACAGAGATTATCTGGCCCCTGCATTGTCTAAACCTCAAATTCAAACTAATCCCCTGCATTGTTCACACCTGGGATCCCCCTGCATTGTTCACACTTGTGACACCTCTATTGTTCACTCCCCTAAAGGCCTGAACTGTTCCACCTGAGACCCAGACTGAAACTGCCCACATTGTTCACCTGTTCACACCTTATTCAAAATGCTAATGGGGCACCAGCACTGTGTCACTGTATGTAGTACATATTAAACTGGTCCTGATTCCTGTCTCCTGCTGTGTTCTATCTTCCCTATGCTCCCTGTGTGTGTCATACTTTGGTATTTGTTCTGGGGGTTTGTTAGCATTTGAAAATTATTGTTAGTGGCCCCTAAGGTGTTTAATCATATGCTGGGGTACTGTATTATACACAGGGGAGGAGGAGGCATATGGATTTATGGGTATGTCTTATATGACTTAGCTTTTTTCACATATGAGTGACATCCTTGCCAGGGCAGGCACAAGGTAGTTTGGCACCCTAGGCAAGAGCTTAAATCAGTGCCCCCCTGTCCTGCATTACCATGATGGTTTTTAAATAAAGAGAGCAAGAAAGTGTACAACACTTTTTCATTTATATTACTGCCCCCTGTTCCTGTGCAAGCTCAGCAGCCATCATATTGCCCCCAATCTTTACCTGTGCCAGCAGCAGCCAAAAATAAATCTGATCACATCATATTGCCCCCAAGTATTTATGTACCAGCAGGAAGCTTCACACTTTTCAGTAATAGAAAGAATGTGTTCAGTTCAGTGCAAGGCTGAGAGCAGCAAGAGCCACACCAAGCAGGCCGCCAGCTCTCTGTCATCCAACACATCAGTGACGTCATTGACGCGTGTATGCACATCGCGGTGCACCGCACAGAAGGAGCTATTACCTGCTGGCAAGAGGGGGAAGGGGAAGGAGATGGATTCCACCCAACTGGATGACCATGATTACTGAAACAAAGTATTAAATAAACGCTTGAAAAAAGTCTGCCCCTCAATGATGGTGCCCTAGACAGCCGCCTACCCCTAGTTCCGGCCCTGATCCCTGCAGTGAGCACCAACCATTTGGTTTTTTGGTGTGCTATTAATGTGGACATGGTCTTGTGGTAACATGGGTGTGGTTTAATTCTAGGCATTCTAGAACACACTGCTTACATGTAAAAAAGCACTGTTCCCCCTTCTTTGAACGTTTTCCGCAGAAATTTTTTTTTTTGCCAAATGTTATACTATGTAGAGCAGGTGGAATCCCATGCATCATTTCGCAGACTTTTATACCCCCAAATCCCTCATGGGCAATGTTAAGTGACCCTAGTACTAGACAGGCCATAATCAACCATTTGCGAGAAAGCACAACTGCTTCTTAAAGGGAATCTGTCGTCATTTTAAACTTTTTTTTTTGTTTTTTTTGCATTTTTATAAAAAACACACATCCATAAACACTGTCTGGCAAATAAAATGGTATAACTATCATCACAGGACACAAAACAGATTCGAAAACATGGTTTAAAAAGTGCTGGGTTGCTGAGTTTACTACAACCTGGGCACTATCTGCAAAGAGGTTGTATGTTCTCATCTTGACTGCATTGATTTCCTTCAATTACTCCAAAACTCATGCGTACACACGCCAATGCTATATATATATATATATATATATATATATATATATATATATATATATATATATATATATATATATATATATATATATATATATATATATATATATATATATAATTATTTTAAAAATTCACTGTCTCCGCAAATGCATTTATATATGAATAAAGGCATTTAATTGACAAGAACTGTGGCGAAAATATTCAGGGTGGTCTGGTAGTTGAACATGATTAAGTTAATCTAAATGAAAATAAATGATGGGGGTATTTTTTTTTTTTTTATTAGTATGGCACAACAAGCAACTAGGAGATTAATCAAACTATGATGGGGTGGTTCTGTTTCGCTAAAGAACTGTACAGCACATAACGGAATTTACGAGGGAGTGAGTTTAATAAAAAAATGCTTGCTGGTTTAGCATTCATGATCTTTTCAATTCCAAAGTTCCAGACAAACCATTGCATAACAATTTTAAAACTCCAGAGTGTTCGTGAAAATTACATGAATACAAAAAAAATCTATGATGCAGAATAATGTACTGTCACTATTGCCTTCGTACAACTATTAAGAGCCTTACAGCAATAGATTATTCACAGTAAGCAGACAACTTTAGTCTTCTCCAAAGAAAACAATAAAAGGCACTGCCCTTTACCATTACTTGAGATTGGAAATCTATGCAGCTCTGCAGAGGAAGTCATTATAGCACTACAACTACTATTTATGTGCCAGACAATGGATATTGGTTGCATTAAGCATAGATTTGTAGGTCTTGCTAGTTTACCAAACATATTTTGTGCAGTTTACTTGTTAGAGACTTTCATGTCTCTACATTAGTACTATATCAGCAGCTATCTTGCACAGGTAGCAGATCAGATTGGCAACTGTGACCTTATCTTGTCATTCTGAAATTCCTGGCCATACCAATGCTGCTAGAAAGTCACAATGTCACCCTCCATGAAGGAGAAAACCATACATAGTACACTGTGCTTTCTAGGGAATGGGACTGGCCATACATACAGATAACGGCTTGTTTGGGGAGGTTGGCAAATGGGCAGATCTTTCCAAAATATGGCAACCTTGTGATGATCGATATCAGGCTGTCTGTTCGTGGGCCCAATGATTGGATCACGAGAAGAATATGGATCCGTTGGATCGAGGACTGCATCAACAATGTATTAATGTATAAAATATGGCCCTCGATCCAACTGGATTTTTAAACCTGCCCAATCAACATCTACCCAACTTTTGGCCAGATATTGATTGGGGAAGCCTGGCAAAGGGCTTAATCTGTCAGCAGTTTATATTGGCCGCTGTATGGGTAACTGAAGGGTCATGGCAATTTTGTCATTTGTGATACAGCAATGACTAATTAATTAAAGTACATTGAATAAGGTTCTTTAAACAGGTGGGTCTTTCAGGAGCATTTGAATGTTTGGAAAGAAGGAGAAACTTTGACCGTTTGATGCAGAGAGTTGCAGAGAAAAGCAGAAACCCGAGAGAAATCTTGTAGACGAGTATGGGCAGAAGTAATGAGAGTAGAATTGAGGCGAAAGTCAGAAGCAGAGCAAAGGTTGAGTGAAGGAGCCATAAACTTCACACCATGTCGCCATGGACATGAATAAGATGCTACTCAAGTGAGAAGTTCCCTGCTGAAATCCACTCCATGTCCACAGGGACATGTGGATAACAGTCCTGTCAACTCACACACATATACAGTGAAGGAGGGTCCAATCAGTGTTGGACAAAACACAATTGGTGCCAACAGTCTTGATTTCCTACGATACACAGTGATATGACCACTTTGACTGCTTAGCCATTGCATCTGATGTGTCTGCCAGATTTATATATATATTATTATTTACACAGTTTGCCTCTTGAATTACAAGCACTGTAAACAATTAATGAAGAAGTATTTTTAAGGCGTCTATACATTTTTCTCCTTTAGCCTAGAATAAACATGGAAATCTTGTCTGCCCTTCTGTAGATGTTATCAGAAAGTGCACAAGTGTCAGGGATAATTGTTCTTGAAATAATCCATTCTAGTTTGAACAGCTTGTTTATAAACTTTGTAGATTTACATCCATCCCAAGCATCTTTAGGAAGCAGGCCTTGGAGGCGTATAAATAGTCAGGCAATATAGTCACGCACAGCTAAAGTGGAACAGCCAGCGACTGGCCTGCACCAGACACAGCAGAAAATATTAGCTATAAGCTCCACAATTATTCAGTAGCACACTTAATATTCTACTCATTAAAGCAGTTGGTAGGAGTTGTTCAAAACAACTGGATGGATGTAAAAATATCCAAGCCACTTATACCCTTAATGGGACTGCACTTGGCAAATCCATAACAGAGAAGGACCTTGGAGTCCTTGTAGATAATAAACTTGGCTGTAGCAAGAAATGCAGTCAGCAGCATCAAGGGCATATAAGGTCTTGAGCTGTATTAAAAGGGGAATTATTTGCGGGAGGAGGGGGTTATTCTTCCACTGTACAGAACACTGGTAAGGTCCCTCTAGAATATGCCGTTTTGGTCTCCAGCACTCAAACAGGACATTATTGAATTAGAGAGGGTCAGAGAAGTGCAACTAAGCTGGTAAAAGATACGGAAAATCTTAGCTATGAGGAAAGTGGGCAGATTCGGGTTGTTCACGCTGAAGAAGAGGCGCTTAAGGGGTGATATTATAACTATGTATAAATATATAAGGGGATCATATAATAGTCTTTCTAATGCTTTATTTACCAGTAGGTCTTTCTAGCTGAAGCTTATATAACAAGTAAGGAGGATCCGCCTAAATATTCGGAAGGGGGTTTTTACAGTGAGAGCTGTGAAGATGTGGAATTCTCCCTGAATCAGTCTAATAGACTGATACATTAGATAGCTTTACAGCAATGCGACACATTCCTATTGAAATCATAGATGCGTGTCCATATCTAGAAGTTGCAGCGGTATATTCTCAACTAAAAGCCCCCCCCAAGCTGGCCCCAGCAACGCGAACAATGCTAAATGATCTTCTGTGTCATTTCAGTGACACTAGGCTGGGGGCGGCGCGATCCTTCCATAGGCTAATTACAAATGAAAACAGGACTGCAGCCTATGGAAGGATCGCTCTGCCCCAAGCCCAGTTTCAGAGAAAGCAATGTGGAAAATCGGTTAGCTGGAAGAGGGTCGGGTTAACGAAGGATCGCGGGGCTGGGGCGGCTTTTAGTTTAAAATATTCGGAGTACAGCAGCTCCTAGATATGAACGTGTCTGCATCGCTTTAAGAAGGGGTTGGATGGCTTTTTATACATTATTTTCTTACTAGTCTTTATTTATACAATGACAACACATTTATGCAGCTTTTTTTAAAGCATGTTCATCATTCCCATTAGTCTCTGGTCTGTGGAGTTAACAATCAGTATGTCATAGAACACACTAAGGTTAATTTTGCTTCACAACTGGAGTACTTGGGAAAACTCATTCAGGCATAGGGAGAACATACAAACTCTTTGCAGATCAGGATGGAACAGAACTCAGGACCCCAGCAAGGAGCTAGGCAACTAACTACTGAACCCAATGCTGCTAAAATGTTACAGAAATCCAATTGCTTCAATAGCACTTAAGCAACTTTGCCAGAGAGTAAAATATTGATGAGATTGTATTATGTTTTATGAATTATGAAGTTCTTTATCCTCTTATAGAACACAATGTTTTTTTCCCTTTACAATATATATATCACACACAAAGGGTATTTTGGGCGAGTTTGGAAAACGAAAAGCTCAGAGTGCCTTCGATTTAGATTCTAGCCGACGGGAAGGCAGTTTAGGGAGATTAGTCGCCCGAAGAAGAGGCGATTTGTCTCTGGGTGACTAAATCTCACCGAATCTTCGCATGTGTCTGTGCCCTAAAGCCCTGTACAGTTCACACCACAGGCCCAGACTGAAACTGTGCACATTATTCACCTGTTCATACCTCATACAAACTGCTGGAGGGGCATACCCTATGCTCCCTGTGTGTGCCATACTGCCTGCCCTGTGCTACCCTTGGGACATGAGCCTGGTAGGGTTTGTTAGCATATGGAAATTTGTGTAGGGACCCTAATTATTTAAGGTGTTTAATCATGTGCTGGGGGTGCTGTATTATCCACAGGGGAGGATGAGGCATATGTAAAACAAGTTTAGTAAGTCATGTTAAAACATACCCTTAAATCCATATGAGTGTAGAGTGAAATCTCTGCAGTGAGCACCAGCCATTTGGATTTTTGGTGTGCTACCACAATTAATGTAGACATGATCTTGTGGTAGAATGGGTGTGGTTTAAAAACAGGGAGTGGTCAACACTGACTACCATTATCAGCACTCCACCACGCAGGCCTGGAAAATTCTGGCCCTTGGTACCAGAGAAGTTGGACAGCACTGCCTTATGGGATACCTGGCTGGACTTACAAAATATTTGATTGTGTTATACTCTAAAAGTAACTCTAGCACACGTAACTTGCTCAAGGGATTCCTCCCGTGTTTAATGCCAAACCAATAATAACGTTTCGGGGGCGTAACCCTTAGTCCTTGCCTAAATTGTGCTCAATCCTGAACATTCATAATCTGGGTTTTTGCCTCAATTCTCTTTCTTTCCTTTCTGTTTTTCTATTATGCAAAATAAAATAGAAAAGAAAAAAAAAAAAGACTTTCTATTTCAGTGAAGCACTATATTTTTGGGAGACATTTCATCTCATGATTGATTCATTTTGCAAGCAATTATTTTGTAATTACGAAACTGGAATCTTTGCTGCTGTTTCCACCCTGCTGTAACATTTACTGGAATCTCAATAAGGAAGAAATGCAGTGTCCCAAAAAGGCGCTAGTATGAATTTAAATACAAATGGGTTAGTCATCTGCAAACTCCAAGTATACAGAAATACTGCAGTTTAATGCAAAGTTGTTACTGTAAAAAGATATTTAGTAAAGACTGATGGAAAAAGCTTATTAGCAGCTTTTTGAAATCCCCAATCTCCTCGAGGGACTGTACTATATATTGCTACACATTGGCATATTCAGACTCTATCCACCACACATTAACAGCATTCCTCCATCAGAAGAAAAAGATGGTGCTATGCCGAGTTCAAGACGAGGCTAAATACCAATCAGGGTCTCCAATGTTTATAATAATGGATACAGAAGACACAAACATTTAAAACAGGCAAGTGCAGCCAATGTTGGAAAGAAATGTAATGTCCCGGACAACAATAAAAAAATATAACTGACGTAATGGTTTACAAATGATGCCTGCACGCTGGAAAATTAAAACTACTCTGCTGCTTTCTGGTCATCATTATTTAAATGGTGAAAGCAGGCAGCAATGTATTCATGGGAGAGGCACTCCAGAATAGATAGTTTATGGGCACTAAACAAGGGCCAGGGTGCGTCCACTTTCTGCACTGTACTCATGCCATATGCGTTGTAAATGAGATTTGTTTTAATACAGCAACCAGCAAGTCACCTTCTAGTTAGATGTCATACATTTCTTCATCTTTAGCAAG